>NW_024423786.1:30035423-30351653 GCF_017311325.1 Ursus maritimus
TGAAGCTTGCTGATTTTGCCACATGATTTTCAGAGATTAGATGTTGCCACTGAAGGTGTAAGGCCAGGCTCATTCGTTTTCCCTGTTGGAGTTGACTTCCTTCCTTCTTCTTGATGCCTGAATAACTCTGGTTTTATCCTCCATGTCTAATAGATTAATTAGCATGTCTTAATAATGATTCTTTTTTTTTTTTTTTCCTTTTCCTCAATATAGTGTATCATTTCCACCTATGGTTTCAGCTCTTCCTCCTTTAGGGACAGGTTTCTGTGTGTTAACTCAGTGTTCCTTTTCAAGGCCAATGTTTCAGGGAATACCAATTGTTCTTTTGTTGGGTTACTTTCTCTGTCTTCCCTACTGAAGCTTTGCCTTCTGTTTGCTTTCACAAGTTTCTTGCCTTTTCTTTATGCATTCATTATATTGAGTTTTGTCATCATTCTGTTAATTTGGTTTTTAGCTTTGACTTTTTTCCCACTTATGTTTCTAATTTATTTATTAGATCTTCCATGGTACATAATATTTTTCAGAATGTTTGCTTAGCTCTGGAATCTCTTTTATCTTCTCAGCTCTGAACTCTCATTGAGTATTCTTATTAAGTTCTTTAGTATTACAAAGCACTCATGGGAAACTTGTCTCTTCTTTGGGTTATATTGACTTCCAGCTGAGCTCTTCATCTGTCCTTTGCACAATGCTCCTCTTTTCCTCCCACCTTTCCATCCCTGACTTGTCTTCATGCTGGATAATCATGCCTTCTCTTTGTATCCCGCTTACTAGTAAGATGGGTGTTTATGTTTATTTCCAAACTGGTGTAAATGGATCTCCCATGGCCTCTTTTCAAATTATTTGGGACTACTCTGTCTTCCAAATTCTGAGACCTAAGTTTGAGAACTGGATGTTGTTTTCTGCCTACTTTCCTAAAGGTGGCTGGTTTTCAAAGTGTGGTCCTGGGACCAGCAGCATCAGTTAATGAAGAAAATTCTTGGACCCCACTTCAACTTTATCAAGTCAGAAGCTCTGGAGATGGGGCCCAGCAATTTATGATTTCATCAGGGTTCCAGGTGATTCTTGTGCCTCTTAAAATTGGAAAGCCCCCGCAATAGACATTGTGCAGATGTGGGAATGGAAAGCTATGGTGGAGCAGAGCACGACCCATGCTTGGGCACCTGTGCCCTTCTCTGTCTTCTGAGACTCTATTAAATATCCTGTCCCTGTGCTATCTTCTGAGATCCTGTGAAATATCCTGGATCTGTTCCTCAACCAGGACTCTTCTACACCTTTGGACTAGACCACTTTCTATCACTTGGCATGTTGCTCTGGAAATCAGCAAGCCCTGATGGCTCTTCCTGTGTCTGTTGGCAGGGCTGTCATGGACTGTTGCACAGGTTGTCTCTGCATTAAGGGCACCTGGCCGAGGGGGATTGAGGGGGGACTAAAATCCAGTCTGCATTCTGCAAACAAAGAATGTACCTGGTGCAGGGCTGCTTCAGCCCAGAGTGGGGGGAGGGGGATGCCATTTTCTAATTGATCTGCCCAGAGAGAGCATCTTTTCACATGAAGAGCATCAGTATGTACACAGTAGTATATACTGGCAGGGTCTTAAAATAATATGAAGGGACTTCTGTAATAAAGCTGTATTCCTTGAATTTATCCAGGTTTCTCCTTCATGCCCCTTTCCTCAGTCCCTACCTTTACAACTTCTAGAGTATTTTTGAGAATTCTAAGCATTCTTTGTACTTCCTTTCTTTCTTTCATGGTGCTTCTGGGTGTGTGGAAGGCTGGGGTAGGGAGAGTTGATGAGGTTAACTTTACCAGAATCTTCGTTTTCTTTTCTTATAGTTTAAAATTTTTTTAAGGGGCACCTGGGTGGCTCAGTAGGTTAAGTATCTGCCTTTGGCTCAGGTCATGATCCCAAGATCCTGGGATCAAGCCCTGCATCGGGCTCCTTGCTCAGCAGGGAGCCTGCTTCTCCCTCTCCCTCCCTCTGCTGCTCCCCCTGCTTGTGCACACACACTCTCTCTCTGTCAAATAAACAAAAATTTTTAACAAAATCACCTTCTACTTTGCTGATTTTATAGATGGTGGTTACATTGTAATCTTTCAAAATGCTTATCATTTCCTTGCTATTTTTGTTAGTTTTAGGGGGTGTGTGATTCTAGGCTTCTGCCTCATTGCACTACTAATATATAACAAATGCATTAGAATTTTTTTACCCGCACAAATGAAAATAATATTTTTTGCATTCAGTTTGTTTCCAGTTTTATTGAAATAATTGGTGTACATGAGTGTATAAGTTTAAGGCACCCAGCATGATGGTTTGATTTACATAGATTGTGAAATGATTACCGTAATAGGTTCAGCTAGCATCCATCTTCTCATATAGTACAATAACAAGAAAAGAAAGAAGAGAAAAAGAAGAAGGAGGATTCTTGGGATGATAATTTTCTGCTTAGCTTTTTATCAGGTAGATTTCCTTAGTTGTAAGCAGTTATGTACTTTGAATGACTTAGGAGGGGGAAAAGCGAGGTTTGAGAGGGTGCTGGGTAGTATACGGAATTAAAGAACAGATGCCGGGGAAGAAGAGCTGGCAACTGGTGCCCTCAGCAGGACAGAATGGTGGCTACTGGGAAGCCCTTGCTGTGAGGTTGCTGAGCTCTAAGTACCTACTGGGCACGTGATGTGAATGGCAGCCCCACCAGTGCAGCAAGGAAAGGCTCTTAGAGCAGTGGTTCTCAACAGGGGTGATTCGTCCTGCCCCCGACCAGCAGGAGACATTTAGCAATGTCTGGCGACATTTTGGTTGTCCCAACTGGGAAGATGGTGCTACTGGCGTCTAGAGGGTAGAGGACATGAATATGTACGATGCCCGGAACAGCACTCCACAACAAAGAGGTGTCTGATCCAAATGGCAGTAGCACCAAATGTCAATTTTGGGGGAAATCCTGCCCAAAAGGAAGCGAGTTGAGATAGGTAAGAATAATAGCTGCTCGTTATACTTTCCAGTCGGTAGTTGGGCATTCGTATTGATCCAGGAATGAGTGTGGTTACCAGTTCCATTCAGACTTGAGTATTGCTTTCATTTAAAAAAAGAGGAAAACAACTGGGCTTTTTTTAATTGAAGAATTAAACATTTTACTTCCTTGGAGGTACCATCATCGTGATATTGTCTTACGCTTGCACCAACACCCAGAAGTCAATTTTAATTCACTAAAGAAAGCTGCGTTAATCCTCCCCTTAATGGCTAGGGTGTTTGCAACGCTAATGAAGTTTCCAAAATTAGATTCCTCTATAGTCACCATCATAACTATAGAACACATTGATCTGAGAATAAGTAAAAGTTTTAGCTCCATATCCAAAGGATCTTTGAGCCTCATCCTTTGGGCAAAACTAATGGGTAAAAAGTACCTTTTGTTTTCTGCATTAAATTGGTATTTGCAGGTGGCCCCATCGTCACTGGGCAACTGACCCGTGACTGCCGACAAGTCATTTAATCTCTCTAGATGGCAGTGTCAGCCACAGACATGTTTTTAAAGGGGTGTGGGGGAATAGATGAGCCCCTTCCTGTTGGAACACTCTATGAAATTACGCAGCATAAGTTTTGTGGGCCAAAGGAGGCCTCCCTTCTGGAAGGCTGGTTTCTGTTTGGATGGATCTCTTAAGTTTTCAGTAACTACCCTGGTGCCAGTCTTCTTGTAACTTCTCTTTTACCAGTATGCCCACAGCAAGCTATAATGCAACGCTGCACATTAATACATTTTAACAGATTTTAAATGAACTTTCTCTAAACAGATAGAAGAAAATGAGAACATTCCGAGGGAAATCCCTTGGCAGGCAAGCACATCTGTCGGTGATTTGGCAGGGCTGGAACAGTTTCATTAGGACTGCATCAGCAGTTTTTCTCAAAATGTGAACGGTGTGTTTGCTAAAGGCAAACACAATCATGTCTGAACTTCACAAACTTCTCTCAATTACAAGGAAATATCACTGTCAAAACTCTAATGCCTCAAATTATCCCAACCCCAAGTTCTTGGGGGAAAAAAAAACCAAAACAACCAAACTCAGAAGTGGTATCTGAAAAGCCATTTAATCCTATAGAAGTTTCTTTCTGCCATCTGTAAGCAAAGCAAAATTTGACAGTGTTTCTCACTGTTGATAATGTACAAAGATGTTTTATTACTTGTTAGCAGTGCAGTATATCATTATATAAACTTGATTTTGCTTCTAATTAAACATTTAAAATGCAGTTGCTTTTCTTTGCTCTTCTGACAAGTTGGAAGATGAAGTGACTTTTGTTGCCCAGTGGAATTATGTATGCTAAAAAACTCAACCCAAATTAATTTTTGTTGGCAAAATACATGCTTAAATATTATAATTCTATTCATTTTGGATAAATTAATATTCCCTGTGAATGAATATTTTAACCAAAATGTGGTAAGTTTATTAATAACTCTGAGAGGGGAGAAACCTCAACTTGAAAAAATGTCAACATTTTGCTTGATGGTTACCTTTCATGCTGATAATTATTTCTGGGATTTCTAAGCAAAAAACACATTTACTCAATTGCTATCCATTAATCTGGAAAATGTCTTTTCTTTAAATTGTTCAAAAATCATCTAATTGTTTCTGAATATGAAGGTCCTATGTGCCCAGCAGGATGAAGGCTGGAATTACATTCCTACAATGTCCCTCGGGTGGTAGGTACTTAGAGTCATACATCTTTTCAGACTTTTTTACAATTTTAGGATGAAAGAATATGATCTAAATATCCTTAGCTCTAATGCCAGTTTCTCTGTGAAGGCTTCCTGATAGCAACAGCTGTGAACGCTCCTTTGTTTTTTGAACCCCTTTTGTATTCCTTCTTTCTTTATATCCGGCAATCTAATGTCATTGCTTCTCTTGGCTAGAAGACTAGGACTGTTTTCTCAGTGTCTCTTGGTTGGTTTTAGCTTCTTCACATACAAATTGCATAGCTTGGTCCTTTGGGACTTCAAGAGGGGGGTCCATATAAAGCATAGAAAGAATGAAGCCTAATTAGTTGATAACCTCAATTTTGGTTCACTTCCATTCAGACTTCATTAGAAGAGGGACCTAAGAGTTACCCTTAAATGCAAACACTTAATTCCCTGCATTTCCTTGCTGTTGGAAACCAAGGATGAGGTTTACACTTCACTTGGATCCCCTAGAATCTAACCACTCATTTGTCATGGAGGAAGAGCTGGATAATTTCTTGGGGTAGTGATTAATTATTTCCTCAAGTGATCTTTTGGAGAGGTGGTGTAGATATGATTAAGAGTCGGTAAGGGCTATTGAATTTGAAAGACCAGAGTTCAGATGCTGGTTTCGCTGCTTTCTGAATGCAGAACTTTCAGTAAGCTATTGGACATCTATGAGCCCCAGTTTCTTGCCTGTAAAATAATAATACCGCACTCCTATATGTGTCATAATGATTAAACATTGAGGCCTCTTAGCTGTTGTAAAAATAATTTTAGGAGAAGTTCTCACCATTGTTATGGAAGTCAGTGAAAGTGTTTAGGGCTCTGGGATGCAGGGTTGTGAGAAAAATCTTGCCCCATCCTTTTCCCCATGTCAGTGTTGTCTGTAGTTGACTTTGACCACGTTGTCTGTGTAACTGCTCCTGTTTTCCTCTCATTCCCTTAATATTTCTTCCCCTTTCCTTCCAGCATACATAGACATTCTCTAGGAAATGAGATAGAAATGGTGCTGTATAAAGTAATTTAAGAAACAGTTTGTACAAAACTGAGGACATCAGAAATATCTGATAAATTTGATTTTTGTTATCTTCCAGATAATTAAAAGCACATTTTTTTTTTTTTACACTGAAATACCTGGAATCAGATATAGTAGAAAATTCACAGGGGAACAATGCTCACACCTGTCTTCATATTATTAGGTTCAGTAGAATTTAACTCTCATCTCTTGATGATGATGATAACAGCCAGCATGCTGGGCACTGTGCTGTGAAGTAGAAACCATTCTCATGCTCACTCTATACGTGCCAGACTCCAGAGCCCATCCCTGTTATGTGTCCAGTTCTATTCTTAAACCTGGAGATACAAAGATAGATAAGATTGAATATTTACCTTCAAGGAGCCTGCAGACTGAGGGAGAGGTGGAACACAGGGATGCAGATTACTTTACTGTGAGGCTGCAAGGGAAGCTGCTGCAGGAGTAATTCAAATACCAAGAACAGCAAAGGAGGACTTCATCATGTCTGTTTCCAGAGATCTGGAAGGAAATGGCAACTGCCTTGGATTTTTTGGAGACTAGGTCAAGCTTCCATAGCAGAGGAGACTGAAGGATGGGTAAGGGGGGGAATGGGTGAGACTGCAAAAATAAGAAATAGCTAAGCTGAAGAAGGATGGTCCTGAAGGAGAGTGCAGTGCCAGAAAGGCCAAGGTTGAAGAAAGTCAAGATGGGCCAGGAGAGCATGTGTCCTGTGAGGACTGAAGGAAGGCGTCAGGTTTGGGCCTGAGGCCATCATTCATTAGTGAACTTGGACGGCGATTTATTAGCTTGGCAGAGGGAAGAAGCCAACTTTGTATTTGGATGAGGAGACAGCAGAGACTGAGTGTTCAGAAGATTCTTTCAAGAGCTTTTGTGGTTGATGACAGGAGAAGAAGTTGGTCATTTGGAAGTGTAACATGGTTAAGCAGACTTTTATTTGAGAGAAAGAGAAACATAAGAATTAGTAGAGGAATCGATAGCAAAGGTGAGATTGAAGACAAATGGAAAGGAGAGAGTTTTTCTGAACCATAGAGGAGGAAGTTGATGACAAGTGTTTTATTATCCTTTACGTGAGATGTAAATGCTTTACTATATATAGACCGTGTTGCAAACAAAGGAAAATACATTTTGGACAGAAAGGCTTAGTAACCCTCCACATTCTTTTCCTTTAAGGTGTGGCTCATTGAGGTTTACTGGAGCTCAGCATAAAGAAAACAATGGTTAACAAGGTGTCCTTGCCTTAATCTGCCTATGGAGAGTTCATTTTCTTCTGATTCCTGTCCTCTCTGCTCACCTTTGTCTACTTTCTTGATGCCAGCCACTTCTGACCCCTCAGTTGGTTACTATTGGCTCCTGGCTTTTTTATTCTTGTCTTAGCTTCCAGATCTTAGCTGGCCAGTTTTGGCTCAAATTTTAGTGCAAGTGAATTGAACTGTAGTGATCCCTTTTCTTGGCAAGGCCAACGTCTTGATTTTTTCATATCCTGTTCTCACAGTAGCCTCACTGTGCTTAGCCCCGTGGGTGCCCTGTGACGGTTCCCCTGCTGTCTTGGTGGCATGTGTGGGACACAGGAAAGGACACGGTAGATTCCAACAAAAGGTCCAGGAAGGAGGAGGAGAAATACTGAAAAAGAATACAGTTGGAAGAATAGTGGAAGAGCAGTTCACCTTCAGAAAGACAGCCCAGGAATGCGTGGGTGGCTCAGTCAGTTAAATGTCTGCCTTCAGCTCAGGTGGTGTCCTGGGGTCCTGGGCTCGAGTCCCACATTGGACTCATTGCTTAGCGGGGAACCTGCTTCTACTTCTTCCTCTACCTGCCACTCCCCCTGCTTGTGCTATCTCTCTCTCTCTGTCAAATAAAATCAGGGAGGGAGGGAGGGAGGGAGGGAGGGAGGAAGCGCTCAAGGCAATGGGGAGGAACGAAGACCCTGCAGGATGTGAGGAGAAAGCTGAGCGGGCTGCTAGGCAGGCAGAGCCACCAGGCAGAACCAGGTGTGGCAATAAACAAAAGCCACCCAAATGAGAAACAACAAAGGATATTTATTCAGAGTTTTCTAGAGCAAGAGAGTCAGCCACCATTGCTTGCATTTGGCCAGGGACTCAAAGCTAATCATGGGAGTAGCAGCCTTACAGAGGCAAAATGGGAAGGCTTCAGGTAGGCCCTGACTAGAGGATGTTGGCACAAGAACGCTGGAGCCAGGCTAACTGGAAGCAGGACATCCTGTGTGGTTGGTTAGGGGTGCTTATTTAGCTTTCTCTGGGTGCTCCAAAGTTGGCAGCCAGAGGCAGAAATTGGGGAAATTGGCAGTTCTTGTTTAAATCCTGACCATTTGGGACCAATTGCAAAAGAGGTTGTGGTTTGGCTTCTCGGAGTAGTTGCTGCAGATTGTGGGTCAGAATTCTACTTTTTTTTTTTTTTTTTTGGTATATGGTCTGGCCATGCTCCCTTGTATATTCTGTCCCTCCTGAACTAGAGTTACAGAGGTTGTTTTCACTGCATGTATGTACCATATTTTGCAGGACATGCTTTGACGTGTGGCCTGGCCAGATCTGAGTTAGAACAGAATCAGGCCCTCTTCTGCATGGCAGAGTGCCAGCCACTGTGTTTCCACAGTCCCCTTTCAGTAAGTAAGGGTGCTGGCCTCTACACAGAACTGGAAGCAATATTTTTATAGATGTTAACTTTTATGGAAACATTAAAAGTAACACTCAGAATGCTTCTCCTTTGTGTTTACTCAAATATAGTTCTCAATGCAGCTGTGGCTTTCAGAGAAGCCTAATTACTTTCATATACCATGAGCAGTCGATCGAGCACTGGGAAAAGTCATAGCTATAAATTTATATTACTTGAGGGAGAATATTCGGTCTTCGAAATATGAATGCAGCCTCCCATCTCATATTATGGGAATTAGTTTTATTTGTGGAGTAGAATTTGATTGACTTTCTGACCCACCTAAGAATGTGGCAGCAGGGAGAATGTTTTGCACATTGGCTGGCTCTGCGTTGTTCATTCTAGAGACATCAGTTCAAAGAAAGGGTGGTGTGTCTCTAAAAGAGATGCACTCGGGGCGCCTGGGTGGTTCAGCTGTTAAGCGTCTGCCTTCGGCTCGGGGTGTGATCCTGGTGTTCTGGGATCGAGCCCCACGTCCGGGCTCCTCCACTGGGAGCCTTCTTCTTCCTCTCCCACTCCCCCTGCTTGTGTTCCCTCTCTCACTGGCTGTCTCTCTCTCTGTCGACTGAATAAATAAAATCTTTAAAAAAAAAATAAAAGAGATGCACTTGGATATCCCTCAGCTTTGTTCATAGGAGACATCTGTCGGATGGAGTAACAGAAAGTCACACATTGTGTCAGACAATTGGAGATGGTATTCCTTTCCGTTAACACAGAGCTGTAATGTATTTCAAGAGTATGTTTTTTTCATCACTAAGCTATTTATTATTTTCATTGAGCAGCAAAAATTAAAAGTTGCCAATGTAGAAGGCTAAAATAGATAACCAGGGGGTGGGGAGTGAAATCCTGGCTGTGAATGTTTTTCAGCACTAATTTCAGGTCTGTTGTTCTGGTGGAAACTCCCAACACTTTTCTTCAGTAATATATGTGCATGTGTAAATTAATGTGCCAGGGAAAAATATTATAGAGAAGTGTCACATCACCTGGGTTAATGCTGTTGCTTAAAAAACTATAATGTTAGCAATGCTTCCCTGTGCACAAGTTGGTATCATAAGGACAAAATATGGTTCCTTATCCCTGTTTCTGATCAAGAACAGTTTTGCTTAGGGTCCCAAGGGTGCAGAGTGAGTTTGAGTACATTAACCAACTGTAGATTACCACTAGAGGAACAATTCCAAGTGTATGTCCTGGTGGAAATGAAAGCACAGGCCCTGCCCACTTACTGACCGCTTATATGTCTCCCAGAACTTGAAGAAAGGCTCTGGTCTTCAGGACGCCTTGGTGACAGACGAGCTGCTCATTGTCCTGATCTGAATGGAACCATCAAGTCAGATTTAGGCTTTGCTGTTGCTGTCATTTACTTCTCTCATGCCATGCACAGCCACTGGGACATTTGTGGCAGCCCTTGGGGCACCACTGAGCCCCAGGCATGTACCCAGTTACCACTCTGAGTCCTGCCATTACTGAAAGTCCCCCTTGGAGAGACTTTACTCACTTTCTCCAGACGCAGACCATTCTCCTTCTCTATGTGATACTTTCCTTTCTTAAATAATCCAGCTCTATTGCTTCTGGAAGCCTACCTAACTGCCTAGAGCGAAGACTACAATTTCATCCCTCCTTGCTACTAAGTTTAGCTGTGTAACTCAATTCTGGCCAGTGAGAATGAAGAGGCGTACTATGTGCGACAGTGTCCTTAGAAGTTGGAGGCCTGCCCTGCCTCCGTCCTGCTGCCTAGACAGTAGATGGGATAGTTGGAGTGCCATCTTGAACCATGAGAATAAGGACCATACCCTAGGGGTGATGGAACAGAAATCTGAAAGTACCCTGGGTTTTAGATGGCTGCAGAGCTAGTGGCCAGATTGGTTCTGGTCTGCTGGTCTCCAGACTCATGTGGGAGAATAAAACCATGTCTGCTTAAGTCACTGTTATTTTGGGGCATGTGTGTGTGTGTGTGTGTGTGTAGTTATATGTGTACACTATAGATAGCTATACCTGATTTGTAACTACATATATATATATATACACATATATAATACATATAATACATATATAATACATATATAATACATATATATACATATATATATTTGCATTACGTTCAGCATCTCAATAGATTATTGTGTCATAAATACATGATATATCTGCAAGATATACAAAATTAAATATATTTATAAAATAATATTTTATATAAAATATTTTAAATATTTTTCTATCTAATTTTGATAAGATATGTAGAGTTCAGAATGTTATAAGAATGCATACAGCTTCTAATTTGAAGGTCACTTAGTTAAGATAAATCATTCTAACAACCTTTCATTATAGGGCAGATTTGAAACCTAATTTTCCTTTCCTCTTTTTCCCCTTACATTTTGAAAACAGCACATTGGAAGCTGTTTGGATTGGCACATAGACCACGTAACCAGAGTGACCGTAGCGACTCAAATTGATTCCTCTTAAATCACTTCAATATGGTAGCAGTAGATGTTCCTGCTCTCCAGCCTCCCCAGATTCTGTCTTCTCCCAAAGCCACACCATTTGGGGCCCTTGGAAATATCCACTATTAGACAGAGTCAGGCAGTTCTTCTCCAAACAGCACAAGTGAAAATGTTCAAATTTGAGTAACTTCTTTATGGAAAGTACTCTTCTGCATTGTATTTGAACTAACAAACTAAAGAATGAATCTCAGAAGGCTCGTTTTATTTTCCTGTTTGCCATTTTGATCTTGCTTCCTAGCATAGCACATCGAAGAGCTACTAATGTTAGTCCTCCATGATGTGGGGAGGCCCAAGTAGTGTACCTGGGTTTTGAATTGTTCTCCTTTAAGTATTAAACTTCATACAGTGGTTCTTAGGTGCATGTGAGAGTTCGTTGCAAGTAGTTTTGTAGAGCCAGTGGCTGTTCTTCCTTGTTGATATTCTTTGGGGAGTTTGCTCAGAACCACTTCCTACTCTAGGCCTGCTTGCTGTCAAAATAATCTAAATACCAACAAAGGAAAATATGTCTAAGTCCATCAAGCCCATCTTTTTCCTCTATAACTATCTCCAATTAGGTTTTGAAAGTTTTTGGTTTTATTTTTTTTAAAGATTTTATTTATTTATTTGACAGAGAGAGAGACAGCCAGCGAGAGAGGGAACACAAGCAGGGGGAGTGGGATAGGAAGAAGCAGGATCCCAGCGGAGCAGGGAGCCCAATGCGGGGCTCGATCCCAGGACCCTGGGATCAGGCCCTGAGCCGAAGGCAGACGCTTAATGACTGAGCCACCCAGGCACCCCAGGTTTTGAAAGTTTTAAGTGCAGAGAAGGTGGTGCTCAAAACCTGAGGTTCATGCTGCAGTATAAGGGGGTGGGGGGAGGAGCATAAGGAGGGAATTAGGGAACAACTTCTTCCAGAGTTCATAAAATGTCCATTCGGTTTTTTCAGAGTTGGTGAAAATGTATAGTATCCGTAATGGAAAAATATGCTTTAGTTTGAGTAAGTGAGTGTGTGGTGTAAGCTTTCCTTTTATTCTTTTTGGGGGCCTTAGACTTTAAGAAAACTTTTTAGACATTTGTTTTACATCATGAAGGCTGCCCATATTCTAACACTAGCTTGTGATATTTCATATGGGTACTGTTCCATTGTTGACTTTCATGGAGTTTATGTGAATAAGCAATAGAATTTCCCTGATTCTGTCCATTCTTTCCCTTGGCCGAATCCTAACTAGAAGTCATATTGGACTGCCTTTTCCTGGAAGCCTTCCCTCGTTGCCTCAAGCCTTGATTAAGAGCCCTCTTTCTCTGACCCTACTGCATCTTACATTCTTAGCCATTTGTCAACTTGGCTGTATCTTCCATCTGGCTGTTTCCAATTGCAGGGTCTTTGCCTTATTCCCTTTGGGTGCTATGGTGCCAGCTTAGTGCCTGGCATATAGTGAATGCTCAGCAAATATGAATTGAATTAATGTATTTTTCTGGAGGGACTTATTTTACTTATGGGATAAAAAATTTAGGCCTGTGCATAGAAGTTGCAAAATAAATATTTGTAGATTGGATTTCCAGTGCTTAAGTAATTCTGTATTGCAAAGCAGACACCTCTGAAAGGCTCAGGTTTTGGGATATTATTTACAACACTAGAGCAGTTTTCTGAAAGTGCATATATATTACACCCTGTTTCCTCCTAAGTGCATGGACTCAGTGAAAAATAATAAATCAATAACATCCTGAGAATTACTGGAAGAAACAGCATATTATCTGTTATTCCCTGAAGGTGGAACGTAGAGATGATGGGTGAAAAGAACTTCTGATTTTCTGTTGTGACAATAGTGACAACATCGATAGTATGATTTTTTTTTTTTTTTTTTTAGAGAGAGGGAGAGTGGGAGAGGTGGGGGGAGGGGCAGAGGGAGAGAGAGAATCTTAAGCAGGCTCCTTGTCCAGCACGAAGCCTGACTCAAGGCTCGATCCCACCACTCTGAGACCATGACCTGAGCTGAAATCAAGAGTCAGATATTTAACCGACTGAGCCACCCAGGTACCCTAATAGTATAAATTTTGATTAACTTTGAACCCATAAAGCAGAGCATTGAGTCTGAAGGTAGATTTTGTTTAAACTAGACTGTTGTCTGTTAAGGAGGGTTGGTACAAAGCATCCAACAGGGTACCTTCCCTTTTGCAGACTTCAGCAAGGAAAATTTGTTCATAATCACTTAGAAAATGTTTTGAATTTACTCAAATCCTAAATGATTAACTGATTAGAAGAAATATTCTATTTTTGTGATTTATTTTCAAATTTTCAAAGAACAAATTAATGGAAGACTCCTTTCAATAGCCTTGTAGGTCTGTAGTTTCTTGGTGCATCACTGTTTACCTGGATGTGCAAGTCCAGAAACTTAAGTTTGTACATTTACCCAGAGTTGAGGAGGGTCAAGGCCACTGACTCATCCTTACCTAAGTCCTAAGAAGATGATAAATTAGAATGCCAATGTGTTCATTCTCCAGGAGAAATATAGCTGCCAAGTTCTATTCATGTTATCTGGTCAGCACTTTCTCTAGTAAGAAGTCTCAGTGGCAAATTAAATTACAATCAGAAGTACACTGTATTGGTGAGAGTGTGGGGGAAAAAGCAGTATCATATACTATTAATAGAAGTGTAAATTGCTGCAGCCTCTTTGGAGGGAAAATTTGGCAACATCTCAAATAAAAACGCATGTATCCTTTGCCCTTGCAATTTTACTTCTAAAAATGTATCCTGAAGATAAATCTTCACAGGTGGGCAAAGACATATGAATAAGAGTGCTCCTTGTAGTATCATTCAAGGAATGGGAGAAACATAATATCCGTCACAAGTGAACCTGCCAAGATCTGTGGTTTATCTATATAATGGAAAGCTGTGATACTGTTAAAAGGAATTATGTAATGTATATGTTATGTGGAGAATGGCCTCCAACATATGTCACTGAGGGGGAAATGAAAGATACCGAACTGTGGGCATAATGGGCTTCCTCCCATGGTAGTAACAGAATGCAGTACACACATATATGTGCTACTCTGCTCAGTGTGTTTCAGAAATGCAGGAAACAGTGGTCGTCCCTAGAAGGCCTGGGTGGGAGGAAGACTCATTTTTCACTGGAAGTGCTTTGCATCTATTTGAATATATTACCCAGTGCTTGCATGTATTAGGTTTTCTATGAAAAAAAGAGTTAAAACAACATTCAAATGGTTTCTTGTTGACTTTTGTTGAGTTTAAAATTAGCACCAAGGAAGATAATCATGTTTCACAGATAGCACTGTTCCTGATGTCTGCAGGGTCACCTGTCTGGCACATCTCACCCACCCCAGACAGTAGCCTCTCCCAGGAGAATGTTTTCATCCCTCTTTATTGGCCTCACACAGACATTGTCTCCAGTATGTGATGTCAGCATTATATTTATGAGCAATTCTTCCTGCAGCTGGACTCCGGTTTCTTGAGGAAAACTTGGGAAACATATGAGTCCCATAAGCCACACACTTAGAAGTCACTTCTTAGGTTAGGTTGACTTTGGTGTAAATTATAATCACCAGGGGAGCTTGTTCAAATGCAGAGTCCTGGATCCCATCCCAGAGATCCTGACTTAGTTAGGCTGGGATGGGGTCAGGAAGTTTCAGCTTCAAGGGATTCTGATGCAAAGGATCTGTATGCCCCTATCTGAAAAATTTAGGGGTGTATTTTTCAGGTCCTGTCTCTGGATTCCAAAGTCATTTGACTGTGTGCCTCCTTTATTGATGACACGTGTTTTAAAGAAATCAGTAGTAAATTGTTAGCAAATTCGTCCCTTCTGTGTCAGTTGATCTTTAGTAGATATGGGGGAAAAAGGAAGTATGACCAAGTTCAGCTTCCATAAGGGCCAAGAGAATGACCCCTCCAGAGTGCCCGATTGGTAATGACACCCAGATCATTTGATGCATACTCATCTCAGCCTAAATCCTTCTTGGTCTACTTGGATGATGGAAGATAGTAATATGTCTCTAAAAGCAAGGAAGAAAGAACATTTGAGTTAAGTTATGGGCAGCTGACCTTTGATTTTAATCACAACTGCTTTTAAATGGAAATAGGAAGGAGAAGGAGTGGCAGAAGGGTGGACTAGGTAAAAAAAGAAAGTCGAGTGAAGTGCCTGAGTTTTTAAGTCAAGCTGACTTGCCTCCCCATTAGACATTCTACACCTGATAAACTGTGTGATGTTGGACATGGCGTGACACTTCTCCGTGTGATGGCTATACAGTAAGGATAAAGCTGACAACATTACCATGGTCAGATGATAAAATGAGAGAATATTTATAAATGTTTTAACACAGCACCTGCATTTATCAGAAGCTCAATAAATGGTGGCTAAATCTTCATAAAAGAGCAAGAAATAGAGACAGAGATAATCACATGGGCTTGTCAGCTACTCCCTTTGGCTCAATGGACCCATTAGTCAAGAGATCTGAGTAGCACTCCCAAATCTGCATCTAGTTAATGCCTTGCTTGGCCTTGACCAAACCATGAAATGCCTTGAGCCTCCATTTTCCCATTTGTGAAATGAGAAAGTGGGACTTCGTGGCTTCTAAGGGCCTGTCGTTTTACCTCCAAACTCCAGGGACAAAACAAAATATTTCTCCAAACCCCTTTCTTTATCCCAGTGAATATCAGGTAATTATTCTTCTTATATTGAGCTTAGATGGAAGGAAGGCTCTTCTCTAAACTTGTCATCCTCGGCGGGATGCTTGCTTTCCTTTGCCTCTTGTTGACTCTTGGCTGCATGTGAAGTTCAGTCTGTTTTTAAAATTCTTGTGTTATACGCAAACAGTGGATCACGGAACACTACATCAAGAGCTAATGAAGTAGCGTATGGTGACTAACATAACATAATAATAATAAAAAAGAAAGTAAAAAGAAAATTCTTAAGTTTGAAGCTTGATGGATTAGAACACATCTGACTACTGTGATGAGTAAATGGTAACTCATGGGAACTAGCAAGTAGATCGGGGCGAGTTTATCTTATGGGATTGCTGATCTCCCATCCTGACCCCCTTAGGGTGCTTCCTTCTTTTGATAGGATCTGGAAACCGGTGAGGAAGAACTCAGCAGGCTCTATTGGGTCATCTCACTGCTGCTGGTGTGCTCACGGCTGAGGGACCTCACATGATCTCTCCTCTCTCCTGCTCTCATTTTGGCACTCATATTTAAACCCAGCTGTGTCCTTTGAACCAGCATTCTTCAAAGCGTGCCTCATGGGACACTTGCTTCTAGAAGTACTCCATGGGAAGAAGGTTTAAAATTTGGTTTAAAAAGTGTGGAAAACTCTGTTCATTTTAATGCCCTCCTTGTCGAATCCCAAAGAATACTAGCATAGGAAGGCTCCTAGATTGCCCCAAGAAAAGAAAACTGGTTAAACCCAGCATCTCCCAGACTTACTCAAATTGGGAACTTCTAAAAAAATAGTAAAACAATGGTGATATCTCTCATAGTCCTGTTCCACAGGACCCGAATTTGGGAAATATTTTTATGGACTATGAAAGGGCTCTAGGTAACTGATTCTGCTCCATTACTTGTGAACTGATTGAAGAAGAAGAGAAAATAAGTTTCTGGAAGGTTTTTCTTGAAAAGCAACTGGAGTTAGAATTTATGTATTGAAGTATTAATTTTATGTTGAGATGTGCATTTGAGTACCACGGCTGGTTTAATTTGTAGGTGCCTGATGTTGACTCACAGACTACTGATAGATCTTTCTTGCCTTGACTACAAGACTTGGTGAGTCCCAGAATTTCATTTAAATATTTTGCTGCAGAATATGTAACTAGCTATGGATCTGAATGAAAAATAACACCATGTGGGTCCATAGATAAATAATTAAAACTGTGTATGAATAACCCCAGTTATTCCACCATGGCTATATAATGTAAAGAGTTTCAATCGAACTCTAACAAAATACATCTGTGTCTGGCTCCAAAAATTGCTTTCTGAAGATTGGAGAGGTAGATTTATTAAAGTTTGCGCATTTCTGATTATGCACGAATATGTTGTTGCAAAGTCTCAGGAACATTTGAGTCCTGGGTATTCTTTCCTAAACCTTAGAGAGAAATGTTTCAGAATTAGGTAGAGACTATTCAGCTTCAGCTTACTCTTATATGAACTGTTTTCATATTGACTGACAAATAGGGATATAATCTCCTTTTAGATATTCTAGCTCAACTAGCAGTTTGTAAATGTTCTTTTTTATTTTCTAAACTTGTACAGTTAAAGGGAAAGGGTTGTATTAAAACGGTTCTGTTGATGCCTGAAGTGATGCAAAACTAAGACGAAGGCAGCAAATGTAGAAAAAGTATATTCAAAATGATTTGTTTAGATTAGGTTTATGGGCTCACGTAGTTTAGCGGAGTGAGACCAGGAACCAGGAATAATCAGAGAATCTCCTGCCTCAAAACAAACAGAAATAGTACAGGAGCATTAGGGCATTGCTAGGTATCACACTGAAAAGATCTTCATTCTTCAGTAGCAAAAGTAAGGAAATAAGGAAACGGGCTGGAGCTTTGTGGGTAGTTAGCTAGCATTTATGCAGAAGTAGAAATGTCACTTTTGGAATCACGATTGTACAATGGAGTGTGGTGCCTTGTCATTTCTTTCTCTTTTGTCCAAGTTAGAGGAACATATAAAATTAGA
This sequence comes from Ursus maritimus, assembly GCF_017311325.1. Lineage (NCBI taxonomy): Eukaryota > Metazoa > Chordata > Mammalia > Carnivora > Ursidae > Ursus > Ursus maritimus. The sequence goes on from NW_024423786.1 coordinate 30,052,989, forward strand.
GGGGTAATAGGTTTTAAAATTTTTTGGTCCTAGGCTAAATGTTTAAATTCTTTAGTCTGCAGTTGACCATATTTCATATGAAATGAGAGCACATTTGGGATTACGGAGGGAACAATAATTTAAGGATGATAACAGAACAGTGATTGATCCTTTATCCACTTATTTTTGGCTTGGGGCAATCCTTACTTTTCTCTGAACTCAACCATTCATTGAGTGAGTGAGAGAGAGTCTGTGTGTATAAAACAGATCTAAGAGGAACCTCTTCGTTGGAAGTGGGTAAATGGGCAGTGGTATGCTGATAAATGTTTAACAACTGGGTCTCAGAGGGAAAGAAAAAAAAAAACAACCACCAACCTTGATATGCAGCATTGGCAGATTTGGGGATTTTTGTGGTGTAAAACCTCCCACCCCGGACAACTTCAGATTATCAACCTGATGTTAGTTGGCTCACAAAACCCCCAAAATTCAACAAGCAGTTCTCATGAGCTGGTGGGAGCTGGGTCCAGCAGACTTTTGCTAGATTTTCCTTCTTCCTTCCTTCCTTCCTTCCTTCCTTCCTTCCTTCCTTCCTTCCTTCCTTCCTCCTTCCTTCCTTTCTATTGAAGAGTAGCTGACACACTGTGACATTAGTTTCAGGTGTCAAACTAGTGATTGGACAGCCCTACGTTATGCTATCCTCACCAGAAGTGTAGCTACCGTCTGTCGCCATACAGTGCTATTACACTACTTATTCCCACGACTTCTTCATTCCGTTACTGGAAGCTTGTATCTCCCGCTCCCCTTCACCCATTTTGTCCATCCCCCCATGTCCTCCCGACTAGCAACCATCAGTTCTCTGTACTTATGGGTCTGTTTCTCATTTGTTTGCTTTTTATTTTATTTTTTAAATTCCGCATATAAGTGGAATTATATGATACTTGTCTTTCTCCATTTGACTTACTTCACTTGGCATCTGCCCTCTAGGTCCATCCATGTTGTGGCAAATGCTAGATTTCTTATCCAGGGGCATTTTGTGGGGTTGTTTCCACAGATATCTGTAAGGCACCTGGAAGCTCTGGAGAATGCCTTTTGAGAACAACTGGTCTCTGATCTTTAAAAATCCCTTTCAGATCTCAAATTCTAGAATCCTTTCTCAAGAAGTGTTTATGAGACAGAAGGCATTGTAATTGTGTGTGATGAACTTCTTTAAAGTTGGTATTGAAGTTATTTGTTGTTGTTGGTTCCTAGAGGGCTGGTGATTTAACCGGGATGCTTTTGGTACAGAGATAATCTGTGGTTAATATTAAAAGTGGTTTTAGGGAAGACAAGCGATTCTGACACACCAGTACCTGGAGATACTTTTGCTTTTTAAGCATGGATCTATTGCCATTTTTGAACATGACCGCACCTTTGCATCATGGCAAATGCCTTTAACATAGGACACCTTTTCATCTAGGACAGGGGTTGGCAAATGACAGCCATCAGCCAAATCCAGCTCACTGCCTATTTTTGTGTGGCTTCTGGGCTAAGAATGGTTCTTACATTTTTGAATGGTTGAAAAAAAATCAAAAGAAGAAGAAGAATTTGTGACACATGAAAATGATTGTTTCAGTGACCATAAATAAAGTTCTACTGGAACACAGCCCTGCCCTTTCGTTCGAATCATCTGTCATCGACATCAGCATGTCAGCTCTGGCTGCTTTCATGCTACACCGGCACAGTTCGGTGGTTGCGGTAGAGACCATGGGGCCCGCAGAGCCTGGAATATTTACTATCTGGCCCTTTACAGAAAACGTTTGCCAACCCCTGATCTAGGAAATAAGTCTCTGAGGAAATGGGACTAGCTAGTTCAAGGTTCTGTACAGTGACTGAAGACATAGCCGTCGGAATGCCAAATTCATTCTTAATGGGATTGAGAGGAGTTGCCTAAGAAAATGAAGGGCACCATACACAGCTTGTGAAAATTCTTAAAATATGAAAAAGAGTAAGGAAAGTAAGGAATTTCTCACTTTGCTCAAATCACCTTTTCTTCGGTTTTGTGGATAGCCTAATATGAAGAGGTTCATGCTTTCTGGTGCCGATGTGTTCTAAGTTACGTGGTCTTCTGATCACGAGGGCTCTGCTGCTTCTGACTCGGTAGGGTATCATTGGTGGCGACAAGACTTTGGCTTCGGAGTCAGACAAATGCAGTTCAAACGTTGGCTTGGCCCCTTATTCGATGTGTGGTCTTAGACAAATTTCTTTTCACAGTTTGTATCTTCAGTTATGTATAAAATATAGAATTGTTCTGAGAATCAGGTCAAATATTTAAATTCCATAGCATCAGAATCTGACACATAGTAAGCATATAATAAATGTTACTTTTATTTGTTGTTATTATTATGTTTGTACACCTCAGGGCCTCTCATGCATGTGCATATTTATCTTTTGGGGTAAGCTTTTATCCTTTTAGTTTTTGCAGACAGATATAAATATTTAATTTGGCAGTATCTTGACATATAATACAAATTTTTTCACCCCACATACTTCATCTCCTGGAAATTGTCTTGAAGGGAATTCATGCAAGTGTTACAGTCTCAGCCAATATTTTAAACTTTGGTCAGGTGAGAAGGTTGAGTGTCCCCATTCATTTCTTCCCAAGAAGAGACTGCCCTCTAATGGATACTTTTCTGGTAAGGGGAGAAAATAGTTGTGGTCCTAAAGACTAGGAAATGTTTTGCAATTCTTTTCTGTTACAATATACCTGCTTATGAAATTTAAGTATACCTTCAGGAGAGAAAGACTCCCAATATCTCAGTACCTGCACAGTCTGCTCTGATGATGACATTCAGCAATTAGACATGCATTTCTTTGGCAGCTATTTGCACTCAGCACCTCCCCCCTCCTCCTGCCACAGTACAGGCGTTGCTTTAATCAAGTCATTCTCAATTTAGGTTATACAGTAGAAAACCAAGAAGCTTTAAAATATCCTGATCCCTAGGTTGCACCGCAGCCCAATTAGATCCGAATTTCTGGGGACGGGATCTAGACATCAGTATGTATGTATGTATGTATGTATGTATGTATGTATGTATTTTTATGTCCCCTCCACACACATGATTCCAGAGGGCAGCCTGCAACCAAGGTTGAGATTCATACTTTAAACCTTTAGGTTTGAAACGTGTCCTTAAAATAAAGCAAAAATGCTGTGCTCGTGTGGCTGTGGTGTTTGCTCTTCTTAAGCATGCACAAGCGCAGCGTCCATTTGTCAGCTGTTTGTACTGGAGTCTCATCTCCAGGGAAATTTACCGATACAATCTTATTTCATTGGCTTGTTAATAAAGAAGGATCTTTTAGGTAGCAAAAGAGGGTGATAAGAAATGAATCTTTGCTACTTCTCCAACTGTAAATCCCACTGATGGGTTTTGTTTGGGACCCTTGATCATTTGGACTCTGATGACCTCATGGCTAACCTCTACAGAGGCATTTGGACTCACTGTCAAAAATGCATTTCTGGGGTGTGAATTTACAAGAGCATATTTTCTATATATTCGCTGATAGCCGTAAGCATTTTTTTTTTAGCCTGGTGAATATACATGCTGCTAAATTTTCTTCTCATTAGTATACTGTTCCTTGTGTTTAGTTCATTTTTGGTATTTTATTGATCTAATCTTTTACTTAAATAGGAATTGCTATAGTTTCACCGAGTTTGATGCAGTTGAAGGAAGGTTAATTAATTTTGTTATCTGTAATATAAAAATAATGATATAACCCATCTCCTAGGATTGTTAAGAAAAGAGGAAGAGGTAATATGTGTAAAACAGCCTAGTGGCTGGAACCAAGCATACACTCCAATGTTGTGATGATATTGAGACAATATATAATAGAGATCAAGAACAAGGGTGCTCATCAGGTTAGTTTCCCTGGGTTCAAATCTCATCTACACTACCTATCAGCTTTGTGATGGTAGGCAAATTCATTACCCTCTTTAAATCTTCATTTCCTTCCCTGGAAACTTTGAGCTAGCTACCTTTTTTTTGGGGGGTGGGGGAGCAAGGGGAAGTGGTTGAGAAATCAGTGCGATCATGTATTTGATGTGTTTATTACTATTCATGGCATATGGCAAGCACCTTTTCACATACGTAAAGTAGGAAGGGAGTGTGTGCATGTATTTAGTGGGAGCTGCGAGGGGCCTTACCCTGCTTCTTTTGTTGTCCCTGAATCAGCAGTATCAGCATTACCTGGGATCATGTTAGGAATGTGTCATTTCAGCCAACCACCCCAGACTTACTGAGTCTAAATCCACATTAAAAAAAAAAAAGAGGATGCCCAGCGATTTGTATGCACATGTGAGCAGCACTGCTCTATTCAATGAATGACAAATACAAGGCAAAATTGCCGCTACTCCCCTGTAGTACGCCCATGACAGGTATCGCTCATCACGCGTGGCACTCCATCCCTCAGCATCCTGTCCACACTGCAGACACCCTCAATTGGCTGATAGGAACTGTCATGCAAGATGAAACCTGTAGCAGAAGAAACTTATTGCACTGAAGGAGTGACTTGCCTGAGCTCGAAAGACAGTGAATTGCCAAGACAGTACTCAAATTCAGGCCTTTTCACCGTCAAACCAGCAATCCTGTACATTATTTTATACTGCCTCCATGATGGCGTTCAGTGACACACAACTGTTGGGCGGTTGGCTTTGTGCTACCACTGGACGGTGAAAAAGGACATTAAGATTAACCGGAAGGATACAATAGCATTCAGTATTAAAACAGAATTTGGAAAGAAATGTTAAAATCAGCTAACAGTGTTAACTGTGATTAAAACTCGAAGCCTGATGGTAATTTCTATTGTGATAATCTAGGCATGGGGATTTAAAAAATTGTGAGGATAAATTAATTCCACTGAATTCTAAAATTCATTTAAAAATTTTTTTTTCATGTTGAACGTTTTCTTTTCTTTTCTTTCCTTTTTTAAAAGATTTTATTTATTTATTTAACAGAGAGAGACAGCCAGCGAGAGAGGGAACACAAGCAGGGGGAGTGGGAGAGAAAGAAGCAGGCTCCCAGCGGGAGAGCCTGACATGGGGCTCCATCCCAGAATGCTGGGATCACGCCCTGAGCTGAAGGCAGACGCTTAAGGACTGAGCCACTCAGGCGCCCCATGTTGAGCGTTTTCTTTTTAGCAAGAATGTGTAATGCTTGAGGGGGAAGTTGTCGTTGAAGTGACCACTGAATTCATCAGACAGCATTTCACAATACGAATTCAGACAGCCTTTCACAATACACATTTTGCACACATTGATACATTGCCTTTGCCTTTTACAATTGTTTTTTCTTGAAATTTTACATCTTAGGGATGGAATGAACCTTGAGATAGCATATGATCCAGCTTCTGTCTCCTGGGAAGGAGGGAAGAATTTTGTTCATCACTGAGAGATACGGTCTGCCTAGAGCTAAAATGAAAACACTATCCTAATACCTCTGAAATTTATCTTAAGCATCACGTTGGCTGTTGCACTGAGGCTGCTAAACATTTTCTGACTCATTACTCAAATGACTCATGCTCCATTTAGTGTGGTGGGAATACATGGAGAAGTGGCCAGATCCAACCGAGTGAGTAAGCGACTGGCCAAAGTTTCTTGCATTTTGTTACCCGGGCCGTTAATTTGCTAGAAATCTCAAAATGTTAATGTTCCTTCTGGCTGACACAGGGATGGAGGGGCTTTCTTTCCCCATTCTGGTCTGGAGGATATGCCAAAATTTCCCCTCCTCAAAATAAAATTAGGCAGTGTCAGTTTTCACATTTCAAGTTTGTCCCAAGCCGTAATAATAGTTTAGGTAATGTAAGATAGACTCTGCGAATTAAACCAAAACCAAAACCAAAAAAACAACTGTATATTTATAAATCTGTATGTATATATGAGTGTATATTTATGAATGTATGTACAGGTGCATATATATGTATATCAATGCATATCTGTGTGCATATGTATATATGTATGTCATGCTGCTTTAGCCGACCTATAGCCATTAGCTTCGAAAGTTCCAGGAAACAACGATCCTTTCCCCAGTGCATTAACTTAGTCGATGTACACATCGTTTTTCTGATTTGGAAGTTTTCCATATCCAAATTTGTTTGACCCTCAAGAGATGGGTAAAAGATGCATGGACAGCAGAGTCAAGGATCCATGACAGTGTCTCTTAAAATAACATTAAAGGTCAGGTCATAAAACCACTTTCCTTTTTTGAGTATTTTATTTCTTTGCCTGGAATTAATTTCATGTCCAAAGACATGGTCTATGAAAGAGGACATCTAGGAAATGTGTTCTAGGAATTAGCCTTCCCCAGGAGTCAAAAGGAAATTTGGAACTGTGTTTGTGCAAATAAATATAGGCACATCTGTGTAAACTTTCTGTGACTATCTTTAGCGGTAATGGAGTATGCCTACCCTTGTTAATTTTTTATTTATTTTAGAAAATTAACATAAGAATCCGCATGACCCATTTTCTCTTTGGAGTCAATTGTTTTGTTTTATATTAACTTTTCAACTTGTTTTCTTTTACGTTAGTCTTAAAATGTCCTCCTCATGGAAAAGAGTATGTTCTCCATATGATAGAAATTAAACTGGCTGCTTTCCAGCAAATGAAATTATGGAGGTAATTTATGAGAATAAGATTTTTTTTTTCATTTTAAACTATAGGTTAAATGACAAAGGGCAGACAATGTAAATATCAACTAGATACTTAAACAGGTTGTAGCTCTCTGTCCCTTTCTGTGTATTTAAACGTCTTTTCTCTATGTTCAGAAACAGATTTTGGAGGATATATACACACCATTCATAAAGAATGACCAGAATACATATATACATGTGTATATATACACATGCATATATATATATTTTTTTCATTGTCTTCCTCCCCTTGGTGCATGGTGCTGGGCTGGAGCCATACAAAGTGATGTAAACACACTTCCTGTCAAGCCTTTAGGAACTTAAAGTGATCCCTTTAGCCTTTGGAAGAACTTGCTATGAAATTGGAGTCACCTGGAGTTACTGAAGCAATTGAATTATTGTTAGCTAGCTAATATTAGAAAAGGGAAAGCAGAAGATTGAAGTCTGTTTTCCGAGCAGCTAATGAGGCATCTCAGATTCGAATGTCACTCTCAAGCTAACCTCGTTAAGACAGAACATCTTGTTTTCATAAATGTCCTGGGGTAGCTGGACAATTACGTGTATTCATTTAACTGAAACAAATAACAAAGCTTTCCAACCAAATTCAAATATGCAAGAAAGCCTCTTAACATTGATGTCTTCTAAGTGTGCAAATAACATTTCTTCAGAACAGCACAAGAGAGGTGGACTTTGCATCTTGTTTTTAAAAAATCCAATTTTTGGATTATTTGAAAGTGGACTCTGTCATCAAATTAAACGCACCATTGACTACCTTTTTATTAAGAGATTTATTACCAGCTGCATTATTTAGTGTGGTTTTATTAAAATACTACAGCAGCTTTCATCTGAATACACATAATTTAGATATTTAATGGACAGTCATAAGGCATTAAATTGTCCCTGTTATTTCTGACCTACAAGAGAGCATGGGGCACCTAATTGTAAGGGGATAAATTAAAGGGAGGTGGTTCTGGGTAGTTTCTAAACATTTGGGAAGCCTATGCTTTTGATTTTTCAAATTGGTGCTGAAATGCGCCTCCAAAATTTGGCTTAGGAAAGCTTACTCCCTGAACTGGCTCAGTGTTCATTTGCGAGGGCTGGAGTCGTGAAGCATTAGGTCGTATGCTTGTGATCAGGTGAATGTCCAATAAATACCTGTTGCATAAATGAATGCATCAGTGAGTTGGGTATTATGGTCTTTTGGCCAGTATTCTCCTTTTTATTTCTTTGAAAAACAGCATACAGCATACAGATGTTTTTCCAAATTTAGATCTCTATTTGAAGATGGCGATCTACAAGTTGAGTGTGCAGCTATGTTTCACTGGATGAGACCTATGTATATATATAAATCTATGTACGGATACAAATATGTAATTAGGCTCAGAAGCTTTAGGAAATGAGAACTACGTAGGTTTTCAAACTTTCCAAACTGCCTGGAAGAAATGGGTATTAATAGAGCTGGCTCCGGAGGGATGGTTTTTCATCAGTCACCGACTCTGTTACGTGGAAAGCCCTTTTCCCATTACTTTTCTATTTTAAATCTATTCCCCTGCCCTGGCTGATTGAACCTTTCTGCAATGTGCCAGGCAAAGAATCTCGTCTCTCCTCTCAGCTTAGAAATAATAACATCTTCACATTTTCATGGCCTTTTCTGAAATGGGGACCTTTCATTTGTGTTTCTCTCTCAATTGAAATAAATTGATTAACGTCGTGGAATTGTGTCTCACCACAGGCCTTTGAAACAAAAAAGCTACTTTTCTGATATGGTAAGGGAACAGATTGCCCCAGATTTCTTTATGCTTCAAGGACTCAGGGGCAAAGGAATTGTTTTATCACAACACGTTGTGGAATCCTAAAGAAAGATCAGGATTCATTTCTTCCCGTTTGCTTGTGTTTCCCCCAGAGCATCCCCAGACACGTACCCCGTACCCTTGGCATTTGGTAATCAAGAGCTCTCTCTGGGACCCCTCTTCTGTGCTTCCTGACTTGTCTCTCGTTTTCCCTCTCCTTTTTGCCCTGTGAAATATTCTGTACCTTGCCTTCCACAATTGTTTTTTTTTTAATTTTAGTTTTATCAATCATATTCTTCATTTCCAATGACCCTCTTGCCCCTCACACTTGGATTTTTCCTCTTTCATAACTTCTTGTGTTCTTTAAGCTTTGTTTCACCAAGGCCCCTTCTCCACTCTTCCCTGTCCCGCACCCCTCCACTTCCGTGCTGGTTTGCCCAGCGGGAGGCATGGGTACATGTCTGCAGTGAGAGCAGAGAATGGAATCAGGATATTTCTTACTCCCCTCTTTTGCCTTGCAGCCTCACCTGTGCCCTGTTCCTGCAGCTCCCTCTGGCTAGGCCTCTGTGGGTAGCACTGGTTGGCCTTGAATAACAAAATTCCTCCCCTTGTTCCTTTAGTGGTAGGGGAATGGCTCTTCCTTGTTGCTAATTTCTGGTGCCCCACCATTCACCATTCATTCATCTGTTTGATTCTTTAACATGGCCCACATCTTTAGTCAAGACTCTTCGCACAGACCTCAGGAATGCTTCTACTTCCTGATGGAAACACAACCTTTTTTAAACTTACAGGTGCAGAATGTTCCTGAATCTCTCAGAGAGTTTGAATTAAATTGAATAGAATTTGAATGCAAGTTCCTGCCTGACCCTTGAATTCTGTCTCTGATGCCATTAGTTCTCTGTGAATGTTAGGTCTTCTTGTTTGTGCAATGGTCTTAACTCTTTCATTCTTTCAAATACAAATCTTGTTTGGTTAAAATGGGTAACTGGTAAGGGTTTCCTCTGCTGCTGTGTAAACCAGTTTCTCCAAATGATGGGTCTCCCTGACACCAGTTCCTGTCCACCTTGCCACCAGATTACTAGTCCTTATAAGCTCCTCTCTAATGGCCAGACCAAAAAAAAAGGAAAAGTACCCTTTGTTTGGTGTTGAACTTCTCTTTGGGCGTCTAGATCTCGGCAGACCCTGAACCTAGACATTGCTTCCCCCGAGCAGAACCCTCTCATCTGTTTATGCACCTGTGCACATCTGATTCCTGCTCATGTTCCTAACAGGCTTGCCATTTACATTTTTAGCCAAGTCCAGAGGTCCCTTCCTCCTGTACTTCTTATTCTGATCTTTGTCACTTACCGTTTTGTCTCATGTGTTTTACTGTATGTCTCAACTTACATACTAGAAGGTAAATTTTTTGGAGTTTTAAAAAATGCTTATTCATTTATTCATTCACTCTCCACTCCATCAGACACTTTTGTTTATCATCTCTATTTTGGGTGCGGTCAAGATGAGACAGCAATGTTCCTAAGCTGAAGAAGTTCACAGCCAGCTGGGGAGACGAGCACATAAGGAAGGGGGACCCAGTGTGAAGAGAGCCATGATAAAACATAGAGAAGGCAGCAGCTCATTCTCTCAGGAGGCAGGAGGCAGGAGGCAGGTCTGAGCTGGCATGTCTTCCCTGAGTTTTCTTACCATGGCAGGTAGAAGGAATGAAAGGAGGTGAGCAAGGGGTGCTCTATAGGTCAACTGATGGGGCTTTGTTTTTAACTCAGGAACAGGGGGTGTTAAGGGCTACACATTTAAGCAATTCCTTTGTTCTAAAGCGATAAATTGGGACCATGATGTAGTCAAGGTTGGGATTACTGTCCGAGGATGGACTTGTCACAATCCTGCAGTTGCTTGCATTCCCAGACTGTGATTCTCGAGGGACTGGGAGGGGCATATAGAACTCACAGAAGCTCCACAGTGCCTCATTTTCAGCTGTGGCTGATGGCTTTCCTGAGAGCTTCGTGCCTTCCTCACCTGTGCCCCATTACCGGATGATGTCCAGGTAGTGCTGGTTTAAGCTAACGTGGCAGTGGTTACTGTTATTCCAAGCAGTGCTCAAAGTCAATAGGAAGAGTTGGAGCTTAAAAAAGAAAAAAAAAAAAAAAAAAAAAAGCTAAGGTGAAAAGCACCGATGGAGAAGGAGATAGAAGGATGCCGCTGACAAATTTGTGAGCTAAATCTGAGGCTTATGTGGCTTTGCTGCAGTTTCTTCCCTCGCTGCTCTTCAAGGAGAGGCAGAGAGTGAGAAAGCAGAAAGGCACAAGAAAAGGCGAGCCTTGGAAGTCTTAAAAGCTCCCAGATTCCTTGTCCTTTCTTACCCTCCCAGCTACTGGGATCTTTTTTAATTGGGAAGTTGAACACAGTAGTGAGAAGTGTGCAAAACGTAAACGAACACACAATGAATTACCATGAAGGGGAGAATCTTCAGTTCTCTGTCTAGTGGGAGAAAGGTCAGAATCCACGTGTTGAGAGTTGTTTGACCCCTCACCCCCTCCAGCCTTTAACTGAGGGCAGTTGCCCTTTCCTTCCTGTTCCGGAAAGCCCAGAGAGAGCTGTGTGGTGCGTCTTCTCCCGCTCCCTGGAGCTGCTCCGGATCCTGCAGGTCAGACCTTGGCTCAGAAACAGTAGGTCCAGATTTCTAGGGAACTGAAGTCCACCCTGGAGGGTACTGGGAGGGGCGCAAGTCTTTCAGTCAGATTTTTGCAACGCTCCGGCTTTTCCTTCCTGTCTCATTGTGGATATTTAGTTCGGGGTATTTAGTTTAGATGGGCAGAAAAAGCGCAGATGGACCAGGCTTTGGCTGGGACAATTTGTGGGCAAATATCTGCTTTTCTATAGATATCCAAATCCAGCAGGAGAAAGACACTTTTGAAGAGAAAGGAAAGGGAGGGAAATGACTGGAATTCTGGGCAGCGCCCCGTGGTAGCCTCAGGGTCTGAGTCCGTCCAGCCCCCCACCTGTAAGCTCTAGGAATCGAGGGAGTGACTTAAGTCTAAGTCCACATTTTCTGGCATAAAAGCAGGCACTTCTGGGGAAGAGCCCGTCCTTTGGCCTTGGATGGACCTGAGTGCAGGTCCTGGGCCTGTCCCTTACAGCTTTGGGACTTGGGCGATTTATTTCACTTCTTTGAGCCTTGGCTTTATCAGCCAAATAATAGGAACCATAGGAGCTACCTAGTGGGGATGCCAAGAACATGAAATAAAATGCTGTGTGTTGAGCAAATTGGTGCTGGCGATGAAGTAACTCCCCTAGTTGCTGCCCACCGGTCCCGGATCTCTGCTCCCACTACCTTTCTTTTTTACATCGTTTTTGTTTTTCTTTCAGTGTTTGTTTTTGTTTTGTTTTGGTTTTTTGTTTTTTGGGTTTTTTTTTTCTTAGCGTTTTTTTTTTTTTTTTCCTTCCCCATGAGGTTATTGAAAGGACATTTGACTCTGTTCAAAAGAAATGTTGTGGTATGTCTGGCTTTCTCTCCCATTTACAGGCTTTATTCTTTCTTTCAATAGACCATGTATTTTGTTTTGTATGCTCTAGGATTCTAGATGGTAGGAGTTGTGCAGGGGGCAGGAAGAGAGACCGCAGGGCACGGCTAACACAGAGGATACCGCTGGACCTCAACAGTAGATACAGAAGGAGGGGGAGGGGGAGGGAGATCTTTTGGAAAATGGTAACTGTGGAGTTTTAAGCCATTATGCTATCAACAGGTTTTTTTTTCCCCCTGTGTTATTTGTAAACTTGCCTAGAAGCTAGGATGCGATGGATATATTTGATAAATAGGATAAATATTAGACAATATGGCATGAATCTAGCCCACCAATGTTTAGCTTGGAGGAATTAAAGTAAAATGAAAGAATTCTCTGTATGTACAGAGAATACCAGTTACCCCTTCTTTGTACTGCTTTGCAATTGGAGATTTTGTATCTAATTTCTGCCCAAATGCGAATTGTTATCTTAGTTGGCTCTTGATGGATGATCTTATGGTGTTGGTTTCATGTGACAGTTATTAGGAATCCATGGACTTTTAACCCAGAAAATAACCTGCAAGATCTTTATAATCCAGAATTTTCTAACGTGAATTCAGTAAAATACTAGTCCCTTGATGAGGTCTGCCCCGAAAGCATTCTGTGGTTGGGGAAATGCCGCAGATCAGCGTCCCCTCGCAGAACTAGCATTAACATAACTTCTGCCAAGCCCTGAAAGGAGGAAACCTGTGTAGCTGGATTATCCAACCGTCTCCCAAATCTATTTGAACATGAAACATTTTCTTCAAGTAATGCCTTTTAAATCTTCAGAACAAACTTGGGGAAGCACTCTCTTGATCCAAGGCTTCATTTTAGAAATGGAAAGCAAAGTCCAAAGAGATGATTTGCCCAAGTTTACTATATGGTGAATTTCTTGGATTCGATCCCATGCCACAAATCAAACATGATTATCTTGCACTTGAAGGAAGATGCTACTGAAAGGAACCTGTCCTCTGATGGACTTTACCTAATGGCTTTTGTTAACTACCTGAAAACCCCAAAGCAAAGAACACTGTCTTTCCAGAGAGGGTCCTTGGTAGTATTGCTGATTGTGTAACCATGTAAGTGCTTTTATAATTACAATTTTATTTCTTTTGAATCTGTAAGCTTTTCCTGTTCCCTCTAAAGCCTGCCTGCCTTTTATTCCCACTCCCATGACTCTACACTTGCTGAAATGCCTCTGTCTTTTGTTCTTCCTCTCGACTGTTACCCTCTTACCCATCTGGGGACCTGCTTTTTGCTCCTGGAGTCTATACAAATTCCTGTGTGCTGTAAAATTTTTGGAAATTCTCCTCAGAAGCCTGAAGACTTCTGCATAATCTGTAAAAGAAAATTAATTGATATTAATCTTTCCCCTCGATGACAGTTTTTTTTTTCCTTCTCGATCTCCGTGTTGATATCACATAATGCAGTGTTCTTAATAACAGCTTGTGGTTGTGCCATTTATTCACTGGAGTTCTTAAGTACCCAAAGCCAGGCTCCTCAGGATGTGCCTTACAGAGCGAAATTGCGGGTGTTGCTTGCCAGTCTTCTGTGAGCTACAATGGCCACTACGAATTTTGAGAACCTCGGAACAAGCACATTCTTCATTCCTGGACTGGCAGTATTTAAGAATTCACTTGCTTCAATCCAATGAACATTTGTATACTTCATCTCAAAACACATGCTATGCTCTGGAGATGGTTTTTTTTTTTTTTAAATGTATTAGGTATTGTTGCTGCCCGTAAGGCGCTCGTCCCTTGGTGAGGGAGACTCACTTCTAAATGAGCCCAGTGCGGGATAGGAAGTGCTGTATTATGTGGTGTGCAGAACGCTAATGCACAAAAAGGAGTAAGTCCAGCGAGTAAAGGTTTCATGGAGGCGTAGCACTGTTATAGTGTCCTGAAGCCTACACAGCAGCTTCTTAGAAGCCCAGGAAGCTTGGTGATTACTTCGAAGTGTGATAGATGAACTTGTAAACTCCCGTTCCCTTGGTGGGTTCTGTCCCACCTCCAAAATTCTCATTCTCAAGTTAGATCCTCTCTGAGAATATGCTGTACGTGGAAATGCATTTCTGTCAAATGTGTGACACGTACAAATTCACCATTGCAGTCCAGACGATACAAGCTTCAGTGTGACTGTTTGAATGGCCCTTCCTGTTCTCTCTTCCTCACTGTGATTATTCCCACTGCCACTTTAGTGCTTATTATAGGTCAGCCTCTGTGCTGAGAAGCTCTCGTTTCTCCATCTGTGTCTCTGTTTTCCATGTAATCCTGACAATGACTCAATGAACCATGTCTCCCCAAATGTGTCTGCACTTTGGAATCACTGGGGGAGCATCACAAATGGCTGATGCCTGTGTCCCAGCCCCAGAGACTTTGATTTCATTGATCTGGGGCATAGCCTGGGCTTTGGGATTAAAAAAAAAAAAAAAAAAAGAAAGAAATCTCCAGGTGGTAATGAAAATGGCCTAGAATTGATTGTGATTATGGTTGTACAACTCTACGAATAGATTAAAAACCATTGAATTATGAATTTTATGGTATGTATATTGTATTCCAGTACAACCCTTATGTTAAAAAAAAATACTAGGTGAATAATTTGGGAAGCATTGCTATATAGTAAATGGGGAAACTGAGATCAAGGAACTTTCATGGACTAGCCTAGCTAGCTAGAGTAGAATAAGAACCCAGGCAGTCTGAGACTAGAGTTTATGTTCCTAACCACTTCACCACCCTATTGTCCTCTAACCTGAGGATGACTTTACTAACCTGTCATTCAACAGGCATGTGGCTGGAGAAATACTGGTGGATTTGCTCCTGTCCGTCCACATGCCTTCCATGTGTCCTGTTATGTAACCAGTGGATCTAATTTGCAAAATAATTGGCGTTAGGACTCGGTAAAAGACTTAGCCCCCTTGGGAATAAAATTCTCCATCCCTTTATCACAGTGCTGAAATGAGCTGAGCCAGCCTTCTTTTGGTGGCCAGGAGGCATCCTCAGAAGCACATCTAAAGAGGGGCACGCTGGTATCAAAGTGGTACATTCAAAACCAACTCTTCCACATCCTGGAACCTGAAAATAGATCGCTATTTAAAAGAGACTGCCTGGAATGTTACCTTGCTCTTTGTCAAACCTCTCCTGAATTTGGGTATAAAACGCATGTAAAAATAGTGCAACTAAAATAGGAGCAATGTTTGGGTTTTGGCCGCAGAGAGGGAATAAGAAGGCAAGCCCGATGGGAAAGCCTGTTTTCACCAGTACCAGGAAAACACGTAAGGGAGACTACTTTTGAAAGCAAGGAACAAATCTGTATCATAATGCATTGTCATCAGCGTGTTATTCTGGATGGAACAGTGAAGGTCTAAGTCTCCAGCGCGGCACAGTGACTTTTTTGGAGAGGAATGCAATGCTTTGTCTCTCGTATGTAAAAGATGATCACCACTGACCTCTTAATGGCTGCCGCTGCTTCCCCTTTGTGCGTTCTTTTTGAATAAAGATTGAGTTCAAAAAGATGAGCACAGCTTAGCGCTGAAAGGGAACTCATTAAAAATGGCCTTTCTAGAGGATAAAAGGTTGAGTTTCAGGAGTGAGCCTAGTTCGTTTTGCTGTAGTTGCTAGGTGCCAACTGTCTCCTAAAGTGTGGAGAAGTTTAGCAACGTGCAATCTATTTCTTAGTGCCAAACATCAACGGTAAGAGAGTATGTTAATTTAAATATTCAGAATTTTTCTTTTTAAACTTGGCTTTGTCTGTACTTGCCTGAAGTATTTTCTTGAATTAGCATTTGTTTCATTTTTAAGTGACTAGTAATTTCCATGAAATCCATTGCTCCGATATTTCTCAAGGAAGGAGGGAGTGCCCGCTAGAATCCAGTAATGAGAACTGGAGTAGGAACTGGGAGTAGTTCAGGCCTTCTCTATCAACTGAGAAGCTTGTATCATTCATGGATTCTCTTACTTTGTCCCTGGGATCAGCTCAGCTGCTGATCCTTACTGATCATCAGAATGAGTCACCATGTGGCCTAGGGGAGGTGGGGCCCCAGACGGCCAGGGTAGTGGGTCCACCTGCACACCTCACCGTGGTGCCCAGAGCTGCTGTGACCACTCCCCTCCCCAGCCCCAATATGACCACTTTTCACTGTACCATGGCTGCCTCGCTAGTTCAAGCCCCAACGTTCTGTCCCCCGGTGTGTAGAGCCTCTTAGCTGTATGGGCTACTTCTATTCTTGCCTGGCTACAGTCCTTCTCTACAGGGCTTCCAAAGTAAGCTCTTTTGAAATTTAAATTAGATCAAACTATTCCCTTGCTTGAAAACCTCCCTAGGCTACCCATTTCAATAAGAAGGAAATTGATATGGCTTAGGCTGGCAATGCATGTTTGTGTCAACCTTCGCTTTCTGTCTGAATCCTAATTCCTGTCCCCTACATCACCAGGCTCCAGCCATGCTGGCCATCTTCTTGTTGATTTTATTCACAAATCACTTTGACCCACATGGCAGCCTTTGGGCTTGCTCTTTAATTAGAAGGTCTTGAGGGCCCCCAAGAAATAGCAGCCCTCTTTCCTGCTCTGGTTCCCAAATTTGTCCAATAAAGTGTGAAACAAAAGAATGGCCGATAGAGACCAGGCTTTCGATCTGGTGGGCATGGCTTTTGATCTTAGGAATTCTCAAAGTTTTAGTACACATATGAATTACTTATGGCCAAGGTTAAATGCAGATTCTGATCAAGTGGGACTGGACTGGAGCTAAGAACGTGCATTCCTCACAAGCTCCCAGGTGATGCTGGCACAGCTCCTGCCCAGGAGAGGCTGGTGGGTATTGAACACAGGCCGGTTAGGCCAGCCAAGGTATTCTGGTAAAACGTTTTGTGCCAGGCTACTTTGAAAACCTGAGGGTGGGGAAAGTCAGGCCGCTGTGACACCCTGCCTGGATGGTTGGCTTCTTGACCCGCCCCAGTGTCAAGTGAGACTTTCCTTCCCAGAGGGACCCCACCTGATCATCTGCTCTAAACAGTGATCCCACTGCCCATCGCTCTCAGCTCCGTAATCCCATTTTATTACTTTTTCCAGCTTCCCTAACTATCTAAAAATCTTATTTTACTGCTTCATTGTTTTCTGCTGATCAGAGAAGGGAGTTTGTTCTGTTTAGTACCGTATCTCCATAACTATAAAGGGCACTGCTTGCTGTATATAGTTACTGAGCAAAATAATAATTACTCTAAGACAGATTGGTCATAAGTTCCATGATGATGGGATCATTTCTTTCTTGTGAAGGTACAGCATAGGACATGGCCCATGGTAGACAATAAGTGAAGGAGAACTCCGGTTAAAAAATAGGGAAAGCATGTTAGAGTAATTAGTGGATCAGGTTAATTGGCAGGTGTTACTTTTTTTTTTTTTTTTAAAGATTTTATTTATTTGAGCGAGGGCAAGTGAGAAAGCAGAAGCAGGAGGAGCAGCAGAGGGAGAGGGAGAAGCAGATACCAGGGTCATGACCTGAGCTGAAGGCAGATGCTTAACCAACTAAGCCACCCAGGTGCCCTGGCAGGTGTTACTTTACCTATGGGTAGTCAGGATCCTCTCCATACTTTCCTGGCCTTTTTTTTTTTTTTTTTTTTTTTCAAATAAGAAACTAATTTCCAGACTCCTGTATTTTGGGCAATAAAAAGTGGGGAGTGTTTGGTATCAAGAATGGTCTTGAGTAGTTGGCAACAGGTCTTTTCTTGAGAGGGTAGAGTCTATTATCAAGAGGCTGCCTGTCTATACCATTTGATAGGAAGCCATTGTTCACCTACCCCTCTGAGCATAGGTACCATCCTTCCTAAGAGAAAATGAGCCATCTGTCCTTCTATCTCTAACTCTCATTTGATACCAGAGCCACAAAGTTCAGTCACTGGGTTGCCTTTTCAAGGCACAATGGATAATGGCCTGAACTCCCCCCCCCCCCATCTGTGTGAGAATTGAGCTATTCACCTGTCCTCTGCCCAGATGGCTACTGCCGATCTACTCATTTCAGCATCCTTGATAGAGGTGTTTTTCCCCCCATTTCATCATCATCTGAAGCTAGGAAAAATGGCTCAGACATTCTTTGACTAGCTCTTATTCTGTCAGCTCATGAGGATTCCACGTTTGTAACTTGGCTATCCCTGGTTTAAACAGAAGAGAGACAGAGAATGAATGAACTAAAATTTGTTGAATCTTCTGGTCCAGGTGCTTTGGAAGAACAGCTATGTTCCAACCTTGGCCTTGGATATTGGCTTTGTTCTTTGCTTCCAGAATGGGATTGGCTTTTACATAGGTCCTGCCTGGGCATCTATCTGATTGGTAATTTGATATCTAATTCCTACACATATGTCAGTGCTGTAGGGCATTCTGTATTGGTTTGGTTTAAAATAGTAGTCGGCTCTTTCAGAGTACATTAAACACCTGTTAACTCATAGAGATAGAGATATTGTGGACTATTAAATGAATCCATTATTCAAATGATGTTTATTGGGTATTGACTGTTTGTCAGGCACTGTGCTGGCTGCAACATGTATGGGAATGTTCAATGAAATCTTATTTCTTTCTTAGGAAGGAAATTTTCTCTCTAGTCTCTGGATCCTTCATCCCTCTTTTACACACACACACACACACACACACACACACACACACTTTTTTTTTTTTAAGATTTTATTTATTTGACAGAGAGAGACAGCCAGCCAGAGAGGGAACACAAGCAGGGGGAGTGGGAGAGGAAGAAGCAGGCTCCCAGCGGAGGAGCCTGATGTGGGGCTCGATCCCATAACGCCGGGATCACGCCCTGAGCCGAAGGCAGACACTTAATGACTGCGCCACCCAGGCGCCCCGTCACACACTTTCTATTAGGAGAAGTAGCGACTGCCCTCCCTGGTGACAGCTGGCATGTACTGGGCTGTGGCCTGCATGCTAGTGGGGAAAGTTTGTCACTTAAAGGTAAGAAAGGTGTTACACTCTGCCTTCTCTCGCTTGGACTTGCCCAAAGCTCTGAATGGTGCATTCATTAATTTCTGTAAAAGACCTGACTTATTCTTCCCGGTTACCATTTTCAACCCTGGACTGAGGGAGGAAGCCCCATCTGACCAGCACTGTGCAACTGGGGCCCTGGGGTGAGGTAGCAGAAGACCCATTTGACTTCTGGCCTGAACCTGTTAAGGTTTGCTCACAGGATTCAGACATTGATGCGACATGCCCAGCCCTTCATAAGGCTGTTCTTCCCTCCTCACGTGGCTTCTCCCTTGGCTCAGGGAGGGGGCTGATAGATAACCCTGATCTCATTCTCTGCCCTAAAGAAGATCATGATCTAGGATGTGAGATGGGGAAGTGAATGCACAAACACAGTGGGTGTGTGAGGGGTGTTCTAGCTGGAGGGTCACAGATACTGTAAGTAGGACAGAGTGGTAGGCCAGGCCCTTCCACATGTGCTACTCTAATTGGCGAAGACCTCATTCTTCTGCAACAGATTGGGTCATTGAAAGCCATGGTAATGAAAGGAAATGGCCCCAAATGTGAGCTACAATTGCCTGTGAACTGCCTAGTTTGTGTACTTAAAAATTGTACAGTTTGCCCCTCAGAGCATACTATGGTGCATTATAATTTTGGTGTTAACTGTGATCTGAAATCTTTGGGGGGCCCTCATCCTGAAACCTCTGTACTTCTCCAAATATAGGGCTCCAGCCTGTCTTCAACAGCCTCGTGTGCCCAGAAAAGCAAAGACAGGACCCCATGCCGTGATGCACACAGGTGGTTTCCATGGCCACCAACACAGGTGGAGTCTAACATCTTCGCAATAGGCTTAAGCAGTTGAAGGAGAATTTGAAAAAACAAGCAGATTTGTTTAGCAGTGTTTGTAGGAAAGCCTTGTAAAGAAATGGCAGAAGTGCCCATAGGTGGGATGTGCTTTCTCTCTCTCATCTTCTGGAGCTGGGAGGTTAAGTAGCCACCCAGAGGTAGGTATGTTTTCCATCCTCTCAGCGGGTTAGTGGAGGAAGTGAGAATAACAAGCACTTGGTGAGCAAGAGACTCTTGTGGGGCAGTTTTTGAAGATCCAAATATTATACCATGCATTGTCCTCTAAAGCCAGAAAAAGTGCACCAGCAATTTCAGTGGAAACATCAACAAAGAAATAATAGAACCTTATTAAATGAGAAACTGTCCAAAAAATGCATTTAACAAAATCGAAGGCAGGTGGAGAAATCCCAGCCACAGCGACCTGAGAAAAATGTCATCTGAGAATTTAGCTGTAACAGAGTGCTCCTCGGTAAATGTGCACTTCTTGGTGACAGTGACAAATTTTTTGTAATCCTTGCTAACTGCACCCTCAAAATGGGTTAATGTTTTCTTGCTTTGTGCTGAATTTCATAGAAATAAGTGCCCCCTAGGGAAATTTTAATTGTCTCTCTTTTTTTTCTCATTAATTTGCTGTACAGTTGAAAATTAATACTACTGTGGATTTACAGAATTTGCTAATTAGTAAGAAGCTTGACATTTACTAATGTAAAACTATGAATAAACCTACTAATTTAAAAATTATGTCACCGTCAGAATGTTCCCATGGAAGCTGGAAGCCCAGAGAAAAATGTGGTCTTTAGATATTTATTAACAAGGTGATTAGTCAGAGGATTACCATAGGACATGTTATTTCAGTGCTAGAAGTTTATTATTCATGTTCCTAATTCAAAGAGTTGAGATTCTGGGAGTTACACGTGTTATCGGATCCTTCGCCTGAAATGGATAGAACTCTCTCAGCACCGCCATGAAAGCTTTCTCTGGGTCACCAGTCTAAAGAACTAAAATGAAAAATAGGTTATGCATGTCATGCAGCAACTCTAATTGATTGGTAATGATGATCTCGAAAGTTTTGTTAGGAAAATCATGCCCAGCTACGTCCTCGTTGATTAGTGATGTCCATTGTTGGTACTGGGAGGAGGAAGGCACAGTGCCAGGCATGGCCCCTTCCCAACGAAAACAAAACCAGGCGGTGAGCTGACCAAGGACCTTTTATTCTTTTCGTGGAGGATAAGTGTTCTTTGGGAATCTATGGTTAGTGGGGACAATGTTCTTCTTCCCAGACATGGTGACAGGAGGAATAAATATTGGAGCCCTAGAACTTGAAGGGAAGCATGCTGAATGAAACTCTGAATCATGAAAAGGCTTCATGTGTCCATCTGTGTCTCAGGGAAGCAGGGCGGGGAGATCCCAGGAGGCGGAGTGGTGGTTCAGAGTGGCAGGGTCTAGAGTGCACCCTTCTGCCTCGTCAGCATCGATTCTGCGTGGGGTTTCAGTCAGCTTGTGCGGTGGCCTACCGAGGACTGTCAAGAGAGGACTTGTGCCAACAAAGCCTCTGTCCTGGCAGGACTCTTGGAGGAAGTGTCATCTAAACAAAATCTTTTGAAACTGGGATACAAATTTTTCAAGAGAGAAAAAAAACAAACCATTTGCTGCTTTTTTGAAAAGCAACGACCCTTTCTCACTTTGGTCATTAAACCAAGGTTCAAATGTGTAGGTTTCTTGGAGCTGGCATCTGAAATATTTTAAAAGCAAGAGGCTTTAAGATGATAAAACTCTAGAGATGCCGCTTTGGGAGAATACTCATCGTGCTTTTCCTAAGACTCCAAATCCATTCAACAATACAGATGCTCTTAATTAGTGATTGCTTGTCAGCCTTTTAATTATTGTGTTTTGCAGCCCACTTGGCAATGGAAGTTGCCGTAAATTACCCTTAGCAACAGCACACTCTCGGGGTAGAGTTGCCCTGAACTCTGCATGCCCTGCCATGTCCTCAGTGAACAGAGTGGGCACGTGGGGCAGAGCCACGTGGAGAGTCAAAGGGCTTGATTATGCCCTTGGCCTCTCTGTCGGGCCTTTAGATATCAGGCACGGCCACCCTGTGGGCTCTGAGTAATCCTTTCCACTTGTGGAAAACCAGACTGACTCTGTAGGCAGCCACACATGTGCGCTTGAAAATGAATTCCTTTCCTGACGTGTCTTTTTCTGTGTTTGTGTTCTTCCTGTCCCTTGCTCTGCTCACCCACCTGGAGGCAGACGTGTGCAGTGATCATTTACATTGCAAGTTTAGCAAGTGACACAATGTGGGCAGAAGATCTTCCTTAGTGCTGCTGGAAGGAGAGAGGAGTCCAGGGTCTGATGCCCTGTGTACAGATCTTAGCACCGCCTTCTACGTGCCGAGTGGACTTAGTCCAGTGACTCACACTCCCAGTGCTTTCTCTGTAAAATCCAAATGATGAAAAGCTATCACAAGGGTATGGAGAGGATTAAGTGAGATACTTACATAAAGTGTTGAGTGTTATGCCTGGTTTACAGCAAGGGCTGCAGGACTCTCCATGTTGTTAGTATGACTAACAAGTACCCATATTAAATAAGTTACTGCATAGGTTTTCCATCTCTACGTGATGGATATCAGTGAGAGGTGCTCTTGATGGCATTGTAAATGCGGACCCCCAAGTACTTTCAGAAATGTCTTTTATTAGCTTTCAAAAACTGTGAACACATTCTAATCTCTGGGCACAGTCCTCCCTAGACAGTGTTCAACATGGTGTTCATTGGGGAAAAGGAGGAAGCAGCTACTCAGGACACAGGTTTGACATCTGGGGGAGGCCACTGCTCCTAACCTCTCATGCTGGTCTCCATTGCCTTTGGGGGGGGGTGTCTCCATTCCCCCAAAGCTGTCCCGTGCTCTCATCTTGCCCTGCGTTTTTCTGAGCAGTACTTGATAACCTTTACTGAGAGAGGCTTTGGGCTCTTAGCGAACAGGTAGCCTTGATCAAGTCATTTGACTTCTATGGGTTTTGTTTTCTCACTACTGTACAGGCTGTTGGGGTTCAAATGAGCTAATGTAGGTCAAGTGCCTAACATAGGCTCTGGCATACAGGGATATTCAATCAATTCTCATTTGTTGTCATCGGTACGAGGTTCTAGCTGCTATAAAAGGATATTAAGTCCAGAAAGAGATGAATTTCAGGTCAGTCCCCTCTTCCCTCATTAACTACAAAGACATCCTTGTCATAGTTTCAGGGGGGACCAGCTCATTCTTCATCCTTTATCTTTCTGTCTCCTATGGATCAGGGCCTGTCTTTCTTAGGTACTCAGAAAACTGTATAGATGTCACTTAATATTTACCCAGCACCTTTTGTGTTTGGGACAATATGCTGGACACTGTGGGAGACATCAAGGAAGGTTTGTATACAGACAGATCACCTAGAAGATTCTTTTGAGGTCAGGAGGAGATCAAAAGTAGCAGTAAGAAAATGACCAATTAGTCTTCTCTTTGAGAACTCTCAGCTCCAGTAAGTCCTTAAACAAGTGATGAGGAGAACAAGAAAGAATGAAACAGTACAGTGTTATTATAAGGGAGGTAATAGCCAGTATGTAAATGAGTACGACCACGCAGGAAAGCTGTGTGAATCATACGACCAAAGCGAATGCATAATAGCCACCCTGCAAACTCCAGCTTTCCTGCAGAAGCTTGCCTGTGGACAGAAACGTCCCACCTGGTCTGAACAGTGGAGGCACGTGATGGGATTCAGGTGTGGGTCTCGGAGTGCCTGCTCATTAGTGTTCGATGGTGCTCCCTAGTAGGCGGTCGGAGCCTCATTACTGTTCTTAAGAGTAAACTGATATTAAGAGTTCTGAATTTCCAAATGGTGACAAATAGAATGAAGAGGTAATGAGATGGGTAGGAACAGAGATCCCCTGATGAGTGCCCATCATGGTGAGAGGATAAGAAAAAGAGAAAAACACCACTGTCAATCCAAGAGATACTGAGAAATACCTGTTTGGGTCTGGCATGGGGGAAGTGAGGAGGCATTTTTCAGGCAATGAAATTGGAACCACCCTGGATGGAGCCTTGCGTAGTGCTGTGCTGCAAAAGCCATGAGGGGAAAGAAGGGTCACACTGGGACCAACTTCAAATCCAGTTTTAGTTCCTATTTTATGATGGCAAAATATACAGAAGTGGGGACTGGGAGGGAGTTCTGTTTCAAGACCCCATGAGTGAGAACCTGTCATGACTGCTGCTGCCTCAGTAAGGTCTGGCTAAGGAGATCTAGAAGTTACGGGTTGCCTTCTTGGGATTTCATTTGACCCACATCTGCGGACCTCCAGGAGAAGCCAGTGGATAACTTGAATGGCCTTGGGTTAAGGCCTTGAATTTACATCTTAATGTCAGGTGAATTTTCCATATGCTATTGAACAGGATAGAAGGAAGGACTTCAGACATTCCTGAACTTGCACCCTTACTAGATCTTACCACCTGAAGTGGACTGTTAAATCATAGATTTTATCAGTCATGTAATTATCTTCTGAATAGTGCAATTAGAAATTGCTGAATATGGTAGAACACCTAAAATAGAAGTACATCCATCGATAGATGATGAGTGATACCTAGCTATAGCTGACACTGCCTTACCTTTCCATTTTAGCCAAAACCTGTGAGTGGCATGGCTTCACCACAAAACCCAGACACTCCATGTCAGTTAAAAAGTGGTGGAATCATTTTTCGTGTGTCGCGATAATCATTGCCTTTTGTTCATTTGCACTGGGAGCTTCAGTCTGTTCGATGTTAATGTTTAAAATTTAACAATTTGGTCAATTTTTTTTGGTATTTCAAAAAAATTTTTTTAACATGCTAGAAACCTTAAAGTTAAAGAGCCTTGGGTGTCTCTTAACCTCTGAGAGGCCTGTGCACAAGAGGATGTTACGTGAGGTTTCTGCTTCTGGAAGATCACAGTGGGCTTTGATGTACTATACAGACTTTTGGCACTGGCTTGGAGTTGGGGTCCCTGCGCTACTCTCCAGCCTGTGGAGATGAACTCTTAGGAGTCTTTTGTGATTAATATGAAGAGTATAGTATGAATGGAAATGCAGTAGTAAATTTGGTAACTCTAGAAGGATCCATGACATTAAGGTGATTTTTTTTTTCCTTTTTAAAGATTTTATTGAGAGAGAGAGAGAGAGAGCGCGCGCGCGCGCGCGCGCGCGCGCGCGCACAAGCGGGGGGAGGGGCAGAGGCAGAGGGAAAAGCAGACTCCCTGCTGAGCTGGGAACTCAACACCTCAACAGGGGGCTGGATTCCAGGGCTCTGGGATCCTGACCTGGGCCAAAGGCAGATGCTTAACTGACTGAGCCACCCAAGTGCCCCAGGTGTTGTTTGTTTGTTTGTTTTTTCTAACTGGAAAATCTCTTCCTTAAATATTACAAAAAAATTTTTTTTGAGTATAGTTGATGCACAGTGTTACATTTGTTTCAGGTTTACAGCATAATGATTCTATAGTCTGTTACACTATGCTCACCACAAGTGTAACTACCATCTGTCATCGTAAAGTATCGTTTTACTATCCTAACCTGTAAATTCCCCTCTGCTATTGCAGTACATGTGAAGATACAGTTTGGGCTATTTTTACTGCTAAGATGACTCTCAGCCTCCATCAGACCAAGCAGCCATGCCATACTTTGTCCTTCAGTTTAGAAATCTGCTTCCTTTTTATTCAAGCGTCTGTCTCTCCCTCTTGAGCTGGTTATCTACAAACACAGGCTGTTGACTTTCTAAATGATTCTAGGCCTCAATACTGGTGTTATAGACCTTCACCACCTGTGTTTGGTTTGGCAGGAAACAGTTTTTAAGTGACATAAATAATTTTGAATTTTATACATTTTTGCACATATGGTACTGTATTTAATACTCAAGGTCAAGTTGAAGTGTAAAATACATACACGTCATCTATTCATTCTATTTCTCTTTCTTTACGCCATGAAAAGAACTTTAGGAGCAAATACGTTTTATAGGTGGTCTCTTTTTAAAGAACAGGTCTCCAGTGCGTCAGCGGGGAGAAGGGGGCTGGTAATTCATATTACTCGAGATACTTGAAAATAATTCTTTGGAAACTTCTCCAGTGCATGGTCATGGTAGAAAATGAAAGTATATGGAAAAGACAATAAAATTATTTGAACCCCATTTTGTCACAGGAAAATCATCCTGAATTTCCAGATTTCCCCTAGTACATGTACACACACAAATGATTTTAAAAATTGTTTACTCATACTCTGAAAATGACTATTTATATTATAAATATAAGGTTATATATAATTTAAGGTTATATAATGTAATTATATAAATATAAGGTTCTATATAATCATATAAATACAGGGTTATATATTATAATTACATAAATACAAGGTTGTATATATATATCATAAATATAAGATTTTATTTTATTTGTATTTTATTCTCTCCCTGTATGAATCAGCTACAAAGCAGATGTCATTATTGATTGGAGGGTGGTGGCGAGAATATAACCGTTCCAGGGAGTTCTGGGGCAGGCAGTATAGGGCGTAAGTGAAAATCCTTGTCAGGATGTTGGCAGTGAATAGGCAGGAGTAAAGGGTTCTTGGGCCTCACTGCACACGAGGATTACCCTGAGAACTCTTCAAAACAAAGTGACCCAAAGGATGCCCAGGTGTAACCCAGGCCAATTAAAATATGTGGGGGTGAGTTGTTGGTGAGGATGTTCAGAAACTAGAACCTTCATTCACTGATGGTGGTAATGTAAAATGCTAGAGTCCCTGAGGAAAACCACTTGGCAGTTCCCCAAAATGTTCCATATAGAGTTTCTATATGACCCAGCAATTCCACTCCTAGGTGTACACCCAAAGAGAACTGGAAACCTAGGCTAACACAAAAGCTTGCACCTGAATGGTCATAGCAGAACTATTCATGATAGCCCCAAAGTAGAAGTAACTCAAATGTCCACCAATTCATTAATGGTTAAAAAAAAAAAAAAAGTCTGTACATACAATGGGGTGGGATTCAGCCTTTAAAAGGAGTGAAGTGCTGACACCTACAACATGGGTGGACATTGAAACATTATGCCAAGTGAAAGAGGCCAGACACAAAAGGCTACATATTGTAGAATTGCATTTATATGAAATGTCCAGAATAGGCCAATACAGAAACAGAAAGTAGATTAATGGTTTCCATGGGCTGTGTAGAGGGGAACGGGGAAGCCACTGCTAATGGATGTGGTGTTTCTTTTTGGAGTGAAGAAAATATTTGGCAAGTGATCCAGGGGTCCTTGGGATTGAGCCCCATGATGGGTTCCCTTCTCAGCGGAGAACCTACTTCTCCCTCTCCCTCTGCTTCTCCCCCTGCTTGTGCTCTCTCTCTCTGTCAAATAAAATCTTTTAAAAAAGTGAAATTTGAAAATTGAACACTCTGTAGCTTAAATCTTTCTCATCACAAACTTCTCATCACTCATTGAATGAAATCCCAAATGAGGCCTTGCAGGATCTGGTCCCTACTTATCTTTGAACTTCTCTCTTCACCTTTCTCTTTTGCTGCTGTTCTTAGACCCTGCTGTCCCTCCTACCCCTCTTTTCTTTCCATTCCTTTAAGAGCTGGAGCTCATTCTTACCTTGGCACGTGTTGTTTCCACAGAACACTATCTCTCGACACTCACCTATAGCGAGCTCCTCATTCGAGTCCCAGATCAAATGTTTAGCTCCCTTTCCATCACCACTAAACCCATTACTTCAACCCCCTCCAAGTCACTACCTACTTCAGCATCCGAATTATTTCCTTTAAAACAAAATCAGAAATATTTCAGCTTGCTGATTGGTTTGTGGTCTCTACCATGTACTGATCCTCTTCACCCTGCACCTAGAATGCCCCATGAGAATAGGGGCCTGGTCTGGCACGTTCACCACTAGAACAGTATTTAGAAAGTGGTAAATATATAATAAGTACTTGTTGGCTGAATAAGTGATTCGTTTAATGAGGAACCAATTCAAGGAAAGACTTGCTAAGTGTAGGCAATCTCTGAACACTTTTGTAGGAGAAGGGGAAGGAGCCAGGGGAGTGAGATCAGAGTTGGTTAACAAGCAAAAATTGCAACACATGAATGTGACAGGGGAGAGGGGAGGAGGAGAGGTTGCTGATGAAGTGAGATCTTGAAAAAGCAGTTGGCATTTTGAAATGCCTCTGTGTTTTCTGTTTATAAATAGCTGAGCTTCAGTTTTTGTTTTTTGGATTTTTTTTTTTTTTGACTTGTTAACAATTGAAAATTTTTCTTTAGTGACACCGTAGGTTGATGACTTAATCTACATTACTAAAAGTTGTTTTTTCTTTGTATAAAGTTCTTACGGGTACACTTTTATTTGCTTGAATTCTGAGACACTTCAGACTGTCTTCTCTTTCTCTTTGTTCTTGTCACCTTCTTGTGGGATGTTCTTATACTGGCTCCTGTGGAATTTTGACATATGCCTGTAAGTTTAGAATGCTTTATAAGTCATCTAAGCCTAAATTATGTCTCCAACTATCCATTTACATGTCTTGATTGTTGTCCAAATCCTCAATAAAATATATTTGAGAGCCTGGCCAGCTGAAAATAGGCTGTTCCTCAGTGAGATGACAGGTCCTCTTTCCTGGTAGGATTGCTCTTAGGATTCGTTAGCCAGCAGCTCTTCTAGCTCACTTACGTTTTTGGTGAACCTTTGAGACCCCAGTTTTTAAATGCAGTGAATTGGAATTGAAGAATATTTACCAGTTGGTAAAGGACCTGGAGTTATTCGCAGTGTGGTTTCTTCTGATGACTCTGAAAGACAATTGGTCACGTCTTGTAGTATTGGTCGAGATTCCTGCCATTTGCTGAGTGGATATAAAAATAGCATATGACTTTTAAAGTAAATCTTATCATGCCCAACCATAATGGAATAACACATTTATTTTTCAAGGTGAAAGATAACATTTTCATTCTTTCAACCAAAAGACAGTATTTCTTTTTTGATGTGTCAGGCTTCTTGGGTGCCTTGGAGACGTCCATTTTCATGGCAGACTGTTTGAGCTAGAATAGTCATTTCCCCTTACATTATATTCCTGAGGAATAAAAAAATTTTTACTAGAGATTTGGAGAATCAAAGAATACCCAATGCTGACAAAGTTATGGGAAAATAAGTATTTTGCCTATATTATTTTTGAAGGTAAATGTTTTTAAACCTTTTGTGAGAGACATTTAGCAGTACATATCAATAGCTCTGAAGGTTCAGTATCCTTTGAACACAATGACGCTCAAATCTAGGAATTGAGCTCAAAGAGATACACACATGTTGCTGTATGAGACACATTCCTCATAGTGTTGTCAGGAGGATTAAGTAAGTTGTTATATAGAAATCACTTGGAATGAAAATATTGAGTATGGTATTAGCTATTTCTATTTTATCAGGTGCTTTTTTTTTTCCCCCCTTTAAGTAGGCGTCAAGCCCAGTGTGGAGCCTAATGTGGGGCTTGAACTCATGACCTTGAGATCAAGACCTGAGCTGAGGATCAAGTCAGTAGCTTAACCTGAGCCACCCAGGTGCCCCTCAGGTGCTACTTTTTTTTTTTTTTAAGATTTTTTATTTATTTATTCGAGAGAGACAGCCAGCGAGAGAGGGAACACAAGCAGGGGGAGTGGGAGAGGAAGAAGCAGGCTCATAGCGGAGGAGCCTGATGTGGGGCTCGATCCCACAACGCCGGGATCACGCCCTGAGCCGAAGGCAGACACTTAACTGCTGTGCCACCCAGGCACCCCAGGTGCTACTTTTTAACTGACACTGCTCTACCCCCAATGTGGAAAGGATAGCGGTCACCTAGTGGTAGTTCAGTACCAAATATATGGTTTTACTTGTTTTTTAATTTAATAATTCTGCACTATTTATATGGAAGTACTCTTCTAAGCAATTTGGCAATATTATGTGTTAGCTGGCAGTTAACAATTATTTGTTGAATAAAAGTCGGCATTACTTTTTTGTTTGTTTTGTTTGTTTTTTTTTTTTATTTTTTTAATTTTTACATTATGTTAGTCACCATACAGTACATCCCTGGTTTCTGATGTAAAGTTCGATGATTCATTAGTTGGGTATAACACCCAGTGCACCATGCAATACGTGTTTTGTTTGTTTGTTAAGATTTTCTTGGAGAAAGAGTGAGAGCAGGAGGAGGGGCACAGGGAGAAGCAGGCTCCCTGCTGAGCAGGGAGGGAGCCCACCTCAGGGCTCAATCCCAGGACCCTGAGATCATGACCTGAGCTGAAGGCAGACACTTAACCCAGCCACCCCTGGCATTACTTTTTGACAGCATAAAATACCAATACCAATATGATGACTAGCTTTATAAAATACTTACTAAATGCTTTATGTGTGTCCTGGAGAAAAAGGTACTGTTGTTCTCCCCATTTCACAGACTGACCCTTTAGCTGTGTTCTTAACATCATCATCCCAGAGGTTCTGCTAGAGTCAGGCTAGGAAGGAGCTTAAGAATCTGTTGTTTCAGAAAAGCTCCCGGTGATTTTTCATTGGAACTAGTGCTCTAGGGAAGTGCTTCTCAAACTTTAATGTACGTAAAGCACAACTTGGAATCTTGTTTAAATACAGAACGATGCCGTTGGTTCAGGGGGAGCCTGGGAATCGGCATTTCTCACATCTCTTTGGGGATGCAGATCTTGTTGGCCAGCGGACCACATTTTGAGTAGCCAGCCTATTACCTTGTTGGGGAAATAAGACTTGAAATGTGTCCCAAAGAAATCATTTGCTTTGGGGAAAAGAGAGAGAGTAATGAAATGGGCTCCTGGTGGTCTGTTGGGTAAGATTTTGCATTCTCATGGGCCTGGTCTGGTGGGTGCCTTTGCTAAAGTCCTGACCTTCTCAAACTTGGATTGTTGGGTTTTGAGGGGTCCTCCCATTCTCAAAGAGGAGTTTATATTCTGTCTTCTCCACTTGACCAAATAATGTAATGTAATAGACGTAGGCATGCGTTCCAGATCACCAGCTGACTGTCCTACAAGAGTATTGCCATGTGGTTTTGGCACCAAATGATTCCCTAATGTGACAGTTATCTTTAACTGAGAGATTCTGAAAGTGGGGTCTCTCAAGTCCTAGGTTCCTAAATTTGGGAAATCCTTGCAAAGAGTTTGTATCCTCCCCAAATAGTATCCTCTAAAGGAGACCATCTGAGGTTCACAGTGAATCTGAGTAAGCCACTTGACCTGCCAGCTTACTCAGTATCTCTAAAATGAGGGGAACTGAATCTATGCAGTCTTGGAGGGCCTTTTCTGTTCAGTTCTGTACAGTTGATTTTTCTTTGGGGGGACAAGGTTAGAGGCATATGGCAGTTATTTTAGTAAGACATTAACATCACATTTGAAAGCAAACCAGGGAGAAACCTGATCTACCCTGAAGTGAGTGGTTGTCATGTCCCGTTGTTAATGGTTGGGAAATTTAGCATTTTAGAGCATTTGCTTTTGTGCCCATTGAACCTTATTTCACCACGAATTAGGTTACCTATGTAGCCCTACCAGAAAATGACTGATCAAATCCACCGAGTCACAAAACTAAATGTGAATAGTCAGTAGAGACCTTTTCATCACTTCCTTTCTCCGTACTAAATTTTGAAGACAAAGTTCTAAAAATAACTACATGCTGCCAGCTGCTGCGAGAGAGGCAGAGACAGGTTATAGTGGGTAGAGAGGAAAAGAGGGGGTACAAATAACTTTGACAGCTGAAAGGATGGAAAATAGAGACTGATTTAATACCTTGAAGGCATATATTTTTAGTTCAAGATAACAGACGTAATTATTAAGGAATATAAATTAAAGAACTGGCTAAAAGCATAAGACTTTAGGTGTTCATTAATATGCTATTGTTTACAAACAGACACATGCAGATCTCAGTCCCTGTTTGTGGAGTCGCCTTCTATTTCTGTCTTAGCTGAGGCTGCTGAAAAGCCTAAGGAGACCTAAAGCTTAGACGGAGGTCCCTAACCTGGTGCTTGGTTTTCTGGGTGCCAGAAGGTGTCATCTCCATATTTGTTAAGTAACAGAGATCCCAGGAGATGATTTTCCTCTGGGAATTCAACAGAAGATTGGTACATCCAGCCTTCTTGTTGGGTTAAAAAAAAAAAAATCAGCAATTTTTACTTTAGCTTAAAATAAAATTGCTTTTGGTCATCTTCACATGAGAGGAAAGTATTTAATATTTATCTCAGCCTTGCAGACAGTTTGAGATCCTGGAGATGCAGGAATCTTCCCATCACACAATATTGGCTCTTATCCTTTGCTCTACTTTTGTTCCCTTTATGGTTGCTGGAGTGTTTTTCTTCTCCACTGAAATTAAAACTTGAGGAAGCATGTCTGCTAGCAGCACAAATGGGCAAAATTTTACTACGATTACAGAAGAGACTGAATTGGATTTGGGCAAAGAGATATACTACCATTTTTGGTAATACTTCATGTGACCTAGTGAGCTGCGCTTTGTGCATTCCATCATCCAGTGTTTTCAGAGGAGATCTCTGAGGGTACCAATAAAAACCCAGCATATCAGTAACTACATGAAATTCCAAAGCTCTATTATTTCAACGCATCAGAAGGTAAACCGGGGGGGGGGGGATGGGTAAGATACCTGAAAGAGACCTAAGGGGGTAAGAATATGCCAAGGGACTGAGAGATGGGTCTGCTTTCATGACGGGGAAATTGAGCACTAGTTTAGACTGTGATAAGAATAATCTCTATTGAAAGGAACTAGGTTGCCGAATTTTCCTACCCACAGGAAGAAATTTGATCCTAGTCAGTGGAAGGTAGGAAGGAGAAAAAAGTGAAAGAGCAGATGGAAACAGAGGTGAGATAGGATGTTCCAAATAAGCTCAAAGAATAACCGGCATAAATATCTGCGGGTTAAACTAATCAAGACAGATTGTCCCACGGATGGGAAACAAAATGCTATATTATTTATGAAATACATTTCAAAGGGCCCAGTCTAATGATAAGGGGATGGAAAAAGTTATGCTTGTCAAATACAAACAAAGAGAAAAGGAGCAGTAGTTCAGGGGAGTGACATGAGTAGGAGCATATGCACGTGCCAAAGTGCAGAAGCCAGGGCCTGATGCCCTTTGACAGGGATTCAACGATCGTACCTAGAAATCCAGCGCCATCTTTTCAGAAGCCGATGAAATAAGAGTAAGCAGGGGAAGAACAGATTTGGGAAACAGTTGATGAGTTTGGTTTACCATGTGTATAGAACTTCTCAACCAATGCAAAATTTATTGTTCTTAGTGCTTTAAACTACAGCACTTTAAAATCAGTCATCGTTAGCAGAAATATCCCGAATGTTTGGAAACAAAAAGACCTACAAAATAACCCTCAGGTGAAATGGGAAATGATAACAAGAATAGCAAAATTTTACCACTGAGTAATAAAAGCACCAAAGGTCAACGTTTGAGAGAGCTAGTAATGGAATACTTTGAAGGCACTGTATAGCTTTTGTTACCTAGGAGGAAAATAGAAAGTCTGAAACCCCATAAGCTCAATGTTTGACTCAAGTAATTAGAGAAAAACTGTGACATGATAAATCTGAAGAAACAAGGAAGGAAGAAAAAAGGGGAAAGAATTTTATTGCAGAAAATAAGCAATAAACTAGAGATTATTAATAAGAGCAAAGAACTAGAAAAAAGTTTTTTGAAGCTTAATAGGCTAGATATAATTCCAGGAAAACTGATAAAAAATATACATATGAATAAGTACCTTTTATCTACAAAATAGGTAAAAGAAATAATTATGAATTATTAATCTATTAAAAAAAAGAATGAATTTTTTTTTTTACCAATAAAGATCAATTTAGGCGAAAAAATGATTTAGGATAAATTTAGGCTAAAAAATTGATGCAAGGAAAAAATGTAATCAGTAACCATGAAATAAATTGTAATGCTTATCAAAACAATTCTGTGGTGTAAAAATGGGCCTAGACAGTTTGACAAGTAGTTTTATTTAAATCTCAAGGAACAGAAAATCCTTGTTTATACAACTTCTTATAGAACAAAGAAGAGCCAACCTATAAGTTTGATTTTTTTTTAAACAAAACTAGGTAAATATTATTGGCTAACTTCATTTATGGCATGAAATAACACTAAAACTTCAAATCTAGCAGTGTATTAAAAATAATTGTGACTAAGTTTAATTTTTCATGAGTGAAAGGATGTTTCAGCATTTAAAAAAGTGTTACCATAATTTATCACATTAATGACAAAGAACAAGACATTGTATGATCAATGACAAAAAACATTTAATAAAACTAAGTTCTTTTTCTTTTTTTGAATAGAATCAACCCTTAGCAGACTTAAAATGGAGGGTTTTTTGTTTTGTTTTGTTTTTAAGCTGGGTAAAGCTTTTGTACTAAAAACCTATGGCAGCTATCATTTTTAGTGGAACAAACAAACATTCCCTCATTCCCTTTAAGGTTGGGAACAAGACGAGGATGTCTGTGTTACTTGTACCTTTCAGCATTTTACCAGATACCTGACCAACGCAGCCAGACAAACCAACAAAAGTAGAAAGATTGAAGTGAGAGAGATAATTGTCATTATTTCTAAGTAAAATCATTTATATAGATAACCAAAGAGAATCAGAAACTATTAATAGCAATACAAGGGTTCAGCTAGGTTGCCAGCTTGTAAGAGCAAAATATAAAAATCAATAGCTTTCCTCTGTATTGGAAAAAACCAATTATAAACTATGATGATGATAAGATATCATTTATAATAGTGACATAAACTAAAAGCTATCTAGGAATAAATTTAAGAATTCATAAAACATGTAAGGGAAATTTAAAGCCCTATGACCAGAGTTTTATTATGGTATTATAGAGCATAAATGCAGCATACATAAATGGATTGGTTGAATATTGTGAAGGTGTCATATTTCTTCAATTAAAATTTAAAATCAGTGTAATTCTAATCAGCATCTCAGGAATAATTTTTTCAAGGGGCAGAGTTGAATCTAAAATTTATATGGGTGAATAAAGAAGGATCCTCCTTTTACAAGGCATTAACGTTATATAACAGGAGTTGCCAAACTACAGCCCAGAAGCCAAGTCCAGGCTGCTGCCTCTTCTTATTAATAAAGTTTTATTGGGACACAGCACATCCGTTTATTATGTATTGTCTTTGGTTGCTTTTATACTGCCGTAACAGGGTCGAGTAGTTTTCATAAAAGACTGTGTGACCTGCTGAATCTGGCCCTTTAGAGAAAACATTTGGCACCCCTGTTCTTTAGCATCTATCATAGAATCAGAATATTTTAAGTGCAGACTCATTCCTTTGTACATAAGGGGATTTGGTGTAATTATTCCCAGCAATCGATGCTAGGAAAATGGTTTCACAAAAGTAAAACAACAACAACACATTTTTGTGTTTCATACCATAAGCAAAGTTCCAAGTGGATTAATACCTAACTATTAAGAATGAAGCTGTAAAGCCGGGAGACAAAAATTTAAGACTGTATTTTTATAACCTTGTGGTAGAGAAGGGTTTGTTACGTAAGAGTTACAGAGCACAGACCGTAAATAATTGATGAATACATCAAAATGAATGCTTTTTGTTTAATGGATCATATGATAGGAAAACTAACAGATGGTGAAAATATAATTGTCATGTTTAAAAGACCAAGATCAATATTTAAATATACAAGGGTCTCTGAAAAATGAGAAAATAGCAGGGAGGAAACCCATACAAAAGAGAGCAAAGTATGAATTGGCAATACAAGGAGAAATACCCATTACACATGTCACGTTGGAGACTAAGTAAAATTAAGAGATTCCATTTTGCCTCTCAGACCATAACAGTTAGGAAATCAGAATCCCAAGTGCTGGCAAGGATGGGAGAAAATAGAAATCTGCATCTATTGCTTCTGGGAATGCAAACTGGTGCATTTATTTTAGAAAATCCAGATATTAAGACCAAATAATGGGACTCTAGCTTACATACTAGGGAACTCTAGGTAAGGTGGTCACCACAGTTGTATTTGTGGTACAGATGGGAGACAAGCTAATTCTTCAGCACTAGAGGGACAGGTAAGAAAAATTACAGTGTAATATAGTGAGAGTGAATAAGCAGTAGAAAGGAATGAATTATATCTACTTAGAGAAACATGAATGAGTTTCTAAAACTGTTGGGAAAAAAAGGGCAGAATGATCTTTAAAGCATGATACGATTTATGTACAAATTATAAAAACCTGCAAAAGCCCTACATATTTTTGACATGGGAAATATTTATAAAAATGCAATTAAGATGATAAACAACACATTAATTATGAAAAAGTGAAGCTCTGTGGTGGAAAGAATGGGGCTGGGCATAGGGATGAAGGAGAAATGGTAAGAGAAACCGAAAACCAGATGAAGAGCTTTTCAGAGACTCCTAATAGGCGCTCACCAACTGGAGCCTGTGCTTAAGTCAATTCTATACAGTCATCCTTGAGAGGAAACTCATTCTGGGCACGTTACTCCTCACAGCATTGTTAGATCCTGGTGTTCAAACAATGTCCTAGGAATGGGGGTCTCTGTCTTGGCTCTGCCTGACTCAGTGTCAGCTCTCTCAGAGTCAGGCAGACTCTACTCCGTGTAACTTCTAGTTGTACTGTCATGTCCTACCAGATTGGCAGCTCTGCAGGAAGAAAGTTCTTTCCCTGTGGTTTCAGCAGTAATCTTCTCATGGATCTCCTTTTTTAAGTGTTTCATTTTTTTTGTCCTGTGTCCACTCCTGAGCCAGTCACATGACAGAGGTCTAAGGATGTCTGGATCACTTTCCTGTCCCTACAATCAGGCAGTGGGAATAGTCCCACAAACAGAATATAGTGGGGTATTACCCAAAGAAAAATCAGAGTGGTATAGCCAGACATACAGAAAGTAGAAGCTGGGCAGGCAAAAAGAAACCTCACGCCAAGAGTTGTGGTGGAATTGAATCAATGATGTTTGCAGAATGACTGAAATGAAGTGCCATGTTTATTTTAGAAAAATGGGGGGAAATGCATGAAGGTCAGCTCTAAATATCTGAAGCACTACCACTTGCATGCTCCTTGTTTTATATGGCCCTAAGGCATAAATTCATGATAAACAGGCTTGGTAGAAAGGGCAGCTATGTAATTGCTGGAATTGTCTTAGAAGCAATGGGTAGTGAACTTCCCACTACTGGGTATACTCAAGCATAGGCTAGCCAGCTTGTTTGCCATGATTCTGTAGGGAAGGACCCAAGGATTGGAAGACTAGTTGGGTTTGATCATGGTTCTGAATCATCTGGACAGCTTATTCAAATATAGATTGCTTGGCCCTTCTCCCAGAGTTTCTGGTGTGGTAGGTCCAGAGTAGGACTTCAGAATTCACATTTCTAATTAGTTCCAAGGTGATGCTTATGTTGCTTGTCCGGGAAATACACCTTGAGAACCCACTGGATTAGACCAATGTCCTTACTGGCCTTTCATGAGCTAGTTGTAAATGTTCTGAAAACCAGTATTTGTACCATTGAGGCAGGCCTTCCATTTTATGTCTTTGTCCCTGAAATGTTAGGCTCTCTCTATGTGGGTACTTCTAGATGACCGTAGATGACATGACCTGTATCTTTTGAGTAATTGAGAACATTAGGGTCATTAAACAATTATACATTTATTGTTATGCTTTATAAAACAGTCAACCATTTTCTGACATTATCCTTTTTGTAATCCTATTTCTGGTTTCCCATGGGTTGATCTATTTTCATAGTTTTACAGTGGGATGGTTTCTAAATTAGAAAAATGAATGGTTTCCCAAGAAGATTGTGTCTTAGTCATTCAGAAAGTAACTTTGCCATGTATAGGCATCTGACTGTTGGAAAATCATTACCTCGTACCCCAGTTGCCAAGTGCCAAATATTTCTTCAACCACCCCTCCACCCCCAAGGCTTTCCCCAAAAAAGATGATATGGAACATTGCACACGTCTTGCTGCATCCTGGCTCCGCATCAGCCAGGAGTTGTTCTCATTCTTGAGCTCTGTTTTGTCCTTTGTTTTTCTCAAAATTTTTCCCTTTAATTTTGGAATTTTTACTCTAATAGTTTTCTCAGCGTGCTCATGTTTTTGTAGTTGTAGGCAAGGTCAAATGGTGTTTGTACTTTTTCTAAATCGCTTTTATATAAACAGAAATAAAACCATTTGAGAAAACATTTACAATTTAAATGATTTATAGTTAATGCTTAACAATTAAAAATTTCAGCTTAGCAAAGATGGTGAAATGAAGGGGTAAAAATAAGCCAACAGGTAGGACCTAGCAGGTTTGGGTTAAAGTGACAACTTGAATCGCAGAGGGATTTAAGAAGACTTTTTTGTGGTCCATGTGCAAGCTTCTGCTTGAAAACACTCCAAGCAAGGCAATGCTGGGTAAGGAGAGGACACTGTATGTTGGGAGGACTTGCCCAGAATCCATCTTCGTGGACCTTAAGTGGGGAACAGCTTCAATGGTGTCTTTGCAACTAAGAATCTGTAATGATGGAATTTGCTTTCTTTAAAGTTGTGTATAATCTGGGTTTCTCATCTGAGTTTTATAAAAGCTCATTTCTAAATCATTTTCTCTTTCAGGCTTCAACTGTGAGGAAATGTCATTCAGATTTGGCCAACACCTCATCAAGCCCTCTGTGGTTTTTCTCAAAACAGAACTGTCCTTTGCGCTTGTGAACAGGAAACCTGTGGTACCAGGACGTATCCTTTTTTTTTTTTTTTTTTTTTTTTTTAAGAGAGGGAAAATAAAAAGCCTCTGAACTTGACAGACCAAAGGACTACAGCATGACCTCCAATGTCCACCCTCCAAGGTAAACAAAGAATCCACCTTCCTCCCCCTTTGGAGAAACCAGGTAAGATGTTGCATTTATTCCGAATCCAGTTGGTGGCACCAGTAATATGCTTGATCAACGTTGCAGAACTTCTGAAAAGAGTTGCTTAGCAACCGTGGTTTTGGAGGTGAATTTTTACTTGACCTTTTCACTATCGTCGCTGTGTAAATACGTAGGTGCTTCTGAAGGGGGCCCAATGAATATCATGAGTGCTTTGTTTTCAGTTATCAATTGTGAATATTAATAGTAAGAGAGATTGGGTGGCACTTCTGTGATGTGGAAAATAAGGTATTACCTGAAGATTTGAGATTGACTTGGTGTCTTTACCTCTTAGAGATTATTCAAGCAAATTCGTACACATAAATATACCTTCAAAACAGTTGTTTTTGTTTTAGGATCTGAAATATCCTTTTTTTTTTTTTTTTTCTTGGAGAGCATCGCAACTTCTAGATCGTTGTCCAGTGTCACTGATGGTAGAGCTCTTTTATTTCCCTCTGACTATCGAGTTGTAGTCTTTCCTCCTATTGACTTCAGTGGAAGGTTTATTCTTTGCTGTGGGAGCAGCAGGAACTGGTGAAATAATCTGGAGTTATTTTTATGTTGCTGAAAGTATCACTCGTGACTGTGTGCATATGACTTTTGCACTGACTCTTCAGAGTTTTTTTTTTTTCTGTTTTCCCTCTAATTTATTATGCAGAGTGCAACAAAGTATAAAATTTCATATTTTAAGATAATAAATATTTTCCATACTATAACATGATTTCACTTTGAAATAAATGTTTCCATAATTCTGAATCTGTAAATATGTCAAGATTTTTTTTCTGGAGTAATATATATACATTTACCCACCATGGGAATTTTCAAGGTGTTTGAGAACTTTAGGAATAATCGTCTTTCTTGGCCGTGGAACTGTTGTACATCGGAAATAATAGTAATAAAACATACACCAAAAGATAATTGTGGTTTTATGATAGATGCCCAAATTCCTCGAATTTAATTTTAGCTAAATAAATTGTTAATTTATAAAACTAATGATCACAGCAGTAAACTAAATGATATATGAATGACTACTTGATATTTAACTCTTCTTTTAAATGTATAAAAAATAGTCTACATTATAAACACTCAATATTAGAAAATATTCCTCTATTGAAGTAAAAATAAAAAATAGAATGGTTCAGAGGTTTTAGAGGAAGGTCCTCTGAGAAAGAACAATTTCCAAGTCGTATACCAATTTTATATTGAGTTCTTCTAAAAGACTGTGAAGTTCTTAAAATAACAGAAGTGTTTTATTTTTTCATTTGATCTTGCTGCAAGTTTGTGGTTGTCTTTTTCCTCTGAGGAATTTTTTTTTTTTTTTAAGAAAATGCTTGAGAATTCCGGTGTCAGAAGAATATGGTTGAAATGCCATAGACGCCTGTTTTAGTGCCAGCTTTCATTGACTTCTATCTTCTATCAAAGAGGGGACCTGGAATGAAATGCATTTTAATACCTTGACCTGGAAAAGTGTGAGGCTGCCGAGATGTACTGGCTTTTTAATGGTTAATAATGGATTGAATTTAGCTTTGTGATTTTTTTTTTAACATATTTATATACTGATAGTAAGAAACTTGACTTTTCATGGTCTTTTTGAACCCATCTGGCGTGTGTGATACAAGACGTGGGTCATATGCATGTTTCCGCTTCTAGGGAAATGCCTATTCTGAACAGTGAGCGGTTAATGACTGATAACTGGTTCTGTTCCAGACAGCACTGGAATTGCCATTTTGGAAATGGGGCCTGGTCAGTTCTCATATCTTTGAGTAAATGCCAGGGACACGGGGGATATTGTATTAAAATGAACAAACCTAAGTTTGTTTGGAAAGTAGCAAGAAGGAGCCAACCTTTTCTGGGGATAACAGAACCAGGACATTTTTATAATTTGTATACTCTGTGAGGCTATTTCATATCTGCATGGTTTAAAGGGGTCTCAGGGCCAGTAGATAATGTATTCAGACAATCCTTTTTATATGATGATTTTGTGATTTTTTTTTTTTCTAAAATTTTACTTTACCTTTGTAAACTTGGTTAGGTGGTAACTGTGAGAAGAATCTTAATACATTACTCATTTGCCTGCAGAAAGCGATATTCTTTTGTGATTTGGGAATTGAAGCTGTGGCTGGCTCTGCCCACTAACATTTCATAAAATAAATGGTGAGAAGCAGCAGGCTTTAATCTTCCCCCAGTGATCTCTTCTGTCTGCCCTAGATCAGCCCCTTTGTGTGGGTCTCCCAGGTCTTCCAGCTCCCTGTACCCTGCCCGCTCCCGGACTTCACTGGGTCCCATACCTCATTCTAGATCTCGGCTCCCATCCTCTCTCTCCTTCCTATTCCCTTGCGAACAAACTACTAATGAATATAATCTTGTTTTTGGTTTTGGGTTTGGGTTTTGTTTTTGTTTTTAGGATAAAGTCCAAACTCTTTAGCATAGTCTTAAAAGATTTTCATTATTTTGACTCAGCCTTCCCCCTTTCCAACTATTTCCTAAAGAGATGTTGCCTTTCCCTTCACCATGTTCCCCCCACCCTTGACCCTGCCTGTCTGTGCATGGGGAGATCCTTCCTATCCTTTTTTGTTTGAGCTAAGATGTTTTGATACCTGCCTTGCCCTCTCAGGAAAAAATAGAGTCCTTTCTGTGACCCTTGGCTCCTTATTTGCATGTTGATTCATGCAGTAGTTTATTCCTGAGCCCCTACGCTGTTCCAGGCACAGGGGCAAACACTTAACCAGTCTGCCGCATCTCAGAACTATGTGCCGCATCTCAGAACTATGTGCATTCTTGTTTGACTCTCTGCTGAGTCCTTAGTTCCTGGAAAGGGGTGGGGCAGGACCTGCTCTTGCACAGCTCTTTTTCCTCAGCATCCAAAGTCCTATCTTGACTGAATTTAAAATGAAACGATAAACATCAGGATCAAATGGATCATTTCAGTGGAGGGGGGCAACAAGGGTCCATGGAAATCCTGCCTTTTCAGTATTCCCAAACACCAGCCAAATCTTGTTCCATTTTATTCCAGGTTTTTTAGTATCCTATTCAAGCTGAATTTTTTAAACTTTCCCTTCCTGCTTTGCCAGTTGCAATCTTGTTTACATTTCTGTGTTACAGGTGTACAGAGTTAAGTGTAAAAGTGGTGAATGAATTGATGGCAGATGGGGAAAGATTCTATTTTTTTTTTTTTTGGCATGTTAATTTTCAGTGGACATGTCTGCATCTTAAGGGCTGGATATTGGCATTTTATGTGAATGGGAAAAATTTATTTTGTATTTATGATGATTTCTTTTAAAAACAGAGTATTTAGGTGGCCTTTGGGGAATGTGCCATTCATGAGACTTGTAAATGTCATCTTTCAACTTGTGTGCTCTCCAACATTTTGCTC
This sequence comes from Ursus maritimus, assembly GCF_017311325.1. Classification (NCBI taxonomy): domain Eukaryota; kingdom Metazoa; phylum Chordata; class Mammalia; order Carnivora; family Ursidae; genus Ursus; species Ursus maritimus. Next base: position 30,095,046 of record NW_024423786.1, read on the forward strand.
CTTCTCCCCAACCCTTTTTTTTTCTTATGACTTTGCTCACTGACTTTTTCATACCTCTCAGAGGAGGAAAAGAACTGTCAGATCAGGGGCCAAAGATAAGCTTTTGAAGCAAGACTATTTGCTTCATTCTCAAAAGACCCACTTCAATCCCTCCTTGTCCCCACCTAAAGCAAATACTTCTGTTCGTTGCAAACAGTGTTTAAAGCTGATTGAATAGGCTTTGGCCTCTGTGGTGCAACACTCCAGAAGGATATGTCAGAACGTCTTTAATCCATTAATTTCTTGTTACTGGAAAATGCTTTTCAGAGTGTCTTGGTGAGAGAACAGAAGCATTTTGGAGATTGCATCTTCAGAATTCTGCAGTGGACGTTTTATTCATGTACCTCAGTGCGGTCCAGCTATTGTCCGTGGCTTAAATAAATTCGAACCAGTATGGTTAATACTTTACCGAACCCCATTCCCTTGCATTATGCTATGTCCCATCTTGAGCATGAAAAATGAATTTGAGCATTAGTGGAATCCATTTAGGGACTGGGGCTTTTATTGTAAATAAAATTATTCATTTGTTATGTCCTGTTGTTTTCAGCAGACTGTGTATTGATCTTTGGATTGCTCTTCAGAATGGCATAAGGAGCTCTAACGTAAGGGGAACATGGCAACATTTGTGAACGGGTTGAATGCGGCATGTAATGACAGAGATAAACCTGGCTTGCTGGCCATACTGTATTATACAAATCATTTGTCAACAGTTTATTGAATCGGTTATTAAAAAAAGCAGACTTTTCCAAACAGGAGCATCACACACCGAATGTTATCAAGTCCAGACAGTGTTCGGAAGATGCGTTGAGGACAGCCTTATGAAGTGTATTTGTGAAGAATTTGACTGTAACTTGAAAGACATTTCTGCTGAATATTAGAAACAAAAGTTTGGCACAATGGGAATTGTGCTCTAAGGTCCCACTTTAATACATAAAAAAGAAAACTCTGGCAAATGCCTTCCAATATACAATTTTACCTTTTTCTGAAAGAGCAAGTTTGCTGTTTTTAGACCATTGCCATGTTGAGTACTCCTGAAGTGAATGAACAAATAATAAAAATAGCCTCATTACTTAACAGTGCTGCTTATGGACTGGATGCTATAGATAAAAGTGCCCTTTTAGTTCTTCCATAAAAATCAGAAATATTTGTCATTTCCTGTGTAGGTTGTAATCTTGTGAATTTCTTTAATTGTTCAGGAAACTGCAGTTATTAGTGATCTGATGATCTTTCATTTCTGAAAAGAGTTTCTTTTTAAACCTTCCTGTGCAAATAAAATGAGCACAAGCACTATATTAATATCCTTATTACTAAAGATAGTTTTTCTTTCTTAACATTTCCCTAAGCGTGTCTTTCCCTCCACCCTGTGCATGCCTGTTGTATAGCTTCAAATATGCTTGACGAGATGTTCAAGGACAATCTTGCTGTCCTTTGTCCTGAGCTGCAGTGGGGTAAGTTGGTTTTCTTATGGTCATATTTTTCTTCCCTTTATTTGGCGGGTTATTGCGTTCAAGAGTTCTGCATGTAGCAGTGATGTTTCAGTTAGAGCATTCTTTCTCCTGTTTCTGTGGGGAAGGCTTCCATATAAATGTTTGCTTACCCTTGGGTCTGTAGTTAGAAACGGTTTTCAATGGCATTGGTCAGCAGGAACAGAAGAAGCTCTTGGATGCTTTTATCATTCACTAAGTTGACTGACCTCTTTTTTCAGTGTCTAGAACCTGCCAGAGATGATCCTGGCAACCCCCATTGCAAGACAAACCTTGTGTGACCCTCATCCGTCTCGACTTGTCATCTGAGGAATTAGTGCACAGAGAGCAAATACATTTTATCGCAAACACCTCTTCTGCAGTTGGTAGTGAGCTCACAGTGTTAAGGAGGATTCTGAGGCCGCATGCAGGGTCAGTGGGCAGTCACTGTCATGGGTACCAGAGGAGAAGGAGGAGCCCTCCTGGCCGAGCTCTTCCTCTCCTAGGTTTATTTTTTGTTCTTGGAGTGGAGACTGGCATCTTTGTTTTTATAGTAGACAGAATGATGGATTGTTGGCACCTCCCACTGAAGGAATTAATAGATGCTTTGGATGTGTGCAGGGAATGTTTGAAATTGGATGGAGAAAAATGTGCAGATTTTATATACTTTGTCCTGACCCATTCAAATAAAGGTGACTCACCCGTGAAACAGGGTGCATAAAGCATGTGCATATTGGTCTCCAGACCTCATCCTGGCCTCTTCCCACTGTCCACTGTCTCTCCCTGGCTCCTTGCTGACTCTGGCTGATGAGGATATGCGTGCAGTGGCCTTGTGGTTCACTTGGCCCCTGTTCTTAATTACTGAGTTCTAGCTGATTTTCCTTGACCTTGACCTGTTCTGAGAATAGGATTTACCTTCTAGCTTCAGGCCCTGCTGTGAATGGAGTGAGATGGGCTGGTCTGTCCATGGTCATGCATTAAAGGAGGGAAATACGGAATTCAACTGGCTTTTTAGTATTTAGGAAGTTCCTGCATTTTCTCCAAATTGCACAACCCTATAGAATCACTTTCACAACAGGAAAAAGATAACTTTACAATCTGACTGTCTATATAAAATATAACTGTTGGTGTGTGCGTGTGGAGACCAGGGAGGGCAGTATTAGGGGTGCTTTCTCTCCAGCTGTAGGAAATGGTAGGATGATAATTAAATGTATTAAAATAACAAGTGGAATATTTCTCCTATTAGGTGCAAGAAGGAATATCCTATAACATGGCAAGCCATTCCCCATTTCTATTTATTTCTGTGTGAAACTTTCCTCAGGTAATTTTAAACTGTCATGGTTAACAATTACTGAACTCTGTTCATTATATTCTGGGCATATTTTTGACCTGCTTCCCATGCAAGTCATCAGATTGTGAGGAATAGGGAAAGGCTAGTCCTGGTGTTGCCAGCCTTGCACTTGTAACAGAACATAATTAGAAGTAACGAATGAAATAATACATCATTATTCATAAGAAATGTCATGTAATTAACTTAATGCAAAATATATTCTAATTTCCATTTGGAATGAAAATAGATTTGTTAGAACATCAGTAGGCAGTTAATGTTTATCTTATATTTTCATACACATATCAAAACTGTTACAATCTATTGAATGAATAAACATGGATTTTCTACAACACAATAAGTCAAGATAGCTTTCTTTTGCTAATAGAGTCTTCTGTATATTCCTCATTTATTATATATACATAGTTTGTATATATGTTCAGTTTTTAGAATTAGCATAATTTATATTTATTGCAAATTAATGATCTAATTTATTTACTTAGCTTCCATTTCTTGTCTCAAACTAATTGACTGAAAAAAATAACTATAAATTTGCAAATAGCTCTTGGGCACAAATTCTAAATGGGCCTTATCCTAAGAATGCTCTACAATACTAGATATCTGAACTAGTTTTGTGTTCTAAATTATTTTCCTGGGATTTCCTTCAAATGTGCTTCTGAAGTCTTGGTTTGGCATAGATGTACCCACAGTGGGGGCTCAGGATGTGGGTGGATATGTCTTAGGCAGAGGAGTTATTTTTATATGCAAACAATTAGCAGGACACATGGCACTGACCAATGTTAAGGTAGTTCCTGAAAGCTCTCTGCTGTGTCAGACACCAACCTATTAATTTCTGCATGGTGGAGAGGTTTGGAGAGCCCCAGGGGAGGAGGCAAAGAGGAAGAAGCAGTACTCAGGGAGCGGTACCTACGAAGTATTTTGGTAGTTTAACAACAGGAACAGACGTGTCAGTGGACATCTCGGTGACAGCCCTGGTGGTAGACAGATGAAGACTAATAGGGAGAAGCTGCCGTGAGACCCTTGGGCTTAAACCTGGTGTGTGTTCTTCAATACCATTGAGTCTAGCAGGATAATAGATTCACCAATGAATTAAAAACAACAGCATTCTTTGTTTCAAATGACCACCTTTCTGACATGAACTGGTAGCTGTCACACAACGATTTAGGGGAAAGCGTAGCTGTAGCAGGAGACTGAGGCAGTGTCCTCTGTCTTTCTTGTGTGTGTGTGTTTCTGTGTGGTGGTGGTGAAGAGTGTATATATACACATATGTTAATATCTTTTGTTAAAAGTATTTTAGAAATAAATGTTAAATAGTACTTTAGGATGAGCGATGCATTGTTGGAGTCCCTGCTTTGCTTTGTCCTTGGGAGCAGTTGAAATGGGAGGGTTGAGTCTCAGCCAACGGTGGTCCTCATTCACGGGAGTCAGGACTTCCTTACCCAGGACTCTTAATCCTCATTCCATCCTTCTTTCCACCCCCTCTAGCTGCCATCCCATGAGCAGCAAACCTTTTTGTATCATTGCTTAGGTGTTCTAAGGAGGTATTTTCCCCAGAGTCTTAAACCTTTCCTATTACTCATACTTTCTGGGGCTATATTGTTGTGGATGTGTACTCTGCCACTTGATATTTCTCACTGACATTTTGGTGGCTGTGATGTTCATGGGTAATTATCATTATCATTTCAGAACAGGACTAACCCTGGTGACTTCTGGGAATGGAAAAGTCTTCAGCCTGACTGTGTGGTGCTGGTGTGGGGACCGGCAGTTTAGCTTGTCTAGCAGTGTAATTCGCTCCTAGGGAAAATGAGTCCAGGAGGAGCGAAATTCATCTGGCTCTCTAATTTTTCTGTTTTCTAATAGGTTTTGAAATGGCTGTAGTTATCAAGAGATCTTTTCATCCTTAAGATTTATTTCCAGTTCAACAGATTTGTTGGAACTAAGAATTATCTGTTGAGTGCTAATACTTTAACAGTAAACCACGATCCCTTTCCATTCAGCAAAGATGATTGCTTTAAAATTTGTTAAATAAGATATGTCAGGATAAAATAAATCAACAGAAATTACATTAGAATCTTCAGAGTGTTTCTCCCGCAGACGTGTAGAATACTAGTTAGTTTTTTCTGTCCTGTTTGGAGACCAAATGACCCCTAGAAGCTTTTTCTCCTGGAGCCGTATCTCCAGTAAAGTCATTGGAATTCAGGAGTAGAACAAAGGTTCAGTGGGACTTCTCACATTGCCCTAGAATATGAGCAACTAGGGCCCAAACAGAAAGGCTGACCATATTCCTGGAGAGCTACCCGTATATGAGAGAGACCCACACCCATATTATGAAGAGGTAGCAGCAGAACCAGACCCACCATGTTGAACCACACTTCCATGCTCACAGACTCTGTAAGAGGAGAATTGGTGAGGGCAAAGATACAGCCAGTTGGAATGAAGGATTCCAAGAGACTCTTTTCCTCCCTCTTTCTGGAGCGAAAGTCATGAGCAGAATGTAGCAGAAGCCCAGAGCTGCATGATTTCAACAAAAGGATGCTGAGCTGTGGAACCTGCCAGCTCGATAGGCACTGCTGTCAGATAGGAGTATGGTACAGGCATAGTACAGGCTCCTGAAGAGGGCCTCCCATTTCCTCTGTAGAGTTTGGGATCGCACATGAGCACAGATCAGTACCTCCCTCTCATTTGCTTCTGAATAGGGCAAGGATGGGAAGAGGCTTTGTGGAGTGGGCTATAGTAGCAGGGGAAAAAGGATTGAGAAGTAATAGTCCTGGGAAGAAGAAGGGAACAACTTTTCTACCGCATCCCAGTTTTCTGTAGCCTTTGGAGGAAACATAAGCAATTCAGCACAGAACCATAAATGTCAAAGTAGTAGGCAGGTGCCACGGGGCTGCTCGGGTAGACATTGGTATAACTGAGGCATTGGCCTATTCAGAAATGTGATTGGGTCATATGTCACTGACAGTTATGAAGGGAGACATGGCTGTCCTCCTGTGAATGGACCCTCAGAAGCAGAGTGAGGGTGGAACTTGAATACCTTCCCAGAGAAAAAAGCATGTCCATCAGCTTTGAACTCTACTGAGACCACCGTATTTGCAGGAGATCCCAACAGAGCTAGACCAGGAACACCAGCTTTTCACCTGCTGACAACCAGTTATCTAAGTCCACTCTGCCTCTAAAGTCAGAGTATCTCAGTCCCAGGGTAGGGAAGAAGTTGGAAGAGAGCTCTAAGTGGTTAGGGTTGTATCTCAAGCCTGTGCTTAGGTAGGACATGAAATTTTAATCTGAGGCTGGACAGATACTTTTAATTATGAAAAGCAAGTGAGAATTTACAGATTCTGTCAAAGAAGTTGCAAAGGGGCTGGGAAGGGCGTCTACATTAGCAGGACTGGAAAAGCAATAGCAAAGAATAGGAGTGCAGCATATCTGTGCCCCCACGGAGTTGAGATTCTTCAATCACTGTTGACACAAGTAAAGTGATGACATAAATCTTTAAAAAAAAAAAAAGTGATTTGTCACTTAATACCATGTTAGATAGCAGTATGTGATTTGTTGATTGCCTTAATTCCTAGGAACAGAATCTTGAGTATAGTGGATGATTGAGAAATATTTATGGGGAAAAATTTAGTTAGGTAGAAGAACATTCTTTTATTCAACAGATATGTCTGATGGGATTCGTAGAGGATTTTCAGGGTAGCCTATAGTAGCCATGTGCCAGGTTCTACTTATCCTGCTTTTCAGGTCTAATCATAATATGGCACACTTCTGAGTTGAAGTACCGATCTAAGGGTTGAATGCTATTGGACTTTTTTGCATGACAGCAGTCGAAGCGATCCTATTAAAGATGTTAAATCCATGTCAGTCTCTGCTTATGTCCCCGCAATGGCTTCCTGTTTGTCTCTAACTAAAGCCGAAGCTATCACAATGATCTACAAGATTCCTATATAAACTCTTCTTTCTGTCGCCCACCACCACCCATTACGCTCTGATTTGGTCTACTCATCATCCCTTAGTGATTTGAATGGTGACTCTCAAAAGATACATCTGTCTAAACCTCTCAAACTGGTAAATATTACCTTACTTGGAAAAGGGTCTTTGCAGATGAAATTAAGAATCTTGAAGTGGGGTCATTTGTGGTGGACTGCAAATCCACTAGCAAGTGTCCCTGTGAGAGTGATGCGGGGTGGGGGGGGATTACACAGAGCAGAAGCATTAACGTGACCAGGGAGATAGAGGTGAGAGAGGTGTGGTCACAGATCAAGGACGGTTGGCAGCCACCAGACGCTGGGAGAGGCAAAGAACAGGTTCTCCCCCAGAACCTCAAGAGAGGGAGTGCGGCCCTGGCAAGACCTTGATTTTGGACTTCTGACTTGCAAAATGGGGAGAGTGTCAATTTCTGTTGTTTTAAGCTACCAGTTTGCGGTAATGTGTTACAGTAGCCACAGGAGACGGATACGCTTTCCACACTCACTCTGCTCCTCCCACACCCACGTCCTTGTTGTTCCTTGAGCATTCTAAGCACTGTCCTGCCTCACAGCTCTTGATGCAATTGTTCTTCTCGGGATGCTCTCCCCCCTCATGTACGTTCACCGAGCTCTTTCATTTCCTTCAGACCTTTGTTCGAGTTGTGTGCAAACGTCCCCTAGTCAGGATGGGCTTCCCTTTGCTCTTAGGGAAAATTGCAGTACCTTTCAGGCTTTATTGTTCTTTGTAGCATGAATATTGTAACTTGCTGAATAACTTATTATTGGTGTCACAGGCAGGTGGGAAGTGTGAGACCCGCAAGGGCAGGGATTGCTGTCTGGTTTGTTCAAGACTACATCCTCACAGCCCGGGACCGTCCCTGGTGCATGGCAGGCCTTTGGTAAATACTTATCAAATGAGTAACACTGATTATTGATTATCTGGAATTTTTAGCTTTAAAGCTAATAAACAAAAAGGGAGGGAGGGACCAGAGTTCTCATTTAACAAGTGCAACGATGTGATAAATTGTCACACCAGGCAGGCAGTGCTGTGTAATGGTTAAGAGTGTTGACCTGGATTTTATACTCACCTGCACACATGTGTACACTCACACTTGGACACAAAATTACTTAATCATTCCTGAGTGGCTTGCCCTGGAAGAGAGAGAAGTAACAGGTGTTATGAACATGAAAAAATGCCCCACCCACCTCCCCTGACCACCCTCCCCCCACCCAGCAGTTTTCCTAGATTTCCACGTGGATTCCAGCCAGGCTGATAAAATCAGTTCTTTCTTGGCTGAGCCTTCTGTCTGAGGTGATATTTTACATCCTCCTAAATGTCAGAAATTAACATAGGATTTGATAACTCATCAGCTGGTAAGCTTTGATTTCCAAGATTTGTTACTGTGTTGCCTTCTCAGGGGGTCTAGAGTAAGTCTGTGTGCCATTTCCTTATCCCTCCAGGCAAGTCTTTATGGACCTGTCTCCTTGGCTTCACACACACACACACACACACACACACACACACACACACACACACACAGGTTCTCTAACACATGTACTTCTTTATAAATCTCTGATGAATCCCTTTGAGAAGACCTTTAAGTTTATTATTATTTGTATAGCAACCAACACATTGGTTGTCTCCTCGTTTATTTCCTGGAATGTTTAAAAAAAGACTTCAGTTGACTAATCCAGTAGAGCAAGATTAAGTGCTTTAAAAATAAGAGCAATCAAAAGTCAAGAAGAAAATAAGGAAAGTCAGGTGAAGCCAAAAGTGAAATTAGTGCATGAAATAGATAACAAATGTCCACATGCTTCTTAGAGATGGGTCATAACGTTGGCCCTGAGCTTTCTGGCACCAACCTAGAGAAAGGAAAGAGTCTCTGTCTTGAGGTAAAATAGGTTGATTGCTCAGGAAATGCAGATATTTGCATAACATCAGAGATCAGAGTCCTATTTTCTTCAGATCCTTCCTCAGGGAGATGATGTGGGAATACGTAACTGACATCGTTCTCACAACGTCCTTGCAACGTACATGGAGGTTTTGCCTCAGAAATACATCCTGCATCTACTCACCATCTCTACTGCTCTTGCCAAGTCCTGCCTAGACGGCCATCATCTCCAGTTAACTTGTTCACAAAGCCTTCCAACCACCTCCCTCCCCTGCCCTCACATACCACCACATAGCAGTGGACATGGTCTTTTGATGTAGGCATTAGGCCAGGTTATTCTTTCAAGGGCTTTAAGTGGTTGTTCCCTTCAAACGAAATACAACCTCCAGTTTTCACCAGGACCTCCCGGATTTCTGGCCCCTGTTTCCATGAACTTTTCTTCCCACTAGGTCTTTGAACCAGCTGTTGTCTCCATCAGGAGTTATAGCTCCTTCTGTCCTTTACGTACCGGTGTCCTCAACTCCACATAGACGGCTTCCCTGACCTGCCACAGAACTCAGACTGTGGAAATGATAACTAGTGATGATTAGCGAGGCTCTTGTCCTGTGGTCTCCAGCACTGAATGGGGAGAAGCAGGAGTTGGGCACTGGGTCTGTTGCTTCCTTTCCCTCTTTGGGTGCAGACTGCCACTGAGCTTTGGAGGAGGAGTTGGTGAACTCGATTTCAGTTCAATTTGGGGAAACCTAGTCAAGTCATGTAATCTTTTTGATTTTGTTTCGTCATGTGAAAATAAAGTTACTACCCTAACCGCCTCCTGGACTAGTTTGAAGACTAAATTCAGATGATGTGAAAGGCAGAAAATGAATGGATAGATTTGGCTTGTGGAAGCCTGGCATGATAATTACACTTTTTCACTCTCCAGTACTTTTGAAGGCTGGTCCAGCGTTTAGGTCTGGGTGAAGGGCACCATTTATTTGTGGCCCAATATTTGTCAACTGAAGTTTAAACTGAAGGAAACTTTCTGGATTCCTGGATATAAGAATATCACATGGCAACTGAAATAACCCAGACCTAATTTTAAACTGCTTAATTAAAAATGGCATTAAAATAGTACCCAGGATTTAAAATAAACCTTTAAGCTGATGGGATTTTGATGTTCTGGGAGCCTTTTACTTTTTCTGTGAGGTGTGATGAAAAATATAGGTATTATTTTCTACTGTGTTTAGTGCCTGGGGAAGAGTAGGTAAGTGAACAGTCCCGGAGTTCATTCATGGCTGAGAGTGGTTTTGCCGTGGTGGTTTTAAATTAAATTCTCAGGGGGGTTAGATTAGTCTAGATGCTCAACACTCATTAACCGTCGTGGAAATTACTGTACATATGTCTCTTCTCAGCACATAGCACTGAAAAATGACCCTCTCACACCACCTTTGTGTCTTGCTCTTTGAACTAATTTTAATGGATTTTTTCTTTTTTTTAAGTGTAGCATCTCTATGCAATCCTCAGGGTGATGAGATTGTTAACAATTTGCTGATAAGCAAGAGGCCTTCATTTTGCAGCACTCGACCTACACATGCGGGAAAGGTTTGGGCCTGGGTTGACCGGCTTTCTGGACTGTAGGCTTCTCTTTTATTCAATTTCAAACGAAACTATTCCTTTTTTTTTCCCCCTTTCATCATCTTTTCCCCCCATCATCTTTCCCTCCTGATATAATCAGCGCACAGTAGGTGCTCAGCACTAATGTAGTTCTAGTACCACTGAAATGTTAGGAGAGGAGTTGCTCAGATTTGAAGCATCTGGTGTTCTTAATGCAATCTTTTAGTAACCAGCTAATGAATTGCTTGACTAAATGTTTGGTCTAAATTATGTCTATGTAAAAGCAATCTAGTTTATATCAAGTGTAACAAGTTCTTTTTTTTTTTTTTTAAGATTTTATTTATTTATTAGACAGAGATAGAGACAGCCAGCGAGAGAGGGAACACAACAGGGGGAGTAGGAGAGGAAGAAGCAGGCTCATAGCGGAGGAGCCTGACGTGGGGCTCGATCCCATAACGCCAGGATCACGCCCTGAGCCGAAGGCAGACGCTTAACCGCTGTGCCACCCAGGCGCCCCTCAAGTGTAACAAGTTCTTAAATCCTGCATTTATTTTTTTCTAATTATAAGAATATTTGCCCATTATACAAAATAAAAACCATCTATAATCTCATTATCCAGGTATAACCCCTGCTAAAATTTCAATTGATTTCTTGCTACTTTTTTTCCTGTGTTTTTTTTTTTTCATTTCTCTAGAAAAGAGAAACATTTTCTTCTAATGTTGAAGTAATATTGCACTGTATGGATCTCCTATAATTTGGTATTCACTGTTCAGCCTATATCATGAATATTTTGAGAAAGGAGTTTTGCTCCCATTCCTGATAAATTTCTTAAATTGGAACCTCTTGATAAAATGTTATGCATTGTTTCAATTGACAAATATGACCAAATTTGTTTTATGTGAGCAATACACAAGTAGCATACATCTTGCTATAGACTCATCAACTTCAAAAATTTAAGATTTTTGAGTGTGTTCTAACCTTTGCCAAGTTGATAGATTTATCTGTGTCATTGTTTCTACCTAATCAATAGCAGGGTGAACTTTTAAATGTATTTATGAATTATTTTTATCGGTTAATTATTTGTTAATGTCCTTTGCTCCTTTTTCTATTGGAGTTTGAGGTCTTCTAGGAATTAACCCTCTGCCTATTATATTTGTGGCAAGTATTATTCTTATTTTGATCTCCTCTTTAGTTTGCTTATGATGTTATTAACATATAAGAATTTTAATCTTTTTTGTAGTTAAGCTTATCAATTTGTGACTTTATCATTTGAGTTTTCCCAGTTCATTTATGCTTACAAAGTCTTTCTATCCTGAGCTCAGTTAAATATTTATTTTCTTGTCTGTGTGTGTATGTGTGGTTTTGTTTTTAAGATTTTTCTTTTTCTTTAGTCGACTATCATCAAGTTTCTAGCACTTCATAGACATGCTTTAAAAATTCACTTTATCTTCCTGACAGCCCTTTGAAGGAGGCAGAGAATGCTTTTCCCAAATTATAAATGAAGAGACTGGGGGTGGGGGGTGGGGGGGGTTGTGGTGAAGCAGGCAGCTGTGTTCTGGAAGCAGAGCTGTGCTTCTGCATTCTTAAAATAATAATAAGTGTACACTTCTTTATTGAACTTTCAAATTGGTCTTTCTATTATTAACTGCCAGTTCTACGCATTTCCTGCATAAAGGTAATATTGAAAAGGTAGATCTTGGGAAACGTGGCACTTTTGTAATGTGTCTTCTGAATCATCAAAGATAATATATCCAATATATTACAATGTTGTTTTACATTCTAGGTTATGCTTCATGTGATTATATAAAATGCATTCTATGATAATGTAGTTCCTTAAAAATGATGCATCGTACATGGCAATTCCTAGTCAGCCAGATCATTTCCTTAAGCTGAAGACCATCCTTTGACTATTGCTAACGGCAGCAACAACAAAACACCCTATAGTTCTACAAGTCCGTCATCTGCCTGTGGCCTTAGGGGGGCGAATGTAGAGAAGCAGGGGAAATAGCCCCTTTTCTAGGATTCTGATGGTCTCTGGAAGAAAACAGGATATTTAATGGAGAGGAGAGCAAAGTCTAAGAATATATGGGAGGTTTGGTGGGATTGAATGGAAGAATTATACATTTAGTCAAAATTACATCATGTAGAGAAGGAATAGTGGTAGGAAAAGATATCTATAATAAATTCTTCATTCTGTGTTCAGTTCTTAGACCATCTCCTGAAGGACCTTTATCAGTTTTTAGAAATAAAATAATAGAAATTTGTCCAGATAGAAATATATTTAACCTAAACCTGGCATAGTGTTGGTCTTTAAGATGAGGTATAATTGACATAAAGCACTGTATTAGTTTCAAGTGTAGAACATAATGACTTGATATATGTCTACATTACAAAATGATTCCCACATAAGATTAGTTTACATCCTTCACTACGTAGTGACGACCTTTTTTTTTCCTACGATGAGAACTTTTCAGATCTCTCTTTAGTATTAACTCTTGACTATTCATAACTATTCACCTGCTTGTTTGTCATTAAAAGATGTCCGAATGGGTCAGCTTAGTGACTTCCTGACATGTTTGTATAACCAAAACTCAACACGGATTACAGGACAGAGTTCCCACTGTCTGGTGTGTTGAGCGTGGAAGAGTTTTGAAGGTAGGATGCTGCTACCCATCCTCCATAAAGCGGAGATTACAGTGTGTTTTTGTTTTGTTTTTTTCCTCCTCTCAGGTTGTCAAAATACACATCTGTACTCAGTTCTCAATTTACTGGGACCTCTGTAATGACATGGATGTTATTTCATGAGTCTTCACTCCTGCTCAAGAAATCTTTGTTGTTGTCCCAGCTATGAGACTATAAAATTCAGCATAAAGATGTCAGCCCATGACAGAGATTCTGCTTGCAAAACCAAGTGATTGTCTTATTTACTTATTTAACGTTACTCATAACATTGATATGTGCCGTGAAGATTTTTCTAAGCATTTGCTAAGTGTTAATACCTTAAGCAATCCTATGAGGCAGGTACTATTAGTACCTCCATTTTATAGATAAAGGAGTACGATACTCAAAGCTGAATTAATCCAGATCAAACATGCATTAAATGGCAAAGCTAAGTTTTAAATCCACGTGGTCCAACTCCAGCATCAGTGGTCTAAACCAATAGTCCTGGGCTCCCTAGCATCCCTGGGGCCCTTCAGGAAATCTGTGAGGTCTTTCCTTCTTCAACTACATTATGTGTATGAGAACAGGCTTTTCTTCCTAAGCTTTGACCAAAGGACATATCAGGGCAGATTGAAAATAGAAGTGGAAATGCAAATGCACTTGTCTTTCATCAAGACATTCATAAGAGCTTTGCAAAACTGTAAAACACTGCTGCTCTTTACACTAATATTTTTTGTTTTGGAAAATATGATTATCATAAAATATGATTTATGTTAGCATGTTGTAGGTTTATTATTTTAATTAGACCATTAAATATTTTTAAACTTTCCCAGTTCTAATTTCTAACTAGATATCAATAGATATAATCCACAAAACATGAGCTCTTTGGTGTCATCAATATATATATATATTTAATTGAAGTATGGTTGACAAACAATGTTGTATTAGTTTCCAGCGTATGACAGAGCGAGCTGAAAATTCTATACATGGCACTGTGCTCACTACAGTAAGTGGGTTACCATCTGTCACCATGTAGTGTTACTACAGTATTACTGACTATATTGCCTATGCTATGCTTTTCATCCTTATGACTTACTTATCTTATGACATCAATACTTTCCAACAGTTAAAGGGGTATGGAGACCAAACATTGTATGGACCGCTCCTCTGAACCCTGTAATTGTGCTCTCCCCCTCCTCTGCCTCAGCTATAGCTTCTCCCTTCTTTTCTACTATTTCTCTTTTAATTCTCAAAGACAGACCAAAAATGTGGGCTTTATTTCCTAAAGACGGAGGTGATTTGGAACGCTGTGAAGCCGTAGCCACGGGGCTGAGGACTGTCCCCTTGGCAGCGCAGGCCTCGGGTGTGAATCCTAGCTCCGTTCCTCACTGGGAGCATGCGCAGGATTTATTTAATACGTTTCTCCTCTAGTTGCCTCATGCTTAAAATGGGGTAAGGGTGTCTGTATCGTGAGCTCATGACGGGCATCACAAGCGTTAACAGCTGTAAAGTGCATAGACGGCCCCGGCCTGTGTGAAGGGGTCAAAGCTTAGCTCTGTTGTGAAGTTTCCGTGCACTTATGAGAGTCTAGAGGAGTCAAATGTGATTCTGTGTTCCGCAAGTTTTATTGAATTTTCTCTCCTGCCCTTTGTGAACATTTTTATTATTAAAGCTCAAATTTCCTTTTCTAGTTTGTTTTCTTTCACAGGGCCAGATCTATGAATGTGGACCTTTTTTTTTTAAATTGTGTGGTGAGTTCCCTTTGGGCTGGGGTTGCTAGCTATCATAATGCATTTCTCTTCCTGTAAATCCATAAATACTAAAGCTCTCCGCCCTCCTCCCTTCGCTGAATTCCCTCAACTGTTTGCGATTCATGTCCCGTAAATGTATAGATTTTCCTTTCCTCCCTTGCCCACCATGTCAGGGGTGGCTGTTTGTATTTTGTGCTGGGGAGGGGATGGGGCTTCCTGGACAGGCAGGGGCTCTGCAGCCTTCCTGCCAGCCGTCGTCAGCACGCCTCCTGCTCCAGGGACCATGTTGGCTCTCTTCAACTTTCAGCTGGATGCACTAGGATCCTATTACCCTTGCCTAATGGCATGTTTCTCAAACTGCAATGCTCTGCTCCAGGTCAAAGGTTTTTCTGCAGGTACCACTGGTCTGCCTGTTCATCTGTAGTGCCCACTGTCTTGTCTGCCTCGTTCCACCTTGTGCGCTGTCCCCTTAGGGACGTGTAACCAGCTGCATTTTATCCAGCCAGGCAGCCTCTGTTCATATGGTCTTCTGACAGCTAACGTCTTGTCTTCCCACAAGAGACTCCTCAGATGACATATCAAAGACTAGTGTCAGTATGGAAGACAGGGAGAACGCCCAGCGTCCACGAAGCCCTCAGCATCTTGGTGTGTCTTTATGAATGCATCGAGATGACCTCCATGTCTCCTGATGGATCCGAGGAAGATTCTCCTCTCACAGACTTCTGGGCTGTCTTGTTGACATTGGAGATAAAAGGCCTTGTGATAAAGATTGGAGGATCTTTCCACTCCAAAGGGAATCTTATCTTGGCTATTCTTAACTGAAAAACTTTTGTCTTTTTTTTTTTTTTTTAACGTTGGAGGAAAATCATTTTAGAAATTATATATTTTGAACTTTGTTGGCTTATTTGGGCCCTTTCTGCCAACAAAGAGCTGATTTACAAAAATACTTATAGGACAACAGATTTATTTTGATTGTAATTGAGAAATTGGGGCAGTGGGAAAATATCTGGCATGCTCCAAATGTACTATATTAATGTAGTTTTCAAAATAAAAATAAATCAAATGATTTCAAACTTACAGAAAAGTTGAAAAGCTCAGTGATCACCTGTTTCTCTCTCACCAAGATTCATCAGCTTGAACCTCTTGGTCTACACATGCCATGTTTTTCCACAGTCAGATCTTTCCCTTTGGCCAAACTGTCCAACAGTGTACTACTGCGGTCATCAAGACGTTCCACTACGAAATAATTCAGCATGCATCTCCCAAGAATAAGGGCATTCTCCTGCACAACTGCACCACTCTGCTGCATCCAAGAACATCCATATCAGTTCAGCGATCTCTTCGTACTTATTGTACTTGGATTTCCTCACTTGGCTTCTTTCCTCCGTGATACAAGATCCAGTCAAAGCTCATACATTTTAATTGGTTATTAAACTCCCTTAATAGCTGTGATCTATAATGCTTCCCCATCTCCCTTGGTTCTTCATGGCATTAAGTCATTTGAAGATTCCAGGCCAGTTGTCCCATGTAACATTCCACTTCCTTGAGCCATCTGACTATTGTCTCATGATTCACATGAGGTCAGACATTTTTGGCAAGGACACTAAGTTGGCGCTGTTGTCTGCTCAGCACTGCCTCATACTTGGGCGCGTCACATCAAGCTATCTGAAGTCCTGTTGGCACTGCCAGGCTTGACCACTTGGTTAGGTGGTGATTGTCAGATCATCCTGTTGTAAGTTTTTTTTTTTCTTTTTAATTAGAATGCAGTAGGGTAATACTGCAGGCCATCACTCATTGTCTGAAATAAAAAGACAAAGCTGAGTTTCTTGTAAGGGAGAATTGTGCTGGTCAGTTTATTAGTTGGTACTTGGAGATGTGTTGAGTTTGTTACTGATTGCTTGACTAAAAGCACCAAAGGGCTGTTGACTAGCAAAAGTGTCAATTGAATAGGCTTCATCCTGTTTCTAGAGGCTACTTGTCATGGCTACAGAACGATCTTTCTTAGGCTTATGACAACTTTAATTCTCATCTGAATATCTCATCCCTCAATAAAATGTGTTGCAGTGGTTTAGTTTTAGCATCTATTGTTGATCTTTGTATGAGTCACTTATAATATGGGGCTTACAAAATGTTGGCTATCTAATTCTATCATTTTTTTCCCTACGTTTGTTACTTGGCGTTCTTCTATAAAGAAGAACTTGACTTTTTTGTTTTGTTAACTCCTTCTGTCTGTCCTCTCTCATCTAGTTTAGTCAGGCTATCTTTTTCAGGGTGTTATAATGTATTACTACTACAGAATTTTGATGTACAAGTTTATCAGATTTGGCAGCAAATGCCCCTTGAATAGGTCCCTACGTCCTTCTGACGTGACTCTATTAGTCTCTGAGCACTCCCTTATTTTCTGCTATAAGATGTTCCAAGTTCATTTTATATTTTCCTTTCTTCAGCCCTGGAATTAGCTATTTCCAAAGAGACGTGGCTCATTTTAGGAAAGAACGATATTTAGAAACCAGGGTCTAGGTACCAGGTGTGCTCATCGCTACTGGGATATCATTGTTATTAGGCCGTTTTGTGGAAATGATTAGAAAATGTGTATGTATATATGCATATAATTTAAACCATGTGTGCATCCTGATACCGCCATTAAAATCCAGCATTATGGGGGTTCCTCCTTACATTCCTCCTTTTCATGTTTGTATTTTCTGTCTCATTTACTCTGCAATCTTCCAATACACTCAAAATAACTTCAGAATTGCAATGCCAGTATTTGTACGCTTCTGATCCAAAGTTGAGTGGTCTGAGTACAAAGTATATTTAGAGATACCTTAGATTTTGGTTTAGTTACGACATGAGTAGCTCAAAACACACAAAACAATGTTTGTACGCTCAGAAGAAGACATTCTGAAGGGTCACAGCCATTTCTGTAAAGCTCAGTACTGGTGGAGTTCTGGTAGTGCTATGTGTCTGGCCCTGGACTTTGCATGTTTTCTCCGTTGATGCTCCCAAAATAATGCTTCAAGATAGTTACTATTATTTTTTTTTATTTCACTGATGAAAAAAATCTCATGCAAAATCATACTAAAATAATGGGAAGACCTGGGACTCCCACCTAGACAGTCTGATGATAGAGTCCAGGTTCTTAAATTCTTAATCTCTATGTTCTACATATGTTTTAAAAATTTAATAATAAAAAATAGTTACTGGTAGCAACCTTTAACTTTCCTATCAGAACATTTTTCATCCCTTATTGGAATTACTTCTCACTGTGTCTATCACATAAAATGTAAAATCTGAGAGGTTAGAGATCATGATTCTATTGTTTCACTATTGAATGTACATGGATGTTCTCAGTGAGTTATTAGTAATGGAAGTATAGTCATGAGTCCTGTGGGCCATCGTGCTAAAACCTTAAATGTATTGTTTTGAATTCTTAAAGCAATCATTCTCAGTAGGTATTACTATCCATATTGTGAGAGAAACACATTCAGAAAGATAATGTGATTGCCCAGAGCCTTTTACCTGGTAAATACGAGAGTTGATACTTGAACTCAGGTATCATTGTCTCAGAAGTCTGTTCTTGAGTGTCCCCCATGAGGTCGGTCGGTCCATCCCTCCCTCCCTTCCTTCCTTCGTATGAAATTCTTCCCAGTCCACATCACTGGTACTGACACCACTAGAAGGGTGGGTATTTGACTAGCTTTACAAAAAGTGAGAGAGGTAAAAGGCCAAGACAGTGCCATTATCCTGAGGAGATACTCTATCCAAATTCAGGGAATAAAAACAATGTGTAGAAGAGAGATGTTCTTCTTGGGGTCCTGAAATCCCTGCAAAGAGAACAAAAATGAAGCATGGCTGTTCTAATCAAACTCTTATAGAAGCTTCATAACACTTGGAATACTTTGAGCTTACAGAATATGTGAAATTGGATTTGGATTTCAGATGAATTATGTATTGCCGACATTGCCCATAAATCCTGGCTTAACCATGTTTGGATTTTAGTGCTGACTCAGGTTTTCCCTCTTCCCAAGAAGATGCCTGCTCAGGCACCTGGTTTCCCTTTGCTACCCTCAGTCTTTTGCATTCTTCATTCCTGGCCTTGATTTTAGGAGTTCCATCATATGTTTGCTACCAGACTTGTCATTGCATTCACTGTCAGGAGACAAAGACATAAAAGGGGCAGAATAAGAGTACTGGTGACTCTGGGGATGGGTGTTCTTTGTTGCCAGACTCACCAACCTATAGCCTGACGCTGTTGGGGTTGGTTTCACTCATTGACATCACTCTGAATGTAATGTGGCTAAGGGTTTAATTGGTAGCAAGGCCTCCTAACCTTGGAATATTCAATGAAAGAAGAATCTATAAGAAAATGAAACAAATACAACTCTCCATCCCTGTCTCCAAAGGAAAACTCCATCCAAATGTTAAAGGGGCTCATTGGGCAGTTTTCTCTGGAAATGAAATTGATCATTGTTAACAGACAATGGGAGCTCATTCTGGATTAGTAGGATAGCCACTGAAAAGTCATCTGAAGGTAGTAGGAAAATGTAAATATGTTTAGAGGACTAGTTAAAATGGACATGCCTTTTAAGTCATCTGTCACTTGTAAATAGCAAGATAGCAGATGTGGTTTACATTTCATACTAAGTCCTAACTGGTGCACTGGGGCAGTAAACAAATGCCACATTTTCAATCTATTTGAAATATGATAGTAGGAAGGAGTAGCGTGAATGCATGAGATCACAGATCTGGGATTCGACCAACAGAATTGTGAATCCCAATGCAGCCATTTCTTACCTGTGTGACTTTGGGCGGTTTAATTGTCCTCTCTGAGAGTTGTTTCCCACTTGTATAAAAGCAGTATGTTGGAAAGCTGTGAGAAGCAGATCACAGAATGAAAAGAGAAAGCTGAAAAGTCGCAGGCCTCAAAAATAAATGAAATTAGGGCAGCTCTGGGCATCCTGGTTGCAGAGATGACCGTCTCCTCAGGATGCTGCCATTGCAATGACCCAGCCTCCGCCAAGTGTTTCCCTGTCACGAGGAACTACCAGGAGTCAAATTCCCAGAGCAGACCGTCTGTTTGGCCTAGCCTGGGTCTCTTGCCCGGGGCAGGTGACAGCCTACCAGGACTGCTTGCTCTGGGTGAGGATGGGTATCCTAAAAAAAATGGGGTGGAATAGAAGCTTCACTGGTGAATACTACAAATGTCTCCTCTGTGGGTCTGGGGAGGGAAACCTGAAATAGAGGGGGTGTGTGTGTGTGTGTGTGTGTGTGTGTGTGTACATGGGCACACGCGCCCATCTTTGCTATATCATAATACCCGTCACTACTTTCAGATCCATTTGTGGAATTAAGATTAAAAAAAAAAACAAAAACTAGGATTTAGGCAGGATGACAGGTGCGCTGTATAGTTGTCTATTTCAGAAGCTAAATTGTGTTTCCACGAGCCGTTACTCCAAAGACTGTTGGAACTGCTCCTTGAGCTTTTAGGACACCCAAGAAAAAAGCCTCATAATTACTTTCCAAATCTCACATAACGGAAATAGAATTTGTGCTAACTCAGGCGGTAGTCTTTGAGGTACTTTATAGCACTATGGAGATACTTTATAGTACTATCAAGATGATTATTATAATTATATAGTTATGTTTTCATGTTTTCTAAAAAAAAATGATCCAAGTAATAAGAAAGGAGAAATTTGAACTTGAATTCCTAAATTAATTTATACTGAAATTCATCTACTTATCCGAAGTTTCTTCCTGAGATTGACAAGTTTCACAAATGTGTTTTATGTATTCACCAGTCATAAAATTTTCCATCTGTAACTGTGGTGGCAGGGAGTTTAATTTAACTACCATTATGGGGTATTTTCAATTAATCAAAATTAATTGATAAACTAAATCAAACTCACAGTCCCAGACATTATTTCTTACATTTCCTTTTTAGGGTAAGATGTGTCTCTTCATAGATGGTGATGTTACAGAATACCCCTCCACTCCTGTCCAGTATTATCTTTCACAGAGCTGGTCTTCCTAGCTTTACTACCTGAATTTCAAAAATGAATCTGTTTTTCTAATTTTCAATGCCAGCGCCCTCACTAAGCTACCAGCATTTCTCACCTGGACTGTTCTGTTGCATTCACTCTACCTTCTCCTCAGTCCACTCTCCATGTACCAGAGAGAGCTTTGCAAGACACGAATCTGATCACAGAATCCCCCACGTCATCCCCCATTGAACAGCCTTGGATGGCTCTTATTTGCACTCGGGATACGGACTCACTTTTAAAACATGGCCTTCCAAGATCTCCGGTCCTACTTCCACCTTTTTCTCTAATCTTGCCTCCTGTCAGTCCTCTCTGTACCTTCCATGCCCCAGCCATACCAGCCTCTTCTGCTCCTCTACCAAATCATCTTTACTTCAGCCATGAGGCCTTTATACTTTTATCTTCCTTGACTGGAATGTTCTTCCACTGACTCTTCCCCATGATAACACTTGCGCTGTATGAACATCTGACTGCAGGGAATGTAAAATTGAATGATTTCTTCAACCAGTGTCAACCCATGTATCCCTTCTTCTAGAAAGGCTTTTCTGACACACCGGTCTAGACCACCTTCCTTTATTATATACTCTAACGGAACTCTGTTCCTTTTGTTCTTAACATTCACCTGTTTAGTAATTATACATGTGCCGAGATGATCAGGTAATTTCTGTTTCCTCTAGGCTATGAGAGCAGGGACAGTGTATGTTCTTTTTTCATTATGTAACTTTAGCTCAGTGTTTTGCACTCCATGTAAGCCCTCAATAGCTACTTATTGAATGAAGTGATTAAAATTTAGAGATAGTGATCAGTCAGCCTTTACAGTAGCAAGCAACCCTAGAATCTTGGTGGTTTACAATGATATCGTCATTAATGTTTTGCTCACAGTTCTGTAGATCAGCTGTGGCTCTGCTAGGCTTGGCTGGACTTGGCCAGGTCTGGTGTGTTCTACCTGTTGTATTATTCTCTCTGTCCCAGCTAAAAGAAGGAGCCACTGTCTGGAACTTATCACTCTCATGGTAGAAGGCAGGATCTTAAGAGCTCAACCCAGACTACATGTACGTATCTAACGTTTTTGCTGAGAATAGCCATAGGTTACATCTGGTCATCTCTGTTGACCCAAACTGGTCACATGGCCATCCTATTATAAGTGGAACAGAGAGATATACTCCCCCCCCCCCACAGTGTGGAAGGAAGAGAGAATGAATATTTGTAAATACTGTCATCTACCATAGATGGTAAATAAACTAATTCAAGATTTTAAGACAAAGGAATGTCTGCCTCCAATACTGACTCGAAAGCTATGGTTTTGCTCAACACAAAGGACACCTCTGATATAGAAAATACATCATAAATTCTTCTAGATGACTAGTGTTGAAGAGTGGATGTTCACAAAGTAAAATGAGCTTCAGACTTGTTGTAGATCCCATGAAATAGATCCATCCCTTCCCACTTACCCACCATGCCTAAAAAAAATACCATGGGGTGAAAAAGACATCGGTCATGTGTGTCATGTGACAAGGATTTAAGGACTACTTCATTAGCTCTCACTATATAAAAAGAAGCTGTTGAATTGAGCATGAAAGCTCAATTCTATTGCCTGGGAAGAGTATGATTAGAAAATACCATCAAGCTTTCACATTTGTCTCATGGCTTTGTTGATTAATTCTAAAAAAAAAAAAGAAAAAAAGAAAAGAAAAAGACTAAGGATGAAATTGGTCATAGTTATGAAATTGGCTGAGAATAAGAAGTGATCAAATCTGACTTTAGCACATGGCCTAATGGCCTCCTCTATAAAGAGCTGATATGGGTTGGCAAGAAGAAGCCACACTTGGTAACCTTGGGGTTAATATCACCAAATTAAAGTTTATTAACATTAGAAGAAAGAAAATGATATAGAAGTTTTCAAAATTTGAAGAGCCCTTTGTCCATGCAGGTGAATGCCACTGGGTGGCAGAAATCTAAGTTTATCACCATCTTGGCCAGGACAATCAGCAGGGGATTTGGGCAGCAATCTGAGATTTACCACAGGAAAGATAGCAATCAAAACCAGAGCCCGGATAATATGTTTTCCCCATCCAGTCTGATTGTCATAGAATGATAGAGCTGGAGGAAACCTTGAGAGATGATCTCATTCATAAGAGAGAACTGAAGGTGAAAAGTGTCAATGTGAGGGAGAATGTGGACCTAGATTAGTTAGAAACAACCAAAAACATTTTTCGTGACTTTGACGTAAAACATTTTAAAATGGGTTTTAGGAAAAATTTTATTTCTAGACACTAACATTTACGGACACGTATCTTTTCTATGAAACTTTCATATTCAGTAACCCTAGCAGCTACCGCTTATTGAAAACGGACTTATTTAGTTCACTGGACTTTACTCACATTCAGGAAATAACCCCTAGCAGTAGGGAAGTAACTGGAACAAATTCACCCAGCTAGTAAGTAGGGGAGTTTTGATACGAATGAGGCCAGTCAGATTGCAAAAATAATTTCCTTAACCACTTGACCATATCACAGGACTGGAACAAGCCTGGTTCTAGGTAGCTGACCTGCTTTACCACTTTATTTACTTAAAAAACATATGTATATGCACACACAGACACACATATATGTATATATAATATATGTGTATATACATATATATAGTGGGTTTCAGATGGCTTTCTGTCTGGTAGTCTTTGTTTTTTTTCCCTCCCTGGCTTATACAGCCCATGATCTAAATAGGTAGGGAGAAAATATCTTTGACAAATATCTAAGGATTACTAGAACTGTAAACTTCTTGGGGTGATGGGGGGTAAGGAAGGGAAGTAGGGGAGTAGGGCAGACAGACCCCTTGGTACCTGTTTGCTTATCCCCATGAGGTCATCCTGGCATACAGCACTTTGATATCCACCCTGAACTCAAGGATCAGAATTTGCTCAGCCCATTGACCATAATGCGGTTATTCCTTTTCTTCAAACTTTGAGAAATAATTGTAAATTAAATCACTGCTAGATTGAATTTCTGTGATTGGGTTTACCACAGGGCAGAAAAGGCTACCTGGCCGTGTAGCTAACAGTTAGAGGATTTTAGGGAAAACATTCATTTTTTTTCTCACCAATTGTTTTAAAAAGAATCTTTCTAAAATATATCTTCTCTTTCAAATTATTTTTCTTCATTTTGTTAATTACTTTCACATTTGGAGTCATGGTTGAATACAGAAATTATGTACTGTTCCTGAAGCTCTGAAAACTTCAGGAGACCCCTCAGATCAATATTGTGTTTGGCAGTTCTTTTATCAACTGTATTAAATAATTATTTTATAATTAACAAATGGCTGTGATGTGAAATGTTTGGGTTAGGGTAATAAAGAAGTTCAAATTACTTACTCAGCAGTTTTATTGAACAAGTCTTTTTTTTTTTTTTTTTTTTTTTTTTTTTTTTGAAGTGTAACCCTTCACATTGGTGGCTGTGAATATGGTTGGATAGCAGGTATTTTATATTTTGAGAATATAACTCACACTTCTTATTTTGAGCATCTGTGCCATGTAACTATTTATCTGTATAGTAAAATTAATTTCATTTTATGATATAAATGTGGCACCATATAGAATAGGGCGTATTTTCCACTTCTTACAAATGAATACTGCATGTATTTGTTATGAATAAAATGAGCAAAAGTTTAAGCTATTCTTTTTTTTTTTTAATTCACAAAATCATGAAAAAGGTAAAGAAAAGACCAGATAATCCCACACCCAGGGATAATCTTGTTATTCTGTTAAAATGTTTCCTTCTCATCCTCTCCTAAATAGTTTTAAGTAAAACTAGGATAAGACTCTGTGTATAATGCCCTATTCCTTCATTTCTAATACACACATTTTCTTTATTATTCCAACAGTGTATAACTGCATTTTCAGTGGCTCCATAATATTCCATTGACTTGATTTTCCATAATTGATTTACTTCATCTGGTTTTGAATGTTGCTGAATTTTGACTATTGCAAGTCATGCTGCAAACATTGTACAATTCATGTAACCATAAGCAGAGTAGAAAAACAATTTGCCATTGCCAGTAGTAACGGTAATAGTACTCCGCGTAGGTGCTGGCTTTAGAAGTGAAAATGGTATCCTGCTAATTTACATTTATTTGATTATTAGCAGCATTTTTTGTTCACTCCAGTTTTACTGGTGAGGAACCTGAGGCTCAGATAGGCTAAGTAATTTGATTTAGACCATCTGTCTAAATAGGAATGACTAAACTCTAGGTGTATTTTCCCCCCTCAGCTTTCACCCAGTGGACTGCTAATGAGTGGCCATGCTTTTCTGCCATTATTTGTTTTTTATTATAACTTTATTGGTAAATCATGTGTTATACAGTTCATTAATTTGAAGTGTACCATTCCATGGGTTTTCCTACATCCCGGGGCTATCTTCAGCTACCATGAGACTTTTGTCAGTGCTGCTGGCAGTGACCTAGCTGTCTGTTCTGTTGCATACCTAACTCAGAGTCTGGTATGTTGTACGTGCTACATAAGGGTTTCCTAAATGGTCAGTTCAAGATCTTTCTTTGATGCATGACATTATTGTGCTAGGCACCTGCAGCTGGGGTGCCAAGAAATAAGACGCATCCCACGTGTCTCCAGAACTCTGCAGGATCATTGAAAGAGTAAGACCTGAACCATGAGAAAAGTAACTCCAGGATGAAGTATTTGATGTCAAGTGAGGAGACCAGCCAGTGGTTTTTCATGACAGATGCCAGGGGAAGACAAGGGCATTCTGCGCCATGCAGGGTCTTCCAGGAGCAGCTTCTTAGCTGTAGGGGCTGCATGATGGCTCAGTGCATGGTATCCCACATTGTCATTCCTCGGTGACCGCTCACACGCATCTGTGAAAAGGGGGGGGGCGGATTCAGGGTACCAACCCCCTATGCAGTTGAAAATATGCATAGAACTTTTGATTCTGCCCCCTGTCCCCAAATTAACTACTAATAGCTTACTGTTGACTGGAAGCCTTACCAATAACCCAAACAAGTGATGAACCTGTATTTTGAATGTTGTATTATGTACTGTATTCTTACAATAAAGTAAGCTAGAGAAAAGAAAATGTGATTAAGACAATTGTAAGAAGGGATGCCTGGGGGGCTCAGTCGGTTAAGTATCTGTCTTCCGCTCAGGGCATGATCCTGGGGTCATGGGATCCAGTCCCACATTGGGCTCCCTAATTGGCGGGGAGTCTGCTTCTTCCTCTGCCTGCCGCTCCCCCTGCTTGTGCTCTCTCTTTCTCTCTCTGACAAATAAATAAAATCTGAAAAAAATAAAAAAAAATTGTAATGAAGAGAAAACGCACTTACGGTACTGTAATAGAAAAAACCCTACATATAAATGGACCTGTGTTGCTGAGAAGTTAGCTGTACTTCTGGCTACCTTGTGAAGCCTTAGTAATCTTTGCCAGGCTGCTTGGGTTAATAACTAGAAAGGCTGTAGTTGTTGCTTTAGCCTTTTTGTGTTCTAAAATTGAACCTTTTGAGAGAAGAACAAGGTCTTGGAAAACACACTGAGTTTAACATCTACTGTCACTTTTTTCCTGCCTGATCCAAAGGCAGCCATTTTTTACATTACTGGCAACCTAGACTAGCTTGATTGCTTCCTCCTCTGAAATCTTATTACCCTCCACTCACTGAGCTCTCAATCATGTATCATCATAACATTTGTTACATCGTAACATTGTTTATGTTTGTTTACATAACATTATACGTACACACTTCATCCAAGAAGCTCCTTGTGGCAAAGGAGCTACGTCTTACATTTCTTTGAATGTTTTGTACCTACAAGTACGGTGTGTGTATACATGTAATATACAGCCATATGAATAAGTGTGGGTAAAGTGTATATGACTTTAAAAAAAATTGATTCTAAAAGTATTTAACTGCTTTGTATTTCTTCCTATTATGGATATACAAAGTCTTGATCTAAAATAACTGATGTGGTGCCTGGGTGGCTCAGTTGGTTACACATCCGACTCTTGATCTCAGCTCAGGTCTTGATCTCAGGGTTGTGAGTTCGAGCCCTGCATTGGGCTCCATACTGGGCATGGAGCCTACTTAAAAATAAATAAATAAATAAATAAATAAATAAATAAATAAAATAACTGAGATTCCAGTATTAAAAATCACCTGAAGTGTTGGTTAAAAAGCAGATTTCTGGACTGTGCCCTGACTCTCTACCCTAAATTAGAAAGTTGAATGTAAGAACCAGGAATTGGAATTTAAAAAAACCAAATCATCCCTGATATTTGGGACAGTGAGGCAGTGGCCTGGACATATAAAGTTTAGTGAAACAAAATGCAGAAATTAATCATGACTGAGAGAGGTGGTAAAAATGTGGGTTAGTTGGGAATTCTTAATTATAAATATCTATAGAACTGAGTGTTATAGGATAGTATGGTATCTTGAATTATTGAAAAGCTTGCATTGTTTATATTTTGTTTATACATCTTTATAACTCAAATCAGATAAACAGTGGCTGTCTATAACAAGTTATCAAAAAATGTTAAATGTGTATTGAAATCTGGCTCCTTGGATCATATTGGTTTGCCATCCTTTTTTTTTTTTAAGATTTTATTTATTTATTTAACACAGATAGAGACAGCCAGCGAGAGAGGGAACATAAGCAGGGGGAGTGGGAGAGGAAGAAGCAGGCTCATAGCGGAGGAGCCTGATGTGGGGCTCGATCCCATAACGCTGGGATCACGCCCTGAGCCGAAGGCAGACGCTTAACCGCTGTGCCACCCAGGCGCCCCTGGTTTGCCATCCTTTGTAAAGGGTGATGAGAAGTGGTTTCTTTTAGGGACCAGCTTGTTTCTCAGAATGGCTTGTTCTCAGATGAGTAAGTTTTCTGCTCACTAATTCTGCAAATTGACCTGTTAGTGCCTCTGGCTCAAAGAGTCTAGTTCACTTTATTTTCAGTTCAGCAGATCTTGAATGTTACCTGCTGGGTGCCCAGTCCTGTGCTATCTGCTGGGGATGGTGGCTTTTCTTTGGATGTAACATGTGATCTAGGAACTAACAAGGAGATAGCAGCCCCATGAAGAACAGTGGCAGGGAATTCCGGGTGGAGGGAATTAACAAAGACCCTGGGGCAGAAACAAGTTTTTTCATGCTCAAGATTGTTTGAAAAAACAGAGACAGAGTCTGTGAAGGTGAAGCCTAGTGAAGAAGAGGGAAAATCCTGGGAGCCTACAACCAGATTAATAAGACTCTTTAGGGACTTGATTTTAGGGCAGTGAGAAATCTTTGGTGAAATTTAAAGAAGGAAGGAGACATGCACATGGATTCTTCTGCAGTGTCACTTAGGTGTCCCCACATCATACCTTGCTGTGTTCACCATCCTCCATCTGCAAGGGCCTAGGTCTGCGGAGGCCCTGTAGGAACAGTGAATGAGGCATGTTGACCTACATCAGCTATTTGGCCTTTATTTACAGTTATTTAATATATAAAGTAACTTAATATGTATAATCATTTATAGATTCTGTAAGCATTAAAGACTATCAAGCATTTCTTTATTGATGCCGTATTTCAGATCTGTCATGTGTTGCTTGGTTTTTTGTCTGTTTTTGTTTTGCTTTGTTCTTACCTTCAATACCAATTTCAAGATCTCACACTGCATGTTTCAGATTCTTATGTAATATGAAAGTTCCTGGAATATTTTGATTGTTACAAACCTCTATTGTGGAGTAAATTTCTGGCAACAACCATTTAAGAATATCCTTAAATGATCTTGCAGATTTTTCTTTGAGTTTAAACCATTTTTTTTTAAGTTGAACTTAAACTTTGTTAAAGAATGAGTAGGTGTTAAATTTCTTTGAAGCAGATGTGTAGTTCATAGATCCTAGAATGTAGAAAGGTACTTGCTGGTTTCATTTGGAGAAATAATTAAGGGGCATGATATTGTTTAACTGTTGGTTCAACTTTGCCTAGTGCAGTGGAATACAAATATTTGACCTTCTTGACAAAGACAGATGGATTGAAGCTACATACCATGATATCATTAGGTTGTTGAATAACATCATTATTCATGATTATAAGGAATTATTCAGGTGAAATGGCAAACCTAATAGAAAGCTATTATTTGTGCAGTGAGTATAGTTTTACTGTCCTTGTCATTCCAACCCTGTAGTCAAATTGAAGATAAGATATATGTATTTATTTTGCCACAAAGAATCATTAATAGCATAATTTAAACAAATGGAACCAATTATAATTAGTAATTTAGTAAATCAGATCATAAAACATAGTTCCAGAAAGAAGTTCGTACACTGTGAATCTAAAAAATGAACATTTTTGTCATTTATGGGATTGTTTCATATTTATGAAATCCTGTTTAACTGTGTAAAAATTTCTGTAAAAATGAAAATATGTGCAACCTTATGCTTCCAGAGAAGATTTGAGAGATGCCTTCAATTTAAAGTAGCATTTTAAGGTAGGATCTTTTTTGCTGACCCTCCAGGTGTGCACAAACCATGGCACGGAGCCAAATCCCATCCCTTGTCTGTTTTTGTAACTAAAGTTTTCTCGGAACACAGCCACCCTCATTCCTTTATGTGTGTCTATGGCTGCTTCTCCTCCCCATTGGCAGAGTTCGGTAGTTATGACAGACACACTATGGCCCTCAAAACCTGAAACATTGACTACCTGGCCCTTTATAGAACACGTTTGCCAACCCCTGCACTAAGGAAATAAATGAAAAAATAAGATTGAGCACTGATTAATTTCAAAGCAGTTTCAAGGAACTCCCAGAATCCATAAGGCTGGGAGAAATTCGCATCAGGAGCCATCTTGTTAAGGAAGTGTGATGGCAGGTATGATGCAGGTGTACCAGTTAGACCATCAGCCTCTTGAAAAAATTGACAGGAATCACTATAGTATGCTGTATACAGGAAAGCCTAAATTAGCTTTCTCTGGTATGGTTTTAGAATGTTCTTGCCTGAAACTGTGATAGAATAGATAAATCCCGAGTTCCTCCACAACCTTACTTACATAGCTCTGTATAGAACAAACACCAAGAAAAAAAAATGTGCAAATAAAATTTGATCATGAGTGTGAGAATATTTTTCCAAAAATATATTTCCAGAAATATGCCAATGAAAGAACTACGTAAACTCCATCATATTTAGAAATTGTTTATTTGTTGAACTATTAATTTTTTTTAATTTGAGAGATATTTCAAATATAAAAATGTACAGGAAATAATGTGCTACACAGATTTTTAAAAATTAACATACCTGCGTATGTACTTCAGATCTTTTTTAAAATAAAATGTTCCTAACATGTTCCTAACTCTGATCTTAATTCTTCTTCCTCTTTTTATTTTTTATTTTTTAAGGATTTATTTATTTTTTAAAAAGATTTATTTATTTGTGAAAGAGAGAGAGGGAGAGAGAGAGAGAGAGAACACAGAGGGACAGGGAGCAGCAGACTCTCCATTGAGCAGGGAGCCCAATGTGGGACTTGATCCCAGGACCCCAGGATCATGACCTGAGCTGAAGGCAGTTACTTAGCCACTCACGCACCCCAAGATTACTTATTTATTTGCAAGAGAGAGCAGGGGGAGTGGCAGGGGGAGAGGAAGAGAGAGAATCTCATGCAGACTCCATGCTGAGCACGGAGTCGAACACAGGGCTCAATCTCAGGACCCTGAGATCATGACCTGAGCCGAAATCAAGAGTCTGATACTTAGTCCACTGAGCCCCTCAGATGCCCCGTCTTTCCTCTCTTTTTAGAGCTGGGTTTCTCAACTCATTGAGATAAGATGATGCCATTGAGATTAGGGACCAGGTATTTCTTTCTTGTGAAGGGCCGTCCTGTGCATTATAGGATATTTAACTGCAATGCTGGCTTCTCCCTGCTAGATGCAGTAACATGCCCTTTCCTACTTGTGACAGCCCAAATATCTCTACATACAGCCTAATATCCTTGAGAAGCAAAACCATCCCCTTTTGAGAACTACTGCTTTAGAAGTATCTACTAACCTGAAGTTGGTATGCTTCCTACCTGCTGAAGTTTTTGTGTTTCTTACATGTGTCTGCGTCTCTACAAAGAAAAGAGCATAGGTTGTTAATGTTTTTTTTTATAGACAGTGTTATTCTGTACATCATGAATTTCTTTCACTCAGCATTGTTTTTGAGATATAGTCACATTGGTGAATGAAGACCTCATTTTTTCACTTCTACTTGCTGTATTGTATTCCGTTCTCTAAATATATGACAAGTTAATTTCCTATTCCCTTTATTTAGATTATTGCTATTTTTTTTCCATTAAGACAATGTAAAATGCATATTCTTGTATGTGTTTCCTGGTGCATTAGTGAGTGGACCTCTGTAGAATATTTACCTACCAGTGGAAATCCCTTGTTGGAAGGAATCCATTTCTTCAACTTCTGGAGAGTAGTTTTGCTATCCCAATTAAGTGATTTCTATCAGTAAATTTCCATAGCAAGATGTGAGAATTCCTGTTTTCCATGTCTTCATACTTCATCATATTAGTATTTTTTTTTAAGTAGGCTCTATGCTGGGCATAGTGGGGCTTGAACTCATGACCCTGAGATCAAGATCTGAGTTGAAATCAATAGTCAGATGCTTAACTGACTGAGCTACCCAGGTTCCTCTAATAATATTGGTATATTTTTTTTAAGTGTTTGCTGCTCTGGTGGGTATAAAGTATTGTTTTAATTTCCATTTCCCTCATTTTTTTCATTTGTTCTCTGGATGTCCCTTTTTGTCACTTACCTATGTGTATGCTTTTGCCTACTTTTCAATTGGGTCATTATTTTCTATTAATTTATGTTTTCATATTTTTTTTTTATTTCTTTGTGATTATATGCATTTAAAAATATCTGAATTTTAGTTTAGATTTTTAGTTGGGGGTGCATGTTTTGATAATCAAAAATTTTTAATTTTTGATTATATTTTCATTTATGACCAGTACATTTGGATCCAGTTCAAGGAATCTTTCCCAATCCTGAGCTCATAACAGTATTTTCCTATAATTTTTTCTAAAGTTTTGTTTTTCATAAATGCCTTGATACCATCTAGATATTTTTTATATGTGGTATGAATTATGAATTCATATTTCCTAGGTGAATAACCAGTGTTCCAGTCCATTCTTTGCCCACGGTTTTAACATATATGCGTGAACATCCTTTTTGCCTGTCCAAGTTCAATTGTTTTCTCTGAATTGCAGTTACATAGTTCTCTGATTACTGTGGTTAAAAAGGGTACCTTTGTATCTAGAAGCATGAGTCATTCCTTAGTTTTCATCCCTTTTTATGGCTGATCTTCACCGACTCTTCCAAGTGAATTTTCCCCATACTTTCAAGTTCTACGGAAGAAATCCATTGAGGTTTTTTAAAGGCATGACATTGAATAATTAGATTAATTTAGGGAAATTTAACATATTGGTGATATTGGGTTTCCACAGCCATGAACACAATGTAGATCTCCATATTTTTAGGTTTTCTTTTGTGCTTTTATGGAATCTACTTCTGATGCCCATAATGGCTGGGATTTTTAATTTAAATGGGTATTTGTCATTGACTTTTGCTTGGAAAAATTAGGGCATGGAAACTTATATTACTTTATCTCATAAAAAAGTGAACACAAAACCTCAACACTTTTTGGAATAATTTTTGAACAAAAAAAGTGGAAAAAAATTGAAAAATGAAGAACTTGGCTATTTCTTCTTTATCAATATTTTTACTTCAGATATGAAAGACACTAAAGGCCACTCTTATTATTCTGTTTATATAAAATATTCAGGATAGGCAAATTCATGGAGATTAGTGTTTGCTGTGGGCTGGTGGTAGGGGTGGAATCGCTGCTTAATGGTTACTGGGTTTTCTTATCAGATGAAAACATTCTGATAGTGATAAAACACTATCAGTGTTTTCATCAGTGATGAGAACATAGTGATAAAGGTAACACAACATCATGAATGTATTAAATAACACAGGACTTTTCACTTCAGAAAGGTTACATTGATGAATTTTCTCACAGTTAATGTATTTAAGTGTACATATCTTTTTAAATGGAGAGAAAGCAACCTTAATCTGTCTGGTTCCTCCTACTTCCTCCAAAGAAACAACATAGATCATGTCTAAATTATAAAGAAAGTCTTTAAACTTTATTTAGTTAGTGCGAACTGGGGGGGGGTGGTGGGAGATGGGGGAGAGGAGGAAGGAGAGAATCTCAAGCGGACTCCGTGCAGACCCTGAGATCATGACCTAAGCCAAAATCAAGAGTTGGTCGCTTTAACAGACTGAGCCATCCAGGTGCCCATTTTAATGAAAAGCTTAACCAAAATGACCTTTACTTTTTTTTTTCTTAAAGCATGAATATCTAGCTTTTGGTCACTCAGAAGAACCTAAATTTCATATTCCATACAACCTTTCATTATGTTCTTCAATAAGACTTGAATAATTTGCTCTTGGAAGGTTTTCTTAAATCCAGTTCTAAATATTTAGAATTTTAGATTTCTGTTCATACTAATTAAAGTTCAATATTTATGAGTTTTGTCAAAATAAAAGTACAGGTTTTTTTCTTGATACACACATTTAAAAATGTCATTTTGGAAATGGTAATAAAATAGAGCATTAAACCAAAATTAGTATGATGTTGAAGGTGTGATCTAATTAAAATGCAAATGTAAGCACATTTCTTTAAAATTGACATTGAAGCTTAGATACTCCCCAATAGGGGGACTATTGCTTGTTGATAATTTGATTTGACAGGTTCTCTTCATAAGTTCATTGCTTTAACCTCACAGTGTAAGCATATATTGGCTTGTCTGATAAGATGAGAAAATTTAGGCAGATTCAAGAAGCTTAAAATGAAATTTAATGAGTCATGATCTTCCTGGATATATTCAGATCCTACTTATTAGAGAAGTTTGGAAAATGCCTGCCATCTACAGATTTATGTATTGTCGAAAGTCAGTATTTCAAATCTAAAAGTCACAGCTTAGGTACTTTTTGTCCTTGTGCCTGTTGTCCTTAAGTCAAAATTTCATATTGTTCTCTTTACTTAAAAATATCCCTATTTCCTCCACTCCTCTAAAGTCCAAATGGCTTCGAGGAAGATTGTTTTGTGTAAACAAGATTGGGAAGTTCTTTATTGGAAAGGGAATGGAAGGAGGTTCGAAGCTAACTGAACATGCAGTACAGCTTTAGGAAAACTTCTGTGTCCTAACGTAGACTTTAACGTAAATATGATTGTAATGGACCATGTAGTTTTGCTTCTAGTTTTAAAATGTTAGGGAAATCAAGAATGATAAAGATGAAATTGGTTACCTACCCCAAATATCTCAGTACTTATGAAAGGGCTTTCTTATCCTATTGAATAGCCGATGGTTATAAAATGAAGTGCATTTAAATCCATGGCTAAAGATGATTAAAATATCATACAGAACCAAAGCATTCCAGCTGTAGATGTTCATTAAATTGACCATTAATAACTTGTGATAAAAAGGAATATTACTGCATTCATAAATATTGTATGCAGATTTTATTAAGCTGGCATGTTATATGAATTGATTGTCTGACATCTTCTGGCTGTGGCTGAAGATAATAGTGTTTCATAGGCATTTTCTATAATGTGAGAATTCTGATAGACTGTTTCTAGCTAGTTATGTTTTTGTTCTGGTTGGCATTTCTTTTGCCCAGTATACAATTAGAAAATATAATTATGGCTTTGGGTATGAAACATTATGAGGTTAGTTGTGTCAGCATTTCTATTATAATCTTGCTTTCTGTAGGGCTTCTGGTTGAGAGAAGGGAGTATGTACGTAGAGGCAAGAAACTATGTGTCAATTTGGCTGACTCTATTGTCTCATTAGTGAATTATTTCTATTTCTTTCCTGAAAGGTAAATGCACTCTCCTTCGCTGTTGCCTAATTTTAAGATGCTATTTCAGTAGATTATGGTTTGCCTTTCAGATCTATGCTGCTTTCATACATCTTTTAACGTGTTTTCTAGAGAACAACTTGACACCATTTGATTTTGTCCTCTTACTGTTGACCCACCAGATTGCTTTCCACTTAGAAATCATTAGGGAATCCTGAGATTGGAAATGCAAGGAGGGCTTGGGTACAAGGTGTGCTTTTCAGGTTTGGAGATCTAGCTTGTTGCTTCTCAGCGTCTTTTACTTCTCCTCCTTTGCTTTGTACTTATCTTCTGTTTTCAGAGGTTGAGGATAATGTAGTGCAGGGGTCAAAGCATGGACCCCAGAGCCAGCATGCCTTGATGAGAGGCCTGAAGTTGCTGCCTGTGCAAGGTACTTACCATCTTGGTACCTGTAGGCCCACCTGTGAAATAATGTAACAATAGTATCTACCCTATAGGGTTGTTTTGAGAACTAGTTAAATCATGTGGAGGGCTTAGAGCGAAGAAAGTGCTCAGTAAATGCTAGCTGTTATTAATACCCATATGAGCACAGAAGTACTTTATGCAAATCAAGTGACACATGGTTGAAGTCCCCGCCTGAATTCCTCCCCTGTTCAAGTCGGGTGAGAATGAGAGGTTTTGAGTATTCTGGGCTTGAGTACTTCGGGTTGTGACATTGGGGAAATAAATGTAACTCTCTCAGCCTCAGGTTTTTTGTTGTTTGTTTGTTTGTTTTTCCTAAAGTGGGGATAATTGTGGTAAATCAGTGATGGGTTGTTAGGGATAAATGTAACTTTTTATCTGAGAATAAAATACACATTTGGTACACAATTTGAATTCAGTAGTTATTGGCTCATTTATGATACCTGCATCACATTTTTGTTACTTGCTGAAAGTGAGAGGTTTGTGTGTGGGGGGGGAGGGGACAGTAGTGGTGTCTCATGTAACATTTTAACTACCAGATATTATGAAAATAGTAACTTACTATTTTGGGGGGCTTAATACATACAACCAAGTAAGATTGACTAAAACCGTATCTGTGTTCACAAAAGCATTGTGAATATTGATCATCTTAGCCTGTGATTGCCTAATTGCTAGTACAATATCGTCCTTTGCCTTGATTTGTTTCATGGCGTTAGAATTTGGCCATGTCTTTATATTTTGAAATTCATTGACCATTTGGTTAAAAGTAAACTTAGTAAATGTGAAAGCTGGAAGGGTTACTTTCCACCTCTTATTTAAATTTGAAGAACACTGAGACCCAGTATATATATATATATTTATATATAGTGTATATATATATATATAGAGAGAGAGAGAGAGAGAGAGGTGGTGGTGGTGGTGGTGGTGGAGGTGGAGGAGGAGGAGGGGGAGGAGGGGGAGGAGAGAGATTGAGAGAGACTGCTAAGAGTAATATAAACTGCAAGGAGCTGACTTCAGTTTGATGCCCCTTGTTTTGTGTCTGGGAAATTTGAAGTAGAAGGAGTTGTCATACTTTCTGGCTGTCTGCAAGCATGGACATCTTTTGGCAATGAAAATAGGCACAGGCCCCTTTCCCAAAGATGAAAAAGAAATTAGGGTAAGCTAATGAAAATTAGGCAGAAAGCCTCAAAAATTAGCATATTGACTGCTTCTCCTTTCACAATAATGGTTTAAAAGCCCGTTATGTGATTTAGATGTGCACTGAATCTTTATCTGAAGTGAGCAGATGTTCTGGTCAGTATCTGAGCAGTAGAATGGTAGAAGCAGGTGTGAGTGATTAGTGAGTGGGCATAGGTGGCTTTATTTAATGTATGTGGGGTCAATGCTACATATTGTCTGGGCCAAAAGGGTATAAGCTAGATTCAAGAAAGCTCCAATTTGATCATAGTCTTGGTGTCCTTGTTTAATTCCGTGTGTTTTTCAAATTCAAACATTGATAGAGAGAGTTTAACTAATGCTCCATTAAATTGGACAGTGTTGCAAGTCAGGGCTTTGATTGCTTTCTAGGAAATGGAAAGTGCGAGCACACACTTTCTAATGAGATTGCATGTGCTTTCTGTGCCTTCTAAGGGTAATTTGCTACCTAACTCAGTTGTATCTTGAGCTTGATTTTTCAGATTTTCCAATCAGGACCCGTCCCTCTTGAGAAAAAGAGGTGGAAATGAATAGGTAGCATTATGTTAGAACTCTGTACATGTTCTGGAGGGAAATGATTAATAATGATATTTACTAGAGGAAGATAATAAGATTATTTTTTTTTCTATCCGATGTTATTTGTTGTATATTATGCATTCTGACAACATGTTTATTTTCTTCCTAACGCCTCTCAGCACCGTTCTTGCTCTCTTTCTGAGATCCCAAGCCATTTCACATCAACTAGTCCAACCCTGGACTCTGTGTAGCAGGAGTGTGGGATCCATGAGTTAAAACAGAGGGACTACTGAAGGTGGATTAGACTTTATGTGCAGTCACTCAAATTATTCAAGGGAATCTTTATAGTTTCATGTTTGACACAAAAATTTGACACAAAGTTTCTACCTTGATTTTACTTATAGCTCTTCTACCTGGTCTTTCTTTAGATCTTTTGATCTTTTGAACTTGAATGAGAGTTAAATATCGTTAGGTATTTGTGATCAACAAAACAACCATCATATATGGAACAGTAATGCTTGAGGTACTGGAGAACGTAAATTGGAAAAGCTTTTTTCTAGAATCTTTGCACATGAGCTATTTGCTATATTTTCCACAAGAACTTTTGAAAAGTCCAAGATAACCTGTTCTGTTTATATAAAACTTACATGGTATTTATTTGTTATGTACCATATTGTTTAGAGAGCTGCCTGCTCTTGGACTTGTTTATCTATACAGTACTAGACAACCCAGGGCTGCCAAGATTCTGTGTAGTCATAAATGCTGATTTAGTCATACTGGTTACTAAAATATTGAAATACTTCTGTTGTACGTAGCTGTTGCCCTGAGTTCCCAGGAATGCTCCCAAACCTGTTGTTCTAGCTGTCCTGGGTCCTCCCCTAGACCTTCCTGTGATCCAGCAATCATCGTATTCACCCCCTGCTCTGCAGAGGGCCTGCAAGACTCCATTCCCCCAACATGGCAAGCTTCTAGATGTCCTACCCTTCAGTAGATGTGACCTCTGAATGGCTCTACCATAAATGTTGAATAAATAAAAGGTTATTTGGAATAATAAGATACAAGAGAAAAGTATCTTTCAGTCTTGGTATGAGGTTCCCTAAAATCCGTAAGTGAAAGAAAACAAGTAGCAGCAAAACATGTCCTAGGGCTGGGACTGAGCTACTGTGCCTAAAACACTGCTGGAAAACATAACTGGGACTTAGTAAGTATGTTGATAGACTGAGCATCTCAAATAGAACCTTTTAATTCAATCAGAGGAACTAAGTACTTGTGAAGCAAGCCTGCCGCCTCCCCCCTCTCCGCCCCCCCCAGCATTGCTTTGGTTTCCTGATCACTTAGCGAAGCTTTATATTTAAATCAAATGAACCTGCTGTCATCTTTATGTTTTGAGCAGTTCCAGGGGTCTTGTCTGGGTTTTCTTTCTAGCCTTTCCTTCCTTCACAGAATGTTTGCATTTGGATTACAGAATGTTGGCTTCACAGAGGGTCTTGTAAATATCTGAATAAAGAGCCTCTAATTACTTGGTATTTTTAACAGGCACTTAGAATGTCCATCCACATTCCCTTTTCTTTGGCTGCAGAAATGGATTTTCTGGGTAATTAACTTGAACTTTGTTACCTGGTGTTATACCTTTAGGATGATGGAAAAGGGGAGATGGAAATAGGAGTCAGGATTGCTGTATAAATGGCTTGGCATTAAGACTTGATCATCTCCGAATTGTCAGAGAACGAGTTAAACTCGGGACTCACTCTTTTGTACTATAAAATGTGATGATGAAGTGTTTTGACTTTACAATAGGCTTACTTCTCTCCATTAGCAAGTTTGAGATAGGCAGGCATCACAGAAAACCCCAGGCATGAAATAATTGAGTGGTGAATTCAAAATAGATTATGTGTAGCTTGTAGAAGTATGTAACTGTACTTATTAATTGCTACACTTCAGATCTGCATTGTCTTCAGAACCCTCTTGAAGGAATGTGACAGAGGAGGTGAGCAGAACCTAGACTTCTTCACTGCTGTTTTTGTGCATGGATCCCCTACTAGCACAGTACTTCACCTTTTATGTTTCCAACTCTGAGCAGTAATTAAACTTAAAAAGAAAAGAAAGGTAATTATAAAATTGCAGCAGCCGTGAGCATCGGTTTCTCATTCTGCTTTAAGTACCTTCTGCAACCTGCTCAGAATGTTCTTCCTGAATTTACTTCTTTTCATGGAGCTCTCAGGTTGGTGTCCCCCCAGGTTTTGGGTACAGTGTCAGTGACAGGAAATCAGGTGGTTTGACTTGCTTCCTTAAGTCCCTTACTCTGCCCCTTCCTCACTGGGTGCCCGTTGTTCAAGCCATCAAACCTTTCCGGGGGTGGTTGTGAGGATTCACTGAAGTTGAGTTGAGCGAGATTGGCCCGAGGATCTGACACACAAATCCTTAGCAAATATTAACTCTTATTGTCATTTACATGGTGTTTATGGTGACCTAATTTGC
This sequence comes from Ursus maritimus, assembly GCF_017311325.1. Lineage (NCBI taxonomy): Eukaryota > Metazoa > Chordata > Mammalia > Carnivora > Ursidae > Ursus > Ursus maritimus. The sequence goes on from NW_024423786.1 coordinate 30,134,313, forward strand.
TTGTGGTCCAGTTACTTGGTTAGAAATGATTTGACTGTCTCAGTCAGTCCCTCCTAATGTTTCCGGAACCTGACAATCCATAGTTGATTTTCGTGATCTCTCTGAAAGAGCAATAGAACAGTGATTTCAATTAACTCACATTTGAATTAACTTTTTGAGAACTTGTAGCTTAAAAAATAACTAGCAATACTAATGACTTTTTTAAGAACTAAGATTGTACTTAAGATGTTTATGAGAAATTTGGAAATTTAAATGCTACACAGTTAATATTGTTTTGTCATTGTTAGTTTTAGGTATTTTAAAAGACCCTTAAAACATATTGATATTGTTAAAATGTTAATTTTTAGGTTCTTTTTAAAAATGTTTTTAAGTCCTTGTTTTTTTAGAGCGATACATATAGAAATATGTAAGATGAAATTATGTGATGACTGTGATTTGTTTACAAATGAGACTGGGGAGTGAATTAGGGTAAGATTGGCTATGGCACAAGATTGGCCATGAAGTGGTCATTTTGGCAAGGTTGTAGGTATGCCAAGATTGGTTTTATTGGTCTACTTCTGTATATGCTTGAAATTAACTATAGTAAAAGTAAAATAACAAAACTAGGTTAAAGAACCTTTAAACTCAGTCATTATTGCTAGTTATGGTAAACATATTTATCGAAGCTTTCATCAGCTAAAACTAGGTCACTAGGGTAGATAGGTTGGCTGATGGGTGATAGAGGTGAAGTGTGTGCAAAACATGACAGGCTCTCATTTGTTGTTGTAAGTTGACTCAAAGTGTATGATTAAGTCTAAATTTATTGGTAAAAGGAGGGCCATTGAAAGATAAAATATGCATCATCAGATTTTTTTTTTTTTTTGGAGAAGTGTTTTGATTTGTTTATTGAAAGCATATCTTTGAAGCATAAAAGGGTTTATATTTGAAGTTGTTAGGATTTGCTGGCATCCAGAATATTACCTTAAATAATTAATGGAGGAAACATCAGAGCCTGCCCCACTCTGACCTATAGATCTTTAGACAGCGCTGAAAGAACTGATGGTGTACAGTGCTTTCTTTGCCTAACCTGTCAGGCCCCTTTGGAGGCACCCTAAATTTGCTGATGGATTCTAAAGCAACTGATGTTTGATGTTAGGCAGCTTTGGGGGAATTGTTCAAGGGATTGTGATTGTTTGTAGTGCATGGAAATGTATGCTTTTTTATGATCTGTTCAGCTCTAACTCTTTGTGACCCTCTAGTTTATGATTAGATTATGCTTTAAAAAAAACTAAATTGCATCTGACATATGGCTTGATCTTTCTTTCTCTAATTACCAAACAAGACCAAATAAAATTTCCTATTGGACATTCCAGCTTTGAATCATCTACTTTTTATTTTTGACTAGATACACTCTCATTTTAAGTATTCTGTAAATATTTATTGTACCTTCTATTGTAGTTGAGAAATTGCACCTTTTTCAGTTCCCATTAGAGTTCACAGCATATATTAGTTTATAGAGATAGCCATTATAACAAGAATATTCCCTGATGGGTACACAGAAATATATCCTCTACTGTGCTACTTCATGCTGGTCAAAAAGTCTTAGACAAATGACTAATGATAGGGAAACTATTCTTTGGAATAGTTATGTCTTCAGCTTAGACATAGACTTTGTATTTATTTTTTCTGTGCTCTCACTGCCATTACTGATCACAGTTTGGTGTCTGTGTACAAAAAGGTAAAATATCTTTGAGTCCTTCATTTTTTTTTCAGAGAATTTTAGGCCTTTGATTCTGGTGACTTGTCTCTTTCAAATATTTACTGCCCCCCCCCCCAACCTCCCACCACAGAGTTTCAGTGCCTCCTGACCCCTGCATTTTGGATCAATTAGCTTTATGTCTTCTAGGACACTCAGGTTCTGTATCGGAATAAAAATATTTGCAAATGCTTTTGGGCACTGTTGCATAGCACTATAACTTTGATGTCAGTTAAGGGACAAAGTCATATTTCCTTTCTTCCTTAGAGAATCAATAATGTGGTCGTACTTGCAGAGACAGGCACGTCTGCACCATGGGCAGGCAGTACATTATTTTCAAATCTCTCTTCTCCCAAAGGTCCCTCAAGTCTAGTCCTCTTTGACAGTTTCATCATGAATGCTCTACAGTCTTGTTGTCCTGGGCAACCTTAGAAAAGTTCTATGGAAAACAATATAATTAATACAGTATCTTTTACTGGATCCTGAGCGTTATTCCCAAAACAATAGTTACATTTTATTTCAATAGCGCACTCCATGGCATGTGGCTTGGATTTGATATGTGGTGTGGTTATATTCTCTGTGTCATTGGGAATTTTGAGCATGACTTATGAATAATTTCTCTATACCTTCAATATACTCTATTGTTTTATTCATTTATTTACCAATCCAAAAAAAAAATGGAGTGCCTGTTATATGTAAAACATTTTGCAGGATGAAAGAAGGAACATGTAACAAGGTAGGGAGGAAGGCTTTATGTAATGCCTTTTATATGCCTTACATGTAATAGTATAGGGCCTGTTATAAATGGTAGTGGTTTTAATGGCATTCTCGTTGCTGTTTCTGCTTCTGTAACTATGATCATAATCATCATCTTTCTAATACTTTTGTCAGATATCATTCTACTGTTTTAATAGAGTGTTATTTCTTTGCTGAAAGAGGCATTAAGAACTGTGATAATCATGGTTAGGCCTCATGCATTGGTGGTGAGAGCATCGTATAAAAGCCTACTATGTTTTCAATAAACGAAGTTCAGTCTAATCTGCTTGACTCCCTTACTCTTGAATTTGTTGACTAAGATTATTCTCTGATATATCGACCAGGACAGGACCCAGGTCATTAAACCCAATTATTGTGAATGGTGCCGGCTGTGCATTCACACTGACTGGGGTCAATTCCTGGTTCCCATTCTCGGTAGCTATGTAACCTTCACTCTCCATCTTATTTCTTCATGTCTAAATGGCGATCAGAAGATTAATGCATGTTGGAAGGATTAAATTTGGTAGTAAAATAAGTGGCCACCCAGTGGCTGGTAGGTCATGAGCAGTCACTACCTCAGGGCCATAATTTTTATAGTTGCTCTAATTGTTGTTATTACTATTATTTGTTATTACTTTGTTGCTGTTTTTATTTCTACAATGAGGTCCAAATTCCAACCTGTTATCCGACCAAGAACCTCTGTCCTTCTGTGTGCTGTGTGTAATTTCAACTTTCTGAAGTGAGTATACAGAACTCAAACCCAACCAAGATCATTCACCTTTCCTTCATGTCATGAACAGAGTAGAAGACCCTTGTGCTGTGCTTTTGTTAGGGAAGTTCGGATTAAATCATTTTATGTTGTAGACTGATCATTACATCCAACTTTGAGCCTCCTACCCACCGAGATAAAAATGATTAGTATGTCTTCTACTTGATTCCTGAAACAGGTGTGGTTATATTCTCTGCGTGTTTATATTTGCTTACCTATACTGATTATTGTAGATATAAAACATCAGTTAGTCTTTGGCCTGAAATCTATGTATCAGATTAATTATTCTTTGTAGTAGTTGTAGATCGCAAAATTTTTATGAACTATTTTAACAGTACTGCCCTCATTGGGCTCTGCAGAGAGACCTCTGTTAACGACGACATAATGTGTTAGGGTAACACCTCACAAGATTGTACACATTCAGGAGGCATAAGCTAACGATATCAAAGAAGATTTAATGGAAGACCTCTCTTACAAACTCAAAGACGAGCATGAACATTCCACTTCCCTTTCTGCATCTCTCTTCAAAGCAAAGGAGTAGATAATGGCAGGAAGGGAGTGAAATATTTGCCAATTCTCTTTGTAGTCTTCATTTTGTGCACCAGCCATTTTTCTGATTTTTGTTATGTTTGAGATTGTGTGTGAAACATCCTAAGCAATGAAGTTGCATTCGAAGAAATGAAAAAAAAAAATCCATAATCCTCAAGCAGTTAAAATTGTCTTTCCCCTCTTTATGGGTTAATGACAGACTTTCTTTTAACCTTCTTCATATTTCTTACTTTTATAGGCAAAAGGAAGGTGATTGTTTGAATTTGGCATCACAGTAGATTCTTTCCTTAAAAACACTGAACTCTATAGGCATAGTTTTGTCTTTGGTAATGCTTATCTTTACCTGAACTCTTTGTTCCTGGAAAACAGCAACAAATAAAGGAATCTGCTACCCTTGTGTTCAGGAAAAAGGCTTGCAAAGGACTACTCTTGCCCAGAGGACTTACAAAAGTCCAATGGGTGCCCCTCTCAGGTACCTGTGCTGAGGCCAGACACAGACCCCTCCCACATCCTCCTCTTTTGTCTGAAATGTTCCTACCCTTTGTCCAAATACTTGTTGACTTAAATCGATGGCCACACTGTAGCCAAGCTTCTCACCTTCCCATGAACTTTGCCCCATCCTTGACCTCTGCAATGCATTATAGCTCCTGAGAACTGGCTGACATCAGGGAAACCCTTTACCTGGTTGTTTAGTCATGCTGCATGCTCATCCCATTTCCCTAAGCCTGGGTCTTTCTAGATTTGTTTGCCCCTTCCTACAAAAGAAAATTCCTTTTTGCCTGACCTTGGAGACAAGAGCTCTCTTCCTACTGCCGTCTCCCTCTTCCTATTACCATAGTCCCCCTCTGCAATTACCTTTGCTAACAGTAATAGAACTTCCTATGTTCTAGGGTCTAGGGTATGGTACTTCTGACACATTGACTCTACTCCTCTGTCTCCTGCAAGGGGAGTATTTTTATTTATACTTTACCCCCAAGAACAATAAAGTTCAAGGTAAGTTAAATAACTTTTCAAATGGTGCCATACTGCCTAAATGAGAGGCTTGGAGTTTGAAGATTGCTGTGACTGACGTCATAACTCTGTTTTGTTGTTGTTTTCTATACCTGCCACTATGAACTCCTTGAGATCATGGTTACTACTGCAAACAATACTAATGATGACAGGTGTACTGTTGAGTGAATTGATGATAGCATATGTATATGTGTATATATATATATATATATATATATATATATATATATATATATATATATATATATATATATATATATATATATATATATATATATATATATATATATATATATATATATATATATATACTATTCTAAAAAATACTTCACTGAACACTGAGAGGCAGATATTTCCTTGAGACTATTTCATTCCCTTTGAATACACATACACACACACACATAAATATCTATCATATATATATATATATATATATATATATATGATTTTATTTATTTGAGAGCAAGAACACAAGTGAGGGGAAGGGCAGAGGGAGAGGGAGAAGCAGACTCCCCATTGGGTGGGGAGCCCAACACGGGGCTCAATCCAGGGAACCCAGGATCATGACCTGAGCCAAAGGCAGACACTTAACCAACTGAGCCACCCAGGCATCCCTGCATGCTAGTTCTTATGCTAAGTGCTTATGGTGTACGTCCCTACATAATACTGACCACAGAGCGGGGAGGCTGATGACATTAATACTCCCATTAATACTCCCATGAAGAACATGGGGTTTTGGGCAGATAAGCTGTTTGGGACAAGCCCATGAAGTTAGTATCCAAGTGTGTATGTAAATGACCACAAAACTTGTACCTTTCACCTTGTCACGATTTACAGACCACCCGGGTTCCGGGATACAGCCCACCCACTTCCTCCACTGCCTGTTGCCGTTCTGAGCACACACTTGCTTCTCCAATTCAGCCCTTGGGTGCTTTGCAGGTGTGGTTTTTCTGGTGAGGCTGTATAGCTTAGGTTTCAAAGTAGTAACCACAGTATTTAATCTATCCTCTCTTTATGTTGAGTTTAATGTTTATTTGCTGTTTTGCACATAAATAAATGATTGCTTAGGAAGATAAGGCTTTTCAGACCCTCTGGCATATGTCATTGTAGCCAAGGAGGAATATATTTAAGTAACTGAGTTACTTAACCTTCCCTGACCTTTAATTCCTTCATCTGTTGAATGGGCGTCACAAGATACCTAACTGATAGAGATGCTGTGAAGTTTGAAAGATTAATGAACACAGAGTCCCTGGCCCAGTACCTGGCATACAATAAATACCTCCTCAGTTGCTTCTGTTATTTTACTATTATTATTTGCCTTTTCTCCCCAAGCGATTGGTTTATATCAAAGTGTATAGTGTCTTTTTTCCAGCATGAGCCCAGTTCTAGAGATGGGAAATGGCAGGTAACTTGGCTCTTGTAACAGTCACTGTGTTTGCTCTTTAAATAATGCTATTTAAAAATTGAAATTGTATTTTGTTGATAGTGTTGCACCTGTGAAATTGAGCCTCCCATGCCTCACTTGTACTGTTTTGATGATTTAATGATTTTCTTATTTAATCATTAATCAATGCAAAAATTGTAATATAAAGATGAACATTGTGGAATTTCCAGGACATTCCAAAACTATTCATTAATTTAGCCCTATAAAATTGGTCTATAAACATAACCGGTGGGTTTTTTTTAATTATTTTTTTTATTACATGTGAGTGTGACAGAAGCTCTTTGGGGCTTCATCCATCCTAGGTTGCTATATTCACTTGATTTAAGATTCTGAGGCTTATTTTTTTCATTAATTCTGAATTTTTCAAATTGCTATAATGTGAATACATGTTCATTTCCCCCTGGATATAAAAATAAGCTTAATGATGAAAATTATTTCGGCTTTCTATATCAGAAGAAAGCCTCGCCTTTGGTGTTGGTATGGTCAGGGTTGACCCTCACGGCCCTCTGTCAGCCTTGTCTACCTTCCTTTCTCTTGAGTGCTGGGTAAGCAGACACGGTGCCTGTCCAGATTGTGTCACTGCCGGCTTAGGGAGAAAAATGCATTGGAATTGGTGGAGATGACTTTTTCCTGTTCTGATGAGTATAAGGTTCCATAACCATCTCCCAAAACGACGTGTCTGCCTCTGATACGGCTCCCGTGTTGTTACTCACAATTCCCTGTGTGGTTAGGAGTCAGGTGTGAGTGCCTTCAGCTCTGTGTTTCCCAGGGAGAATTCATTCCCACCAAACTGCTACTTCTTCCACTTCTTCTGTCGGTTAATGGGTTAATGGTCTTCCCACTGTTGCATTTTTTCAAGCCTTGAAATATTCTTCTCCACAGGGTCTCTCTGGATTCATTCTCTCACACCCGTCTTCTCCATTTCCACTCTGTATCCCGGAGCTCAGAGTTGTCGCTGTCTCTCTCTCTCTCTCTTCCTATAATATTTTAATGGGTTCCTAATTGATCTCCCCGCCTCCAGCTCCCCTCAGCCCTTTAGTTAATCTTGGAACAGTGCTCATACAAATTAAGTGCTTTAATTACTGTTTGATTTCAATTGAACTTTACCAAAGAAACTGGCTATCTGTGTGGGGATGGATTTTTTTTAGTCTTGGTGCATATCTTGTGACCAGCACCTCGAGAGCAAAGAGGTACCACTTTCAAGTGCATTTACCTGTTTGTGAAATGTACTTTGCATCATTTACTGTAACATACTTTGGTGTGCAATCAACATAATAGCTTTAGCTTTTTCAACTTTTTTTTTTTAAGAAAAGGATCAACTCTGGAACATGCATCTCATTAGTATTAAAAGTACTCAGTCTCTGTAAAATGAATATAATAAGAGACATTTCTATAATATAAGACCAAAGGAGATAAATGTCGGGTTGTCAGAAAACTTAAATGAATAATGGTATTTGAGGCATTTGTTTTTCTTGCAATTTGAGATATGATAATTACTGGTATTTAAATTCCCCCCCCCCCCAACTTCTCTTGCTTCTATGCCTTGGGGATTGGGGGCTTTTGGACGCATCAGGCATTTTCCTATCCTGTCAGAAGTTTCTTGAGGGATTATCAATGGTTTTCTGTTCTCTGTGAAAAACAAAGAACGTATAGTTGAAAGGCAGCAAAGACTAGACTGCTTTTAAAGCAGAGCATTTTATAAAACTTTGTAGCATGGAAAGAGTGGGAATTTGGTTTGAAGAAATAAATGGGCCTAAGAAGGACTTGTTTAAAAGGGGAAGTCTTACAATACCATCTTGGTATAAAATTAGTTTAGTAAGTTAATAAAAATAAGATTAATCCCAAACTATCCCCTTTATTTAAAACATGGCTCTTCTTGGGGCACCTGGGTGGCTCAGTGGGTTAGGCGTCCAACCCTTGGTTTCGGCTCAGGTCGGGATCTCAGGGTTGTGAGATCGAACCTTGTGCTGGGCTCTACACTGAGCATGGAGTCTGCTTGGGATCTCTCTCCCCCTCTGCCTCCCTCCCCCTGCCCCCACTTTTTTATGATAGGGGAAGATTTGATGGCATGGACTTAACCTGAGCCTTTAAAGTCATGTTGGGAATGTAGCATATGACTCTTGATCCCAGGGTCGGAGTCGTGAGTTCAAGCCCCACATTGAGCATGGAGCCTACTTTAAAAAAAAAAAAAATTCAGGGAACCAGTAAAGATTTCTTCTCCTCGGGTCATGCTTTTTTGAGCAAGAGACAAGAGGACCTTTTAGTAGGCTGAGTTCTGCCATGGTGTTGGGTATTAAGTAGGTAGTTTGACGTCCGTTTCTTTCTACACTTTCAAAGGATTTCGGGGGAAGTTAATATGTCTGGTGACACACCCACACTCTGTAGATAAAGGGCTAATAATATGATCTCCCACAAAAGAAACTTCTGACATCTCTTTTTGCAACAGTCTTGCTAGAAGGGACATGAGTCCAACCCAATGTGGATATTATTTTCTTAGGTAAAGTTACACTGATTTGTGGAAAATAGTAAAAAAAATTAAAAACCCCTCTCACACCCCTTTTTTGTGCTAGATCCTGTGCTAAATATTTAATCTTACCCTAAGTGTAAGGTCGATATCATTACATTATGTGTTTTACAGATGTGGATGCTGAAGCCCAGAAGGGTCAACTGCTCAAAGCCAGAGCTTTGGCAGAGTCTGTGTGCTTTGGGTTAAAGCCATGTCCATAACCATGCCATCCCTCTGGACATGCTGTAATCTCTCCTGGCTGGATGGCTTTGCAAGATCATGGTTATTAGGATTCAAGATTTTATGCTTTATTTCCCCCTGAGAAATGTTGGATTTAGTAAGACTTTTCCTACGTCTCTTCGGTAAAGGAGGAATAGAGGAAAGGATGGTGGGGAGAGCAGAGTGATGTGTATTGAATCACTATTGGTAGAATTACAGTTTTTAGGGCCAGTACTTCTGATTGAAAGACTGAGTTCCACAAAGTTCTGCCCTTGGTCAGGGTTCAGTGGTAAGTCTTAGGTAATTAAAGCCACATACACCAAGGGATGCCTGGGTGGCTCAGTCGGTTAAGCATCTGCCTCCAGCTCAGGTCATGATCTCAGGGTCCTGGGATTGAGCCCCACAACAGGCTCTGTGCTTGGTGGGGAGCCAGCTTCTCCCTCTCCCTCTGCTGCTCCCCCCTGCTTGTGCTCTCTGTCAAATAAATAAATAAAATCTTAAAAAAAAATCCATATATACCAAAATAAGTACAGATACATCATTTTCTGTCAATTTGGAGATTTTTTTTTTTTTTTTTGGAACTAAACCTGATTCCCAAGAGATAAGAAAAACAAGGTGTTTTTTTTTTCTTCTCAACATTTACATGAAATAACACCTAAATACTTTTAAGTGTGAACAAATGTCCCATGGTACTCAGTAATGTGAGTATGTACCACCCACAAAATGAAGAAAAGATTTTGGGGAGAATAGCATCATTTTTAAATGTTGGTATTCTGAACTTTGTCCTTCCATGCTGAAGTCTGAGGAGATGATGTATTGTCCCGCTGATGAAGCTCAGGGAGAGATTAGCTGCAGTGGTTACACACCACCCCCTCCCCACACAGTGCTCAGGTGGTTGGTCCACAGTGGGCTGCAGGCATGCTTCAGGAACGTACAGAATGATCCAGAGCAGGGTTGGTTTTGTCTTGGTCAGTCTGTGGGGGAAGATTGTGCTGTGTCAGTCCTGACAGGGTCAGAAGCTTCTCATGGTTCGTGTGTGGATGCATCCAGGGGGGACTTTTGAAACACCTGTTCCTCTGAGGGACCTCCCTGCAGTGATTTCCTAGTAGTCTGCTTCCAGTGGTCTGCAGGGCCCTGTTCAGCACAGTTCTGACATGCCTCTCACCTCTTATCTCCTGCCACCACTGTCCCCAGCGCTCGCCAGCTCTCTGTGCTCTCTGTCTGATGGGCTGGGTGTTAGTCCTTGTGCCCACCAGGCCCTTTCCCCCACCCCCCCAGGTCCTTTGCAGGTGCTTTGGCCTCTTCCCTTTTCTCATCATTCCTTAAGCTCTCAGCTCAGATGTCATTTCTGCAGTGGTGGTCCGTTCTCCCTGCCTAGGTCAAACCCCGAGGAGATCACAGACTTTTAGCAGCCGTGTCTGTTCTTTGAGGGCCTGCCTCAGCTGTACGTTGGGTGTTTGATGACAATGTGTGGGAGGGGAGAGGGTCTGATGATTGAAAGCCTGAAATTTCAAGCCATTCAACTGCACCTCAAACCAAACTTGGCCTCTTAGCAGTCCCGTGAGCTCTCTGTGCCTCAGTGCCTCTTCTGTGATGTGGAGATGTCACAACACCTCATTCTTAGAGGTATGGTGACAATTAGATGAGCTGATGTTAGAACAGTGCCTGGTGCCCAGAAGGGGCTCGTTATGTGGCACTTCTTTTTAATTTTTGATTAATGACCATTCTTCCATTAGACTTGACCTCTAGGTGGCAGGGGCTGTGCTGTTTGTGTTCAACACCGTCCTTCTGCTCCTGGCACGATGCCTGGCCCATCATAGACACCCCTTCAGTGTGTGTGTTTACTGCGGGCCGGCCCTGTGTTAGGCGGGCTGTGAATGCTTCAACCTCTGTTTGAATCAGTACTCAAGTCTGTGATAGGATTTAGAGATGTGCTCCTGGCACACAGAGGTTGCTAGTTCTTCCCTGGCAGTCGGGACACTTTCTATAATGTGGACCTTTGCTCTGGGCCTTTGGGTACAAGGACTGTCTCAGGAAATGGCTCATCTGACCCAGGATCCTGACACTGATGCAGGGGTGAGGCTTATCTTGCATGTGTGTCCCACTTCCATGAAACTAGTGGTTTTCAGATTTTTATTTTAAACTGCACATTTCTTTTTTTTTTTGAAAGTTATTTATAATCTTGCATGGAAACTCAGTTTATCAAACTGATTCCAGTAAGGTGCTCTAGTTAGGACAGAGCTTGGCTTGTTTGGGGCTTCCCATCCTCAGCCTGCCTCTGACCGCCTTTGAAGACCTTTGCCTTAAACAAAATAGTGATGTTTTCTACGGCTGTTTGCTGAGAAACTGACTTTGAATGCCTAGTGGACCAATATGCAGGTAATGTGCAGAAGAATAAAGCCTCCAACCTTTTTATCCCAAGTAGGGAATACAGTTGACCTTTGAACAACATGGGTTTGAACTCTACGTGTCCACTTATACATGGATTTTTTTTTAAGACTTTATTTTTTAAGTAATATCTACATCCAATGTGGGGCTCGAACTCTCAACCCTGACATCAAAAGCCTCGTGCTTTACTGATGGAGCCAGCCAGGTGCCCCTATATATGGAGTTTTTTTCAGTAAATTCAATACAGGCCTGTAAATGTATTTTTTCTCATGATTTTCTTAACACTGCCTATTCTCTAGCTTCCTTTATTGTAAGAATACAGTAGATAATACATATGCAAAATTTGTGTTAATTGACTTTAGGTTTCAGGTAAGGCTTCCGGTCAATAGTAGGCTATTAGAAGTGAGGTTTTTGGGAGTCAAAAGTTGCACATGGAATTTTGATTGCCCTGGGCAATCAGTGCCCCTAATCGTCATGTTGTTCAGGAGTCAACTATGCTTTGAAGAACTCTGAACAGTTCTTAGAGTGCTAGAGAGAAGATCCCACTATTTGGCATTTTTAAGGCTGCTGTATAGCTGCCTCCTTTCATTTTAAAGAACAGAGATGTTAAATATGATGGAGAGAAGAATGTTGCTATCCTTTTAATTAGTTTCTTGATTTCGTTTAACTATACCATTCAGTATGGTAATGTCTCCCAGAACTGCTGGGGAGTCTTCCATGTATATCTATATATATTTGTATGAATAGAAGAGAAGTATAAGTGTAGAATGTGTAAGAATGTTGCATAATACAGTCCAAGTGCTGGGTTTCTATCAGTCTAAGACTAGAAATGGGAGAACTGAGGACATCAGGATGGCTCAGGCAGTTAGGCTTCCAACTCTTGATTTCAGCTCAGGTCCTGATCTCAGGGTCCTGGGATATTGAGCCCTGTGTCAGGATCCATGCTCAGTGGAGAGTCTGCTTGGGGAGTCTCTCCCTCCCTCTCCCTCTGCCCCTCTCCCCATTCACATGCATCTGTACTCGCTCTCTCTTTAAATAAATCTATTTTAAAAAAGAGAAAAAGAAATGGTAGAATTGGATATTTGTTGTTTTTTAATCAAAAGGAAAATCGTGATTAAGGCTCACTCTTCAATAACATATTTACTACCAGGCAATTTGAAATAATCAGACCTTTTTTGTGATTCCAGAAATAGTTCAAATAAAGATCTATTTTTCAATTTGAAGAAAAAAAATTTGGTCACACTGCGGGATGGAGAATTGTTTTAGTTTAGTTTTTTTTTTTTTCCTTTTTTTCTTTAGGGGATTTTTTTGAAAGAAAAGTTTTCTATGCCAGGGTTGTTATATATATTCTTTTTTTGTTATTTTTTTAAACTTAATTAAAAAATACATTTTCTTTAAATAGAGCCCTAAGTTTGGGACTGATGACTAAGGATCCCTTAAATTCATGTCTACTTAAATTAATTCACTACTTCCAACGTGAATTTTCTTCTGAACAAGCAATGAAAAAATATTTAGCTTATATAGGCCATCTGGCTTTAAAATGTGGAGAATTTTCTTTTAGGCTTCATCTATTTTAGTGTGACTATAGGATCAGAATTCCAATGAATCCTAAACAGAAGACTCACAATTCAAACTTTAATGCTTTGGGGATTGTAAATCACAGCACATATGGGATGGTACATGTTTTGGGAGAAACGGATCCTCCTGGCCCACATGTAAAATTAAAGCTGTCTGTATTCTGTGTTTATTGAACGTAGTTATTTTACCAAGATGAATCTGAATAAACAGTTCCTGTATTTTTAATCTTATCATTGGGATAATTAAAAACCATAAAAATGTCTTTTTGTCAAATTATCATGCAATATAAATGCTCAATAATGTTCTCAACTTATAAGGTTGCTCAGAAAAAGTAATGGCTTTCCCTGTTTTCTCATGGTTCATTTTTTACCATCTAATAAATAACAAGAAAGGGTCTTATTATCCTTGGAAGGAAGCTATGAATCCTGTGGTTAGTCTAAAGACATGGGACCTCTTTCCCTGTAGGCCTTGTACTCTGACAAGACAAGATATTTGGACAGAGATATTCATAATTACTATAGCCAAGAGATTTGGCTTTATTTTAACATTTCTCAAAATGTGTACTGAGAAAGTTCATTCCCCAAAGGGTCAGTAGAAAAGTTCAAGGCAAGTTCAACTGGCATATCTGTTGGAAGACTTCTCAACCTTCAGATGTTTTAATATGTGAATATGCATCATGAATCTATGAAAAGAGGGTGTTGGAAGGAGTGCAATGATAGGCAGTGATTTCCAGATGATTTGACTCTAGAATATTTTGTAGGACTCTAGTTCTGCTGATGACAGCTCGGGGGAACTTTATGTGTGATTGGGGACTTGTAGGCTTGTTAATACTGAATTTCCTGGGTGCTTGACAGCATCAGACTCTCCTGTCCTACTTCACTCCAGTACATTTTAACATTTCTGAAATTGGGATGCAGTTTACAATCATCACATACTGGTTTTCCTTTAATTCCAACAAAGCTATTAGTGAATTGATGGTGCCTTTGAATTAAGTAAATTATTAAGTAATGCAGATTTAAATTAGAATTTAGTCATTATGTTCAGCCTATCCCACAGGAAGTATAGTATTAAGTGTAAAGAACTAAATGAGAGGAAAAAGACTATTCTGTTTTGTGGAAAAATTCATTTACTATGCTACTATGAGCTTTGTTTTCTAGAATGTCTGGGATCTGGTTAAAAAATAAATCTCACTCATAGTTTTGGTTAGCTTAATATAGTCGTGGCCCATGCTAAGTGCTTTCCGTAGAGGTACCTGTGGTAGGTGGTATTAACTCCATTTTAAATGTGAGGGAAAATGAGACCCAGAGAGATTTAATAATTTGTATACTGTACTTGCTGTGGGCAAAGGAGATTTTAATCCCAGGCAGCCTGCCTATCCCAACCTACTCATTGTTTAACCTCACTGAGCATTGTTATTTATTCTTTTCAGGTAAACTTTCCTATACTTTGGCATTGTGACATGTACCAGTGAGTCCTTGAGCTGGATCTTTACTAGAACCCCCTGGGGGCTCTTGGAAACTAGAGATTCCTGGGCCCCATCCCCAAGAGATACTTAGCTCTGGGGTGAGACTTGAGAAGCTGGTTTTCAACTTTGCTTTGTTTTTTTGTTTTTTAATATAAAAAAAAAGTCAAGCGATTTTGATTGAGCTCGATTTGGGAATGACCGTTGAACACATAATAAGAAGTGTTTTTCTTTCCACCCAAGGTTAAAATGTAATAAAATGCAACATAGTCCCCAAACCACGAAGAGCATCATGAAATGTTGTATGGCCCCAAAGGCCCCCATCCTATCTCACAGAGCATTGGCTCGCTGATTTCCTGCATCCATTATTGGCACCTGGAGGTGGCACTCAGGGTGTGTTGAGGAAGCAGATAGGCATAAATCCACTTGGTACCTTTGCCTGAAATGTGTGACAGCGCTTTCATGCCTCCTGATCCATTTGGTCCTCTTACTGTATTAAAAACCTTCTTTAAGAATAACCTCAATGTAAACTGTCACAGATGGAGATGAGTAAGATGTCAACACACCTGACCTTTCAGTCTTCAGCTCTGATGGCAGTAAAAAAAGGGAGCCCCTCTAATCTGCCTGCAAATAGCTGCAGCTTCCTTGATCTGGTCTAATCAAAGGAACAAGCCCATAGGGGCTTAAAGGATTCCATGCTGCCTCTGAGGCCATTAATTTAATTGCTGCATTCAGTGAATTATGGGGAAGGTGAGTTAAACACTGAAATCTTTGGGGCAAGAGATTAAGTAGGTTAGTTCCATAATTCGTGTTGTCTTTAAGAAGGGACGTAGTGTCCCCCACAGTGCGACTTAGCAAAACTGATAGCTGTGTCTAAAGGCAGCACAAAAGATAAGTAGCAAGTCAGGTCTGGTCTTGGGAGGCGGGCAGGGGTGAGTGTCACAGAGTAGGTGTGAAGTAAATGCTCTTGAACTTCAATGAAGACTGGGAGCCTCCCTCGTTTGAAGTATCCTGGAATTATGCAAACTTTTTTCCCCCTGGGCTATGTGATAAGTAAAAAAAGATACACTTTTTCAAATATTTATACTTATTAATATTTAAATGCAACTCTGTGTGTTTTGTGCTGTACAAATCTAGCTGTGAGCCATCATTATCCAGGGCATCTGATCAAATGTGAATTAATTGAGTCTGGTGGCCCTCTTTCTCTTAGTCTGGCTCATGGCCACGGTCTTCATGCACATGGACTGGATGTCTTTTGGATTAATTGACTAGTTAAATTAATCATTTCATTGCATGAGAGTCCAACCACTGCTGGACTCAGTTTACCTGGTTGTTAGTGGTATTTAACTTAAGCTGCTTTTGGTAAGCTGGTTTGCTTAAAAATGGATTTTGATCCTTTAAAATAAAATTATTGTTTTCCTCTTTATGAATTTCCTTTTTCTGATGCCAGCCTTATTCTAGCCCATTTTCCTCTATTGACAAACATTTATCAAAATAAATTTTCCTCCAGTCGAGCATGTGGCTGTTACAAGTCAAACAGAGTAGTCATTTGCAGGATTCCTCCTATTTGTGAAAGCTAATCATTTGTTTTAATTATTTCTATTAGGTTGCATAATCTTTTAAAAAATAATTTATTATGTTAGTCAGCATCTAGTATATCATTAGTTTTTGATGTAGTGTTCCATGATTCATTGTTTAGGTTGCGTAATCTTGAGAGAAGGGCATCTGGTATAGGATATTGCTCCTGTATGAGTTAAAGGACTCTTTCAAGGAATCATGATAATACCCATAAAAGTTATTAGTAATGGAGAAAATATATATTGAATGCCTACTGTGTGCCTGGCACTGCACTGATTAAGCAAAATGTTACCTCATTTTAATTAATGCTTACAACAAGACTGTCTTCATTTGTAATTGGTTCACTTGTTGGTTCTAGAGACTTGCATGTAGATAAGTTGCTTTCATCCTATTTCATGAGGAGGAGTAGACTGTCACCTTGTAAAGGCTCACGAGAAGATGGCAGGTCTGAAGCTCAGTAATGGGGGGGAAAAACAGTCCTCAAAGTCTGATAGGAAGTGAGTGGCACTTGTTGTCTAAGACCCTGACTTAAAATAGAGTTTAGTCTTTGGTAAAAAAGAGAACCTCTCTGATCTCCATGAAAACCTAATCTGAGTTGGAGCCTATGTGAATTCTAATTAAGTATCTCCCCACAGTGGCTGAGTCACTTACCTTCCTTTTTCTGTTCCCACCTATTTACCCCCCATCCTCGCCTGACACCTCACCCCCACCATCAGTGTAAATGTAAAACTTCATTTACATTTGGAATATAAGTATTGCTTTTAAAAAGAAAAGAAAATATATTCTCAAGGTGCATATGCTATAATACAGTGGATATGGACATCAACTTGAAAATTGGGTTCAAATCATAGCTCTAC
This sequence comes from Ursus maritimus, assembly GCF_017311325.1. Classification (NCBI taxonomy): domain Eukaryota; kingdom Metazoa; phylum Chordata; class Mammalia; order Carnivora; family Ursidae; genus Ursus; species Ursus maritimus. The sequence goes on from NW_024423786.1 coordinate 30,151,165, forward strand.
GTCTCAGCTAACTTGGGTGAGGATTTGAACCTTGCTGTGCCTCCGTTTCCTTTAAAACTCTGAGTAATAGGGGCGCCTGGGTGGTACAGCGGTTAAGCGTCTGCCTTCAGCTCAGGGCGTGATCCCGGCGATCTGGGATCGAGCCCCACATCAGGCTCTTCCGCTAGGAGCCTGCTTCTTCCTCTCCCACTCCCCCTGCTTGTGTTCCCTCTCTCGCTGGCTGTCTCTATCTCTGTCGAATAAATAAATAAAATCTTAAAAAATAAAAATAAAAAAAATAAAACTCTGAGTAATAGTAGCATCACCCTGGCAAACTATGGAAGGTGAGATCATGTGTGTTACAAGCTTAGCTCAATAACGAGTACCTAGAAAGGGCCCAAGATGTGTGAAAGAAATGGCGGCCTTTTTTTCCCCCCCAAAGATAGATTTGGGACTTAAAAAATTAAATTAGGTAAAAAATAATGACTTTTGGTGCTGTGGGATTTGTGAGCTCAAGGACTTGGGTTGCAAGAACAACAAACACGAGCCTGCTTATTTAATAGAACGTGCCCTCAGTGAGGGGCTGATCCGCTTTCAGCTTGAGGAGTGCTTCAGAATTTTAATTATTTGGGGGAGCTTCCCAGGGTAATAGAAGTTGCTTTATGGTTGCTTTCTCTCCATGTCAAACTGAAGGGATAATTGTAACAAATGAGCGTTCACATGCCAAGATGTGATGCAGCAAATGAACTTATGATAATTATCGTCAACATGACCAGGGTTCTGGTTTGATCAGTAGCCGAAGACTGCTTTCTTAAGATGAAATAGTCATTTAAACGAGCACGACATCTTCTCTGAGAGTTCTTCTTGAACAACACTCAGTTTATTTATTTATTTTTTCCTCCTAGATATCGAAGGCTCGTAACTTGGCATGCTGTCCTCCGTAGTCCGTCTGTTCATACTGAGCTACTCCAGGGAGATTGATTGCTCTTCCTGGTGCTCTTATTAGCCTCCTTTACATAGCTCTTCATGGCACTTGTTATAACGCAAAAAGTAATAATAATATAATTAGCATCCTTATGGCAGCTAATATTCATTGAGCATATACTATGTGCCATGGAATTAGATGAAAAGCATTGCATCCTCTCATTTAATCCTCACAAATCTGCGAGGTAGGGATTTTCATTGCTTCCATTTTTCAGATGAGGAAGAGGTTGAGTTAGAGACCTTGAGTGATGTACCTAAAGTCACATCTAAGATTTAAACCAGGGCTGACTGTGCAGTCTGAGTGCATGGACACCACTGACCCAAAGCTGCCTCTCTGTTGTCTGGTTTCCTGCTTGTTTCCAGTCTCCTTATTTGCCGGTAAGATCCCATGGCCTCCTGTGTATGTCTGATATCCTAGTCTGGTACCTGGCATGAAGGAGGCATTTAAGCGGTAGAAAGAACGAATGAGTTCAGCCTCTCTGCATGGTGGATACTGACAAAAATGCTGCCTAGCCTTTAAGAGCTTAAACAAAAAGTGAGAGAATTTTAATAGCATCATTTTAAGTAACAGACCACTCCTCTGTGTCCATAGAAAAGTGAATATAGTGAAAGAATGGCAAAGTTAGGTTAGAAGCATTCAGTTGTGGAAGTTCTTTAGGGCACTTGATTTTTTTTTTTTTAAGAAAAAAAAAACTGCTTGGGCATATAATAATTGAACTGTTCATGACAGCATATAATTGTATCATTATGCACATAACTCTGTTACTGTCATTTAGATCATAAGAGAGAAAAGTGTCAAAGTCCTTCTCATGGTGTTTAATTTTGTCTTAGCTTTTCCTAAAGGAAGCATTCAGTTTGTACTTTGAACTTGTAAACTTTTGACACATCTTTACATTCTTTACTGTTGTGAATCATTTATGAAAACTATAGAAATGACTCACTGTCCCCTTTTCATAATTTGGAGTCAGATCATTCTATGTCGATAAATCTTTCAGTGTTCAAGTCCCCTATATGTGCATACTTTTAATGTACCCTGTTTTTTTTTTAACCTTCTGTCTTATTTGGAGTTAATACTGTTAGTATTACAGCCTGTAAGAAAAACAACTCAATTTATTCAAGACCGTTTTAATTAAAAATATGTGCTAACTCTTCAGGGACCAGGTGGAAATTTACACTTCTCTGAAGACAGGGGTTACTGAGCAAATTAATAATGTAAACAAGATTTTGGAGGGAATATTTAATCAACTCCAGAGAAGAAACTTTGCAAGCAAGCTCCAGCACTATTTAAAAAAAAATTTTTTCCCCAGCAGTTTAGAGCTATCCATTGACATTCAGAAGACTGATGTGTTAATTACTAATCATTGTTTTGAACTCATTAAACTGGTCACATTAAATACTTTTATTTGACTATATTCTGTTGGTCTCATACAAAATTGAATGTCGTTGACTCTAACACTGCTACATGTTGAATCCTTCCTCAATAATCACTGTTTACCACTTTCCACCAACTTTGTTATCCTAGGCACACAATAAAGCCTTTTCGAGTCTCACTTTGCATCTGTCAAATGGAACCTTGAAGAGTTTTCCAAGATTTAAATGAGATAAAGTGTATGCCTCATTTGTTGCGGTGCTCAGGAAATAGGTTGCTAATTCATAGTCCCAATTAGGGCAGTTTCGTTACCAAGTGGAGCTGCTTCCGCTGTAAATTTTCCGCCTTGGAGTTGCAGCATGGTTTCACTAATGCAAAACCTAAAATGACCGGTGGTTAGAATCTTCCAACCCGTCCAACCCCCTCCCCCCCCAGATTTGGGCATTTATGCAAGAAGTCCTACAGAAGTGTAGAAATAAAATGTGATGTATTTAATGATTTTACTCCCAAGCAAAATAAACTTGTAGAAAATCACAAGTTTGAAACATCAAGTAGAGTTGCCCCACTGAATTGTGCCTAGGATTTGTGATTCATGAACCTGCTGAAATTTGGTACTAGGTCATTTCTGAATCCCACACGGGCCTGAAGCCTGTGTCTTTAAGTCATCCTCGTGGTTAGGACTTTGTTCCTTTGCCAAAGCTGTGATTTTCTCTCTTCTCACATTGCTACAATTGGTCAAACATTTTCGCCCTTGTGAAATGCCCCATGCTACCTGCGTGGTTTGCTAAATTGGGAGTGTTTCCCTCTTGTAGCGAGTCCAGCTTTCTTCCTTAATATTATTTTCCTTGTCATTCAAATAAGAAATTTGAAATATTTTTCAGTTGTACTAATTTATCTTCAGGCAAAGTGAGATTGTTCATGGAATCTTGTTTCCTTTCTTGGAGTCCTTTCACCAGCCTTACCAATTGATATTAAATACCCTTTGTGAAATTTTTTGTTTTGCATTTATATGTTTTCTGAAAAAGAGCATGGAGCAAGTATTTGTGATATGGTCTCATTTATTTCCTGCTTTATTTTTCTGGAAACCTCTTAAAAGCTGAATATGTCAAAGACAAGATGTACTAGACCATTAAAGAGATGATTTTATCCAGTCTCTTACAACAGGAGGAATGCTCACTCATGAGCAAAGTCTCAGAGAAGGAGGAGAAGAGTTGAGGTTGGCTGGTTGTTTGTACAAAGATGGCTGGTGTAGTTTTGTTTGTAGTTGTAAAAAATTGGAAACATCCTAAATGTCCAACAACAGAGGACAGTTTATGTCAATTGTAGCACTTATAGTGGCATGTTTCCTATGCAACTGTTGTCAAAGATGAGGTAAGGGGTGCCTGGGTGGCTCAGTCATTAAGCATCTGCCTTTGGCTCAGGTCATGATTCCAGGGTCCTGGAATCGAGCCCCGCATTGGGCTCCCTGCTCCGCTGCGAGCCTGCTTCTTCCTCTCCCACTCCCTCTCTTGTGTTCCCTCTCTTGCTGACTGTCTCTCTCTGTGTCAAAAAAATAAATGAATGAAATCTTAAAAAAAAAAAAAAAAGATGAGGTAAAAATTTTGAGGTTTTATGAAATAAGAGTGTTATGAGGAAGGGTGGATGTGGGTCTCAGAATATCCAAGGGCAGATTGGTCCTTGTACTTTGGGATGTTTCCCAAAACACAAAAGGGTTAGAATTTCTTGACCTTGGTTATTTCCTGGGAACACAGGGTTCAGGTTAAGTTCAACATTACTGGATAGATAAAACTTGGTGAAAACGATTTTTTTTGAATAGTGATAAAAGGTTATTGGGCTTTTCATTAATTGCTCTTTTGCTAATGTTTAATTTAAAGCATTTCAATATTGTGATGGCCTTAGTTGGCTTAAGAACTAGAAACAAGTTTTCATTATACAAGTAACAAGTACCCATTTTAACTCTAAACTATTGGAAACAGTTGATTTGAAAGAAGTTTTATATGTTTATAAATCTCCTTGCAATAGCCTATGTGGTCTTTTACCCAAAATATAAGAGATTGCAGTGTTCCACATATTACATACTAAATGGAAACCAGCTTTTTCATTTTCTATATTAATCTAGGTAAGGATTTACCTGTTGTATGAAAATTTTCTTTTGAAACAGGTAGTTTTACATTTTAAAGCCTTCTTCCATTATAAGAAACAAGGATTTATTTTAGAATATTCTTATTAATACCCTCCCACCCACACCTCTGCTTACTCCCCCCTCCCTGCACTTCATTTCCCTTTATCTTCTTTCTAGTTTCTAAGTATGGAGTTTCCCTACGTCTAACCTTTCTGCTTTTCTTTGACCTTCTCCCATTACTGTCTTCCCTAATTGCATAGCTCTCTACTGATTATCTCTTCGTGTATCAGTGACTCTTACCCTTTCTCCCACCCAACGTATTAGAAGTAGAACTGCTGATTCCCACCAGCACAGTGGATCTTAGGCTAGTGATTCTTCCCAGAGTTCTCTCTGAAAGTCTTGGAGTGGGGACTACTTTGTAAAGCACTCTACACTGACCCCCATCCCTGTGAGGGTACCCCACCCCTGCCATCATGAACCCCCAGCCCAGCCTCCCTCACTAGACTAGGTTCACTCCAAGGTTTTCAGTGGCTTCCAGCTATCCCACAGATACTTAAGCTATTAATCAAATTTATAATATTTAACCCTTAACAAACCGTCCCTTTGACTTCCTCATTTTTAAAAATTTTTTACACAAATGATCTAAGGCATTTGGAAATAAGAGTTGTCCTTAAGGAAAAATAAAGATGCATTTTAATCTTGAATTGCTTTCTCTTTTGGATTACAAAAGTCAGATAATACTTAAGGGTATTGAGAAAGTCACCTGTGATTCCACTGCACAGAGAGACTGCTGTGAGCATTTGAGTGTATACCATACCTGACTTTTTCCCCATGTATTTAAACACAAAGTTGTTCTACAGAAGTACAGCTTGACAGATGTACTGGTTTGTATCCGGACAATGGTTTAGAGAGGCAGCATAGCAAGATGGTCAAGGAGCACAAGTTCTACAGACCCTGTTTGAACCTGGCCTCTACCACTTACTCTCTATATGGACCTGACAATAAATTGCTCAAAGTCTCTGATACCTAATCAGTAAGCAGGGGCTATACCTTCACTGGGTTGTTGTTAGGATCAAGCAGGATCCTGCATGTTGGTATTTTTGGTTTATGGTGCCTGACACACAGCCTTTCTATATCAGGTTATTTTCTGTTAATGAGTGAATTCTTATCTGCTGCTGTGTCCAGAATTCCACACTTACCCATTGCTCATTAGGAAAGCTCTCTAGAACTTACTTCCGTAGCCAACCTCTGTCCTCCTTTCCCTCCTGTCCGTCTGCTTGGACTGCTCTGTCCTTTCCCATCACCATGGCAACCAGCATCTCCTCACAGGCTCACTTCCTCTTGGGGGTGTCTTAGTGGACTTCTGTCTTCTACCTGGCTAATCATCTAGCCATTGGCATCTGGTTGGTATGCATGACTTAGCCCTTGGTGCCGCGTATAAGTATATATGTGTATATATGTCACATATCTGATCTTCGGTTTGAATAGTTTTTCAAAGTGCTTTCACAGGTACCACCTTTACAAGAACATCATGAGGCAGGTTGGCATCTTTTATTGAGGATGAAACTGCAGCTCACAGTGTGACTTGCTCGTGGTGGCGCAGCTATGAGCCAGAAAAGCCAGGAACAGAATGTTGGCCTGCAGGTTGCGATCCTAGTTCTCCTTCCTCTCCAGTGCTCTGAAAGGCTCATCAAAATGCATATTTGCAGTGTGGAGTTTCTAGGCTATCGGAACAGGTTTGTGCCTCCTCAGAGATACTTGGTCTAAACACTAATGTGCAGTTTGCAACAACATTGAGGGAGGCAACTCCATGTGTCCCATAGCGAATTTTCCAACTCTGTGTAGAGTGACTGATCTTTACGCAGTCCTAGTAACTTGTGAAAGGGGTAGACCAGGTGCTTCATTTTCCAAATCTATTAAATTACTTATTACTTGGCGGCAAAAATCTAGTTGAAATGAAGGCTTCTTAGCCCTTACGGCAATTTACATTGCCCATGTGTAATATCCCCCTAGAATGAACTTCCTGGCAAGGCTTAGTAAACACATTTCAACTAGATATAAAGATTTCATAAGCCATGTTCTTAGCAAAATGTGTTAGGGAAGAATCACAGCTCCCAAGATGTCATTAATTTTATATTTAACTCCGAATTTAAGGACAGCTAGGAAAGGCACATGTCCATAATCCATAGTCACATTATTAACGTATAGGGACTACTCGGTGAGACATTAAGATGATCAGTGCAGCCCAGGAGGCCTGTAAAGGGATGTGGGTAAGGGTCTGTGATACGGCATCCCGAGACCTACTTCGGGTTGACTCTCTACTGCTTACTACTTGGAGTAAATGAATAAACCGCTCTGTGCTTCATTTTTCTCATCTATCAGAAAGAGGATTATGAGAGTATTTACCTTGAAGAGTTGTCGTGAAGATGAACAGATTTCATGTAATATCCTTGGCACAATGCCTGCCGTATACAGATAATGTGCTTGTTTGGTTCTTTTTTTTTTTTTTTTGGCCACTAGTTGATACCTTCTGATACTGTACTCCATGTTAGTCATTTTTATTTCCTTCTTGTTTGCTTATAGGCCTAAGGTTTTATTTTTTTAATTTATTTGTCACTCAGTCTTAAAAACTAGGTAATTTAAACTAGGTAAACTAAACTAAAAATCAAGGAGTTAGTTTAGGATACGTGCCATGTCCTGATGTCTTTCCACATCCCCACCGTTTGGGTGCTTCAGTATTTTCACTTAATATTATCTAGGCATGTTACAGAAGAGACAAGAGCTGTGTCAGCAGGGACCTGCCATGGGGTCTGTTATGGTCCTAGAGGAACTGAAGTCTGCATTCACTGTGGACAGTCCTATCCCGAGCCGACTGCCACATTCTCCAGCTACCCTCATGGTGGAGAGCTATGTGCCTGCCCTTTAGGCTACATGTCCTAACAGGGCAGTAATCTCAAAGAGCTTTCAACATTTTTCATAAAGAGAGTGTTGTTGTTGTTGTACTTCTGCCGATGAATTCCCAGGAAGCCACAGTCGGAGATGGCACATGATAATGGGAATAATTTGGCTATTTTACCATGTGTACTGTCCGTCTGTATCCAGGGCACTGCATTATACAGAAAGGCTTAAGTCAGACCGTGTCTCTATTTAAATCCCTCCTCTTTGCTTCAAGTGGGGCCAATTACTGGCAACTATGAGAGTGACATACTACCAAAGCATTCCCATCTTGTTCCCTGATAAGCATGAGGGTGGGTGTCTTGTCACTTTCTTCTATTACACATAAGATGAAACCATTCCTCTGCCTCCTGTCCATCTATCATCAAATATTTATCTGGAGTGTCTCAAGTACTCTAAAGTATAACAATGATTTGTGGTTATTTGAAATTTCTTTTAAGGCTGCTGACAAAATACAAAAATTGCTTGACATATCTGTCTTAGAAAAGATCACTGAACCAAAAGTATTAGTTTGATGTCTTGTTTGGAATTGACTACAAATGGTTATATATACATGCATAAACATTTGTGGTCAATTTTTACCAAAATATTGCTACATACTCATGTGGATTAAGTGTTTGGATATGAAGTTAACTCCTAAATTTTAGAATAAATACATTATTTCCTGGGGAAGTAGTTATAGTACTATATTAAATTAACCTGGGACTGGAGCCCATGCCTGCTGCAGAGCCTGGTGACTCCACTGAGGGGAAGCCCTTGAAGCTCCGAGGAATTCTAGATGACAGAAACATTCCCTGTGCACAGGATTCGATGCTGTATGCTTCATGAGGATCTATTGCGGTTGGCCTTGGACATTTTTGTTAACCAGTAGAATGAGAAGATCATACGATGTTGGAGAATTTATCTTAGAGACTCAAGAATGCTGGTTCCATTGTAGGTATACTTATGCAAGGGTAAAACTCTAGGAAAGAATTGCCAGAGAAGGAATTTAAAAAAAGGATCTTACATGAAAGTACCCACCTTGATCCTGATGGAAGGCAAACCTATGGCAACAGCAGCAGTTGGGCAGTCTCAAGCATAGAAAACCCAAAGACAACTCACTGGGGTTAGTGTGAACAAAACCGAGGTCGACCCTTTTAAACCCTGTATGTACCATAAGGCCTTCAGTCAAGTAAATAAAGTATGTGTTGGGTTGTAATCTCCAAAAAATCAATCAATCAGTCAACCAACTTACCTATTTACCTACCTACCTACCTATCTGGGGACTTTTGCCTCTGGCTAAATTGAGGTGGTCTATGAAAAACCAACACTTCTTCAAAAACAGTAGAGAAGCTAAATTAAACAAAATCTGAAATGTACCTAATTTGAAGACATTAAAGAGTTGCTAAGAAAACCAAGACTCCTAGAGCATAGGGAACGATAAAGTGGTAAGTCAGCGTTCCTCAAGCTGCTTTTCCCTTAAGGGATCTCTCCAATTTCTGGTTTGGGATGAAAGCTGAGAAATCAGACGAAAGATTGTGCCTGGAGCAGAGAAGGCAGAAGATTCTTTGGCCATCTTATAAGGCAGAAGAGACAAACATCAAAGTTTAGGGATACTAAAGCAGCGGGGACTTGAGGGCATGAGAACTCAGAAAGAAGGCAGGTGCTAGAGATTAGCCAGATCTTGGGCAGTCGCATCCCTGGAGGCATTTGCCTAATTTTTGTGCTATGTAGGGTGTGGAGCTAGGAAGCAAATCACTGAAAAGGCAAAGTGCTCAATGTGACAGTCTCCCATTGCTAAGGATAAAACTATTGGAGTTGAACATCCATGAAGGACAAGGGAGTCTGGTAAACACTATAGGCTTTCAAACTATATCCAAGAATGTGAGCAAGAGGCAGACCAAATCTTTCAAAATGTCAGCCAACTTTGAGTCAGCTCAATCCCGGGTTGGATAATGGCGACCTGACCCATCCCAGGCTGCCTACCACAGCCTAGGATGAACCTATTTCTGGGGGAAGTTAACCTTCATCCAGTTTCCCTGTGACTTTTCAAACATAGTCTCTATAACTCAACTTAAATCCAAGAAATAGGAGTGGAAGGAATAACAGAAAATGTATTTCTGATGTTATCAGAATCAGCCTTCAGCTAATTAGGAACAGCTGATAAGGCCAGGACTCTCAGGTTCTCCATCGTCCCTGGTGCTCTCTCTGCCCTTACTCCCGGCTTCATTCATTAAATTACCTTACATAGGCTATAGGCATTTGGATTTGCAACCCTGGTTTATAGTAAGGAGTATGTCTGTTTTTTTCTTAGATGTTTTGTGTTCCAACCGCCACCAGATGAATTTGCACACAAAGGGCTTAGACATGTTTCCAGTAATCTGACTTTTGGATGATTTACATTTAATCATTTTTGAAGATTGGCTATTATGGTCTTAAGTTTTCTCTTTGTATAGGAGGATGAGTAGAGGGGTTGTGGGGTAAATCTTGATATAAACAGAATGCTTGATTTTTATTTATTTTATTTTTTGTTTTAAAGTTTGCTAGTTTTGATGAAGTCAAATCTGTGTCTTTGTCTTTGAGTTCTTTCTTGCAAAGGGAAAAAAAAAAACCCAAAAATGAAACCTCATGAGCGCCTATAGGGGAAAAATAAGAAAAGCAAGTTCAGGCAGGCTTAAATAAAATTACAATTGGCCCTGTGAGTGGCTTCCTGGGACCCTGCAGTGTGCATTTTTGACATAGACTGCTCACATCTCTCTCAAATGACAAAGGATCAGGAATGAGATAGGCCTTTGTAAACCAGAGTCAGCTTGCTCTGACCCCTCCCTCCCTCCCTCCCTCCCTTCCCTCCTTCCTTCCTTCCTTCCTCTCCCCCTCCCCTCCCCTTCCTTCCGGAAAAGGATAGCCTCCCATTGTAGCAGTATGGTTTCTTTGAAGACCAAATGCTTCTTAAGACTGCAGACTGAAATAATCCAAGAACAGAATTTTAAATGCAGAGTGAGTGATACAATTTATCCCAAGTGCTTTGGAATCACATTGCTCTAGAGCAATATTCAAAGTGTGGTGCTCAGACCAGCATTTGGCAACACCTGTGAGCTTGTTCGGAATGCAAATTCATGGGCTCCACCCAGACTTGGTGAATCAGAATCTCTGGAGGTAGGGGCTTAGGAAACTATGTTTTAACAACCTATCGAAGTGATACTTCAGTACATTAGTATTTGACAACCACTGCTCTACTGTATGGATGGTAATTCATATAGCGTCACCAGGCAGTGCCAAGTTATTTAAGCCATGCCTGTGGTGAGGATCTTGGGGCCACATCAAGAAGACATTGCACTGTTCACTTAAACATCTTCAAATCTAATGTAGTTAGGGTCTTTGAACAGTCTTTCTTTGGCTAGAAAATCGTGATCTAACTTGCATGTTAGAGGGAATTTTTTTTTTTTTTTTTTAAAGACAGTTGGGAAGATCTTGCCTTTTCTATAGACCTTTCCTCCTCCCACCACCAGAAGTTCTCTTGACACTATATACAAGGTCTTTGTTAATCGAAGATGAATCGAGAGCCTCAGCTAGATGATGAAGCAATCAGGCATTGAGAAGAAATCCCTTCTCTTTGAACAAAGAGCAAATCATGTCCCTTTAAGAGTGACTGGAAGGAAAAATAACCTAAAATGACAGACCAGAATAATGGTACTTGGAAAAAAGAATCAACTTTCAGAAAGAAGATACATGGAACAGAAAGTTGAATTTTAAAAAACATCTCCGTGTGCATCATAAAATTATTTTCTTTTTAATTTAATACTATCATATATAGATCTCTATTTCTCTATATCTATTTCAGATATTAACTGTTACAGAAATTCTTGGTCTAAGACTTCCAACATCCACTGAAAATGGTTTGCTTATATTAACCAGTTAATATATGGCTATATTAAAAAATGCATCTGTGTCGTGATCTCCATAGGTTAAGTGATTTTTTTTTTTTTTCTGGTGCCTGTTCTGTAAGGTTAAAAAACAATGAAAGAGGTTTTTCAAGGAGAAGTTTGAGATGATAAATGGTTTTAAAGACCTTATTGTTTTCTTCAGCCCACTCGTTAAATGATTTGGTGAAGTGAGTAGAGACTCCTCTTGCTCCCAAGAAAATACCTTCAAGAAGAATATCTATATCTACTGTTTAAGAATTGCTGGTCATTTTTAGTAATGTACATTTTTGTGAATATGTTCCCTCTGTTGACACTTATTAGCAGGCAAGTGATGTGGTCAGACGTACCGGTAGTACAGTCAAGAAGGAATCCAAAGAGGGAAAAGCTAAAGCTCATCAGTGATTCATCAAACATTAGTAAAATATTCAGTTAGGGTTTTTTTTAATGTGTAAAATCGCCTTTTCCCCCACTGTTCTTCTTCCTGCTCTGGAAAAAAAAGACAATGATTCCATCTGGTTCTACCTTATTGGCCTTTGAAATAATTTTGAGAACAAAACAACAGAAACAGAAGAAATGCACCTGTATATTTTCAAGAAAGGATGACTTCCTGGAATTGGGTATTATGTCTAAGAGGTTCACGGAATGTTGCTTTTGCTATGTTGCAATTTATTAAAGTAACAGAATAGTATCCCAGTGAAAACACCAAAGTATCTTAAGTGCTACATGTAATGTATAGTATGGTCCTACATTATTTGTACTTAAGCTCAGTTCCCAGTTGACCAACTAGGAAGAGATCCCAGATCGTGTTTGTGTGAGAGAATTACCTCTGGTGAAAACATCCTGAAATGAGAAATTCTAGGTATTTGTTGCCTCATTGAATATTGTTTAAAAAAGAAAAAAGAATATCCAGAGAAGAACTATAGATCTGTATGAATTTTGTTTATTCAGTTGTGTTGGGAGATCCTTTGAGCTGTGAAGTTTGAACTAGGAATTTGACATAAATGAATTTACATTCCCTATGACTGTGGGCGAGCTTTTTATGCTTAGCTTTCTTGTGACAGGATAGAAATAGCACATTTGTTGTAGGATTGCTGAGAGAATGAAATGATAATGCAGGTAAAGTTCTGGGTATAGGGCTTGGTGCACAGTAAATGGTCAGTATATGGTCTCTTATTATTTAGGATATCGTGTTATTTGGTATACGCTCAATTTGATATGTCTAAAATTTCTTGTAAAAATTAGAATGATACTTGTATAAAAGGTGGCATTTATATGTCGTCTTCCAAGTAGAGACAGGCAGCAGGACATTTGGAATGAAATGACAGAAATGAAGCAAGCCCATGGACGCCTGGGTGGCTCAGTCAGTTAAGCGTCTGCCTTCGGCCGGTCATGATCCCAGGGTCCTGGGATCGCATCCCACATCAGCCTCCTTGCTCAGTGGGGAGCCTGCTTCTCCCTCTGCCTGCCACTTCCCCTGCTTGTGCCTTCTCTCTCTGTCAAATAAATAAATAAAATATTTTTTAAAAATCTTAAACACAAAACAAAACAAAAAAATAGAAATGAAACAAGCCCAATTTCCCCCTGATTGGTAGAAAATCCAATCTTGGGAGCTTATGGCTGGGTAGATAGGAATTCCTAGTCTGGAATTTAAATGGGGAGGAGAAGCAGACCCAGGGCAGTGAGTTAGTTGTCACTCGGAGAATCTTAGGAACCATTTGGTTATTTAAGAACATTTTGACTGGCTAATGGATAATGCTCTTAACTGTGTTGCTTCTATAAAATGAGACTCAAGAGGCAAGATGAAGTTGGAACTTTCAGAACTGTGACTGAGTATGAACAGTAGTGGGGCTGTAGGTATAAAGCAGGAGTGAGAGTATCTTAGTGAGTGACAGGGAAGAATAAAGGATTTAAATGTGATGGCAGGCAGTGTGAATATGAACATGGCTTCAGTGCATTAAGACCAGCATGTGAATCTCGTGCTCACAAAGCAATGGGAGAAGGGGAGTAGTTTTGAACAAACCCTGCTGTCTCTGGAATAGCCAGTTTTTTTCGGATACTGTGTCACACTCTTTCCATTCTAAAAGACAATCTATGCCCTTCAACCCTTCCAGAAGTCCAAGAATTTTTTTTTTTAATTTTATTTATTTGAGAGAGAGAGAGAGAGAGAAAGGGCACAAGCAGGAGGGAGTGGGAGAAGCAGACTCCCTGCTGATCAGGGAGCCCAATGAGGGGCTCGATCCCAGGACCCCGGGATCATGACCTGAGCTGAAGGCAGACACTTAACTGACTGAGCCACCCAGGCACCCCCTGGGAGTCTAAGAATTTTAAAGAAGAGGTTCTTGACATGCATGTGTTGGGAGACATAAGATGCCTGGAGAGAAGAGGATGGCATTTGGCATCCTATCAGGCTGCTCGGTGTTGGTTCTGGTGGTTAAGAATAACAGAAGATGCACCCAGGGAAATCACTCAGACCGTGTGACTCAGGGTAGGATCCCTCTGAACACCTGTCACCTGACATTGGTCCTTACAGCCCCCTATCTAAAACATAAAGAGCAGAGTTCAGAAATGGATGTAAAAGGTCCTACTTAAAGTCTTTCAGCACAGGGAAACAACCCGACATAGCTTCATGCAGGGTGCCATATAGAAAGTACAAAAGTGCGAAAAGGAAGAATTTCTGTCTTTGGGAATTTTAAAGGAACAGTTATCTAAATTAGTGCATCAATGAGTGTATCCATAAATTGATTAACTATTTGAGTACTTATTTTCTGCCAGGTGAAATGCTGGATGCTAGGGATCCTGTAATTAATGAAAACAATGTGAATCTTGTTCCTCGTGGTGCTTACAGCCAAGGATGAACACAGCCAGGTTAAACATAAAGTGGGGCCGGCATGCATTCGGTGATAAGGGGCAACAGAGGAGCTGATGTGAATAAAACTAAAGACTCAGGAAAAGGGGAGGAGATGATGTCTGTAACCAGGTGCAGAAGAGGTGGAGTGAAGTGTAGGAGAAGCAGCAAATGCACAGGCAGGGAGGAATGGACATCCACAGTGCTTGGGGGCCTTACAGGAAGGATTTGAGGGAGGAAAAACTTGTGCATAGAAGACTAGAACAGAGGACATGAGAAGGTGCCATGAGGCTCTCGGAGCTAGCACAGGTGAAAATAGGCTAAGAATGTACAGAATGAGGACAATTCTGGAAGCCAAGCTCAGGACCAGAGCCCATCTTCCCTCTACTCACCCATGGCTTTCATATAGTACTACAGAAGCCCTTCTACTCAAATCAGTTATGACTTCTATTGGGTCAATTGATGGAAACATTTGGCCAAAGCAACAAAAAGTTGCTTTAAAAATAGAAAAAAAAAAATAAAATGCTACATAAAAATTTTATTTTAACTTAGGACATTGAAATGTGCATCTGTTGGCCAATCCTTTGTTGAATCTAGACTCTGTTTATGAATTCGCTATTTGGAGTTTCACCTCTACTTTGTTATATAAATGATAGTCCTAATGCACTGCTTACATTTCCTTCAAAGTGGAGGAAAACCACGGATACTTGCAGAGCAATGTAAGGCATTGCTTCTTTTGGAATTTTTCCATGTTTCTCCCCACCTTGTAAAGTTTCCTATATCTAATATAAAGCCACTTATTCTCATGAGTTGGACTTGTCTTCCCAAGGAAGCAATGGAAGCAACAGATCTCTTTTCTGCACTCGTATTTCATTAATTTATACTACGCTTATATCACGTGAATACAACCACAAGTAGGATAGGCTTGAGAATGGGTTTATAGATTCCTGGTTAAACATACAACTGAGCTGATGGAACTAGCTTGTATAGTGTGGTGGGAAGAAGCTTAGGCAACCAATGTTCTGGGCGTTAAGGACATCACTCATTCTGATTGAAAAGGAAATGGAGAGTTTGGGTTAATCCAACTGTGTGATTAATTGGTTATCAGCAAAAATGTTTCTATTTTCCTACTGTCCTAGTAAAAAGGAGTTGATGATCAAACACAATTTCTTTTAAATTTGAATTGCAGAGTTTCCCAAGTTAGTATATAGTTAGGCTATGGTAAATCCGTTGGGTTTTTCTTAACTTCTTAAAAATTTCCATAATACTGTAATACATTATTCCAGGCAGCTATTACTGAACTTAAAGTGTGTGGTTATTTATTAATTCAAGTGATTAATTGTGATTTTGGTGCATAGGGTAGGAAATACCTTTAATGAAATCAGGCAAACAGCTATTAGTTAAATGCTTGTTTGTGAAATATATTTAGATGTGGATTTTCCCTGACTTTGGATATGGATTGTTTTGCGTGAGCAACCCTGTCAATTTTAGTAACGTGAATTTAAACTATCTTTGTCAGTTACCTGCTACATTCTTTTATGTCCACTTCTGAAAGTTTTTGCTGACTGTCTACTGCTGTCAGTATACTGTGAGAATGAGGTACTGGGGGAAGAGCATATAGAATTAAAGACAAAATCTCTGATCTCAGAAGCAATGATCATTGGGAGATGGTGTGTGTTCACAGAATCAGGCTAATAGGAGTCAAAATCTCAAAGCATGGTTGAGAAAAGGGTATAAATTTGGATTGGAGTGGTCAAAGTAGCATCATAGAGAAACTGATGGGTTTTTTTCTTTTTAAAGTTTGATATATTGAGAAAATTCGATTTTTGCTATTAAGAGCCGAATAGTATAGTAGTTAAAGCTGGGCTTGAGAGCTGTGCAGGTGTGAATTCAGATCTGCTCCACCACTTAGTACGTATGTACCCTTGGAAAAGACACCGTTCTTTGTCACGGTTGTTCACCTGTTATATGGGGATGTTGGGATCCATTTCCTGTGTTGTGAAGATTAAAGGAGTTTTCACATTTATAGTGCTTAAAGTTTTGAAACATACTAGATTCCACAAATGTTAGCTGCTATTATCCTTATTATTATGATTTATTCACAATTGCATATGGAATGGAAGAATCAAGCTTGTGGTAGAACGTAAATTCTGATTCATCTCTGCCTCTAACAAGTTAGGTGATCATGGGAAATGGACTAACTTCTGAAGTTCATCATTCATTAGGTAATGTTTAAAGTCTGTTTCAACTCAGACACAAAGCTGGTGATGCAAATGAACCCACAATTCAGCAACTGATACGGGAATAATAAAATGGAGTAGTTAAGACCATGGGCTTACTCCCATCTTATACTGTGCATGAAAATCAACTCAGTGGATCAAAGACTTGAACATAAGATCTGAAACCATAATACTCTTAGAAGAAAACATAGGGGATAAGCCCCTTGACATTGGTCCTGGCAATGTGTTTTTGTATTTGACACCAAACGTACAAACAAAAGAAAAAATCATGAAGCAGAACTACGTCAGACTAAAAAGCTTTTGTACAGCAAAGGAAATCACCAACAAAATGTAAAGGCAGCCTATAGAATGAGAGAAAATATTTGCAATTATATATCTGATAAGTTAATATTGAAAAGATATTAAAAACTCCTACAACTCAGTAGAAGAACTGACTAAAAAATGAGCAAAGGGACTGAATAGACATTTTTCTGAAGAAGGCATACACGTGGTCAGTAGATACATGAAAAGGTGCTTGACATCAGTAATTGTCAGGGAAGTGCAAATCAAAACTGCAATGAGATATCACTTCACACCTGTCAGAATGGTTAAAATCAAAAAGACAAGTGACAACAAGTGTTGGTGAGGATGTGGAGAAAAGGGGACCCTTGTGCACCTGTTAGTGGGAATGTAAATTGGTCAGCCACTGTGGAAAAGACCATGCAAATTCCTCAAAAAATTTTTTAAAAGAGGCGTAGAATCCTACTTTTGGAAATCTATCCAAAGGAAATGAAGACAGGATCTCAAAGAAGTATCTATACACCTGTGTTTATTGCAGCATTATTTATAGTAACCAAGATATAGAACCAAGTTAAGTATTGGTCATTGGATAAGTGAATAAAGAAGTGTGGGGTGTATATATGTATCTATACGCAATGAAATATTGTTCAGCCATGAGAAAGGAGGAAAGGAGGAAATCATGTTATTTGAGACAACATGGATGGACCTTGAGGGCATTATGCTAAGTGAAATAACTCTGAGAAAAACAAATAACTGTGTATTAGTTATATTTGTAATCTAACAAAGCCAAACTTTTAGAAACTGAAGTGAGAATGTTGATTACTAGGGCCTGGGATGGGGGAAAATAGGAGATGTTGGTCCAAGAGTACACACTTCCAATTACAAGATGAATAAGTTGGACTCTGATGTAACTTGTGGTTACTTCATTATGTATTTGGAAGTTGCTAAGAGTAGATCTTAAATGTTCTCATCACAAAAAAGAAATCGTTATTATATGAAGTGATGTGTTAGTTAAAGCTACGGTGGTAATAGTTTTGCAGTATGTATGTGTATCAAATTAACACATTTTATACATTAAACTCACACAGTGTTATATGCCAATTATATCTCAAAGCTGGAGCAAGGGGTGGTAAAAGACCATGGTCGTAGGAGACTGATAGATGGTCATTTGGTGCCTGATTAATTAATTTGCTGTGGGACCACAAGCAGATAACATAACTTCTTTGATATTATTTACTTCATCTGCTCATCTAAAATGAGGATAACAATTCTACCCAACTTCTAGGGTTGCTCACTGATTAAATGAGATGGGACATGCCATCAACCAGCTCAGTATTTGGGACACAGTAAATTCAACGCAGTGATGATGATAATGATGGTCATGATGATGATGATGTGTTGTGCTGGAAATAGAGCAAGGATTCAGTAGGTTTGGGCCAAATGAATGATTAATAGAGCTTTCCTTTTATTTTTTATTTTTTCTAAGTTAAGTGGCTCACAGGAAGCCCTCCTAAGGACATACAGAATTTTATAACTTAATGGAGTGTTTATTTATGGTTTGGATGTATTATATAATCACTTCCCTCTTATTGCAAATCTGCCCAGCTTCTCTCTGCCTAAATGACATCAGTATCCGTATTAAGAAAAATCCTTGCCTGGCTCCAACAGTCTTGCCCACATGTCTATCTAAGATTTATTGATGCCAGCTATTGATCAAGAGCATCAGTGATGGGTTTTTAAGGTAGATGTTCTCCTCAATTTGCTTGCCACTTTGAAAATTTTCAAGAAAGCTGTACTGAACTTGCGGTTTTAATGGATCTTATCTGTGAATTTGAGCCAGAGATGGATGTCATAAAATATATATATATATATATATCAAGTAGGAAAGTACAAAATAGGAGGTACGTGTTAGATGGCCTACTTTATTTCTACTTGGAAAACAGTTTTTACTTTTCCTATAGTCTATGTGGCTTCATTCACAGCCTCTCATTCTGCAAAACAGATGAGGAGTTAAAAGAATCTCAGATTAAAAATCCTTTTCCTATACATCAGGGTAGTATCCTGTGAAGACGATTGGCTTTTTAAAATCCATACCCTCTAGGAAAATGAATACAATTTGAACTGTGTTAAGTTTAACATAAAATACTTCAAAAATGAAAATATACATCTTTCGGCTCAGATCTACGAAGATGAGAAAAATGCATGGATTAGAATGGACGCCATGAGGGCAGAGTTATTGGGTCTATTTTGTTCACTTCTGGGTTCCCAGAACCTTGGACAGTGCCTGCAGTAGAACAGATATAAAACGTAGACGTGTCAATTAGATTTTGGAATAGAAGTAACTCAATCTGGCATTTGCCTGTCTGTGTAAAGGAACCAAAAGAAGGCCTAGGCTTTCATGGGCCCACCCATGAAGCATTCGTCTTGCTACCTCACCTGTGGAAATGAAATGTTTACTTTGATATTTTAGCAGGCGTATGCACCATTCTTCATAAACCTAGTTGGTGGTAAAAAATTCATGTGTTTTTTTTTTAAATTACATCGTGAAGTACATAATTCCTCAATACTGTATCAACTCCCGGATCACATGGGGGACTGTGAAAAACTGCCTTGACATCACATCTGAATTTTTCATTTAAAAATCAACTCCAATAACACTGCGTCATTTATAAGTTAGAGTCTCTGGAAGTGTTGGTGGACGTATTTGCATACTTCATCCATTAGGAATGTTTTTAAAGGATTGCGAGTTTATGGCTGGCAGTTACTCACCACCGGGCTTTGGCCAAAGAGCGGTGTGCCCTGGACAGCCTATGTTTTAGCACCAGGCACAGAGGAAAACGTGCATGCTGACAGCTTGCCACTGGCACACACCATCATCCTTGCCACCGACTGATGGATCACGGGTGGTGTTGTGATGAGTTACGGCTGTCCTTTCGTGCCATTGATCCTGTCTGGCCAGTACAGTTGAGTCATGCACTGTGTATGTTACCCTTTTCATTGCAAGGACTACCATATTTCCCCCAGATGTATTTGCTTGGAGGCAATGTAAAACAAAGGGAAAAAGAAAACCTCTGAGCTGTGTTACAGATGAGAAAAACATTGTAACAAATGATACCTCTTTGCTTTGGTTTAACTATGAATGTTGTAGTTAGTAAAATGTTACTTCAAAACTGACAACCGCAGAGTGTAAAAACTATGATTGGGGGGTGGGTGGGAGTGGTTCAGAAATTTAGGGGAGATTTTTTATTTTAATGGGAGGGAGCATTTGACTGCAAAAATGTTTCAAAATAATTAACAGGCAAAATGCAGGAGTAAATTGAAGAGAAATTACTCTTTCTGATATCTCTTTGGGATGAAGCAAGCATTTATCTAGAGTAGCGCTAGTACAAGTCTGTCAAGGCATTAAAGAAAATGGCTTGAAAAGACAGTTTGAATTTATTATTAAAACCTGAAATGGAGACAAGGTAATGTACATCAGGCAGCATTTTCAGTGGCAGAGAAATGCAACAGTATTACTCCAGAGGTCCTCGTGGAAAACCAGGATGGCATGGTTATTTTCATTCTGGTGGGTCAAATTGATATACACCTGGAATTATCCCATTTGCACCACCCCCAGCCCTCGCCCCACAGGCTGGAGGAGGAGGAAAGAAAGAATGTCTGAAAGGCAAAGACCTAATCATAGGGACCTTTGGTTCTTGCTGAGGATTTAATTTGCTCATTCTTTCAAAGTGACTATAGCATAGAGATGTTCTTTGAGACTTTGCCATCGGTAGAGATTTGGAAGAATAAATATTCAAATGCTGAGGGCTGGACAGTGGGATGCAAATTTGAAAGATTCCCAAAGGGAAGAGCAAATGTTGAGAGAAATAGTGGTTGCGGATGAGGTGGCCAGTAACCAACAGCTGCCAGGGGTGACAGTCTCCCAGCAAGTGTTTTGATCTCTCTTGATCTTATAAGTAAAAAACAAATGTCAAACATGTTTGTTTGTTTTTTTTAATCACCAAAAATAAATGATATGTAAAGTGATGTTGGTAGGTGACAAAATCCAGGAAGGCATGTTGTCTTGTGTGACAACACATTAACTTTGTTATTTTGGTAAGTTCCACTCCAAAAGACCTGTGTGAGTTTTATGTACTAGGAGCCCTTGTTCTTCCAAAGACATTTCTTAAGGATCCCATGACGCTTCTCAATTGCTTGCTGTGAAAATTAGAAGTTACCTTCATTTGACAAGTGACCTCTGGTTGTCTCCTGCTTATCGAGTATTGATAGGCCATCTTCAGAGGCTTTTAAAAGAGTCTCTGTTTAGATAAAAATTCCATAGGTATTTGGCCACTATCTTACTTTGTACTCAGTTTTTATCATTATTCCATCAGCACATTGCAGGTAATTTATATGGGTTATCTAGATAGTACCCTATTGACCTATTTTATCATAGATAGCCCATATATATTATATGCCAACATGGATACATGTTCGTACACATTTTCACCCACTCTTTCCTTTTCTTGAGTGATTGTAATAAGTCTCCTGAGTTTCCTCTGTTACCTAGGTTAGGTTCAACCCTCAGTCACTGGGTACATGCAATGTGCCAGCAGCTCAGTTCAGCTCTGAGGATTAAAAATGAGGCCCTTGCCTTCAAGGAACTTCAGGGCAGTGGGGCAAACAGAGGTATAAATAGTGTTTTATTTCCTCCCTAATAAAAGTAGGCAAGGGGTGAGGGGTACGCACATTAACGCCACAGTTAATTTTATTTCAGGCCGGTCACGAAAGCTGGCAAGAGAAGATTGAGTTGGCATTAGAGACTCAGGAAGTGCTCACTGCAAGGGCCAGTTTGCAGGGCGTTTTGGGCAGAAGGAAGGATGTCAGCAAAGACACTTGGTGGGAGTGGAGTGCTTAGGAGACGGAGACTAGTGACTTTGGTGTGACAGCTGTGCCCCTGGCTAGGTGTGTGGCCGCAGACAGGATATTTTACTTTGTTGAGGCTTCTTCCTTCACTCGCAAAATAACAAGTCA
The DNA here is from genome assembly GCF_017311325.1 of Ursus maritimus. Lineage (NCBI taxonomy): Eukaryota > Metazoa > Chordata > Mammalia > Carnivora > Ursidae > Ursus > Ursus maritimus. Next base: position 30,172,853 of record NW_024423786.1, read on the forward strand.
TTTACAACAACTAAAATATATACCAAAAACATAGCTGTTGGCTCATTTTTAAGAAAGTGTGTGTGGGAAGTGGGGGAATGAGCTGGCGAGAGCCCGTGGCAAAAGGCGGGCCTGTCCGGCAGGCGGGGAGCGCTGGCGTGCCATGCCAGGGCGTTCTGAAGCAACTCAGTAGTTAAGGGTGGGCCTGCAGAGGTCTGTGAGCTGAGAGAGCTTCCGCCCTTCTGTAATTTGTTTTTCATCACCTTGTTGGGAAAAGTTAAAATACTAAATTATCAAGCCTATATCATAAAAGGAAATTATGAAGCCAAGAATGTTGGATGCAGGGGTGGAAGGAAGTGAATGGAGATATAGATAGAGTATAGATATAGATATAGATCTCTTTTTTTTTTTTTTTTTTTGGTAAGTATATTCAGGAAAACCAAGGCTGAGACAAAGGTGCAATCGTACTTTAAAGTAATCAAGGATTATCGCTGCCAAAAACTCACTGCCCTTGAAACTATTGGCTCCATCTCAAAGGATGAAAACTTCTGGAAGTGGTAGAAAGAGATCTTTGATCAGGAGAGCACATCAAGCCTTTTATGGATGTAATCCCCACAATGTTCAGTAAAAGCTTCGCGTTGTCAAAGAGCCGGTGACTATTACCTAAACTTGATGGAGGTAAGTGAAGGAAACAGAAACAGGAAAAAAAAAAAACAAACAGATGAGATACAGAAAAATACGGTGAAGAAGAGTAAAGTGCTCTGTTTGGGGAGATAATGATGTAAAAGAATATAATGCAATCTTTTCAGTTAATGTGGTTTGTAAAAATCACAGTGCAGGAAGGCAGCTTAAGGGAGGGGAATATCAAAAGCAGCCTGTTAAGACAGCCACGAGAAAGCACAACAAAATGAGGTCCAGTCTGTAAGAGTGGGGTTTACTCGGACGCAAGAGTACCAAGTAGGAGGCGTGCTATATTTAGAATTTGTGAGGTGGAAACAAGAAAATAGATTTCTGGGGCGCCTGGGTGGCACAGCGGTTGAGCATCTGCCTTCGGCTCAGGGCCTGATCCTGGCGTTATGGGGTCGAGCCCCACATCAGTCTCCTCCGCTGTGAGCCTGCTTCTTCCTCTCCCACTCCCCCTGCTTGTCTTCCCTCTCTCGCTGGCTGTCTCTATCTCTGTCAAATAAATAAATAAAATCTTAAAAAAAAACAAAAAAGAAAAGAAAATAGATTTCTATATTAAACTCCACCCACTCCTCCTTTCTGAGCGGGAGAAGGAACATTCGTTCAGAAAATGGCTTCTGTGTTTCAGCTAGGGGACCTAGTGCTCGTAAGCGGCAAAAAATCATTTTTAGACACCTGGGTAAACTGGTGACTTCTGTATCCGTGGAATGCAACACTAGCGTTGTACTCTGCCTGTTTATACCGCAAACCTGCGCGGGGGCGGGGCGTGCGCTCTGCTCCTTGTCTCACGTTGGTGCCCAGGGTGAGGCTTAGTGCCTACCTGGAGCACGTTCTTCTCAGGTCCTCAGAAGCTCCAAGGGGGACAAAGCACAAACCTCTTCAGGCATAGGCTTAGAAAGGTTCACTGTCTTCCTTTCCTGCTGTGTGCAAGTCACGTGACCAAGTCTAACATCAAAGGCAAAGGGAGGGATTCTTCTGCGCTGCTGGGGAAAGGAAGGGTATGTTTGCTCAATAGTAACCTACTTTTTCTCCCTTAGCCTCTTGGGGCCTCTATTTCCATACCTGTACAATGGGTATAATAATGGTTACCTTAATAGTGGGGATCTTATGTATGAAATCACACTTAAGTGTTTTCAACAAACAGTAACGTTTTTATCCTCTTCTTGACCATCTCATGCTCATACCCAGCACATCTGTCTGTGGGTTCTCTCTAGCCCTCCCCACTACCCTGGGAACATTACCACAGTATTATCCATCCCATTAACAGAATCCCCCACTGGAGATGCTCTTGTTGGACCTCGCTTGTTCTCTCTGCTAGGTCTGTCTGGCAAAGCCCCTTAGAAGCTTCCCTTCTCTTATTTCTGCATTCCCTGTTGGACCTGACGTTGTTACACTTGTTTGTGAAAGTTCTCCTGACTCCCTACCTCCTTCCTGCTTGTGTTTCTTTTCATTCTGTCTGCATATTCTGTTCCTCCTGCTCTCTGAGACTCCCTTCCTCCTCACATGTTGACTAGAACATATCTACTTTTAGAGATTTTTTTTCTTTTTCTGATTCTCTGACAATGATGGTTGGAAGAAATCAGTGAAAGCTTTTTAAGCCTCTTAAAAGAAGGTATTTATAAAATTTTAAACCGATGCCTTCTGGTTTATTTGTCATAAATTAGAACCAGAATATTTTTGAATGTTTGGCAGAAAACAAAGTTGTGTTGGGTGCTCAGAGTAAGAGCCTGCTGGGTTTATGAGAGACGCCATCTCTAGACCTCAGGGCTGTCATCTCTTTTGCAACATGGTTTGAAGTTTCCCCATTTTATAGAGAGATTTTCAGCTGCAGAAGGAAAAAAAAAAAAGATTTTCAACCCTTTACACCTTTGGGGTAAATGAACTAACAGAAAATTGTCAGGTGTATCCAATTACTTAATTACAAAAATATTCTGTTGGTATTGCCCTCTCTGGATTGCATGTGATGAGGAGTTGAATCAGCCTCCCTCCTCCCATGGGAAAATCGTAATGATCCCAAAGAAGATCTGATTTCAGTAGCGGCCCATGTGTCCCAAGCGGCCCATGTGCTCATTATGAGTAACCCCCGCATGTAGGGGCATCTTTGCTTCATTTGGTTTTTTAGGTGAGATGAAACTTACCTGTCACGTTTACCACTTCTGCTATCTTCTCTGTCCTCCTCCTCTCCTATCAAATGCCCGTTGAACTGCTTCTCAGTTTCTTCATTATTTATCATGGATTTGGTAGCCAGCATTCAGGACGACAAGGATAAGCAAGCAGTGTTGTTGACATTCTCCAATATTTTACAAGCTGAATGGAGACTCCTACCAAGATCTGATGAACTTATCATGCAAGACGTTGGTCATGGTCACCCTGTGGGTTCAGTAATTGGGTAGAGAAAGAAGAACAGGAGGCCTTGGTAAGGTTTCCAGCCTGGTTAGCAAGGAAACTCGTTCTGTTGCTGGTGTCATTCCACCGTCAGTTGCCTTTTGTAAGACCTACACATACATAAATATGTAGATTTTGAAATAGGATTTTGATAAATTAGGAAAAAACCTGGATCAGTAGTAATAAGGGTCTAAATTCCATTGGCAATAGAAAAGAGGGTTGAAGGTGAATTAATTGTTAAAAGCCATCAGGTTTTGGCCAGTTGTTTGTTCTAATCATAGAAAGGGAAGAGAGTGGATTTCCTAGTGATGCCTATAGATTAAATGCTGGGAAAATAGAAATGCCATGAATAGGACTGGCCCAGTTAGAAGGAGGGGGTACTTTGAGCATAACGTAGAGGGGGCAAAAACAAGGTAGATTTTGGGCCCATCAAATAGGAGTTTGGTGTTCACATGGAATGGGCCATGAAGCAATAGGAAAAATAGGACATGGATTTAAGTGGGAAGAGGAATGGCAAGATCTAGAGAGAAGCACATACAGATGCTTATTAAAGTGACTCAAACAGACATAATCACTTTGAGAGGCCGGAGACAAAAGGAAAACAGCATACACTGAAGTGTAAGGTGAGGACAACAGAGCCAGAGAAGGCTGTGGAAGGCAGTGGGGCATAGGGAAGTGGTATATTACATTTCTGTTGCCAGGTAACAAATGGCCAGAAACCTAGTAAGGTAGTCCCCTTATCCGCAGTTTTACCTGACATGGTTTTAGTTCCCATAGTCAACCATGGTCTGGAAGCAGATTATCCTCCTCCTGTCATATTAGCTGAAGGTTACTAGTAGCCTAACACTGTGTCACAATGCCTATGATAGTCCCCTCACTTCATCTCATCACATAGGCATTTTATCCTCTCATACCATCCCAAGAAGAAGGGTGAATACATTACAGTGTAATTAGAGAGAGAGAGAGAGAGAGAGCACTTTCACATAACTTTAGCTACAATATATTATAATAATTATTACTATGCTTAATTTATAAGTTAAACTTTATTATAGGTATGTTATATATAGGAAAAATAGCATATATAGGGTAGAGTACTCTCTGAAGTTTCAAGCATCCACTGAAGGTCTTGGAACATATCACCCATGGGTAAGAGGAGGCTATTGTAGCTTAAAAAACCCAAGTTTGCTATCTCCATTTCCTTGGGCTGGAACCTGGCATGTATTACCTGGGTTCTCTGCTAAGTACTGCTTAAGGTTGACATCAAACTATCAGCTGTCTGTGTTCTTATCTAGGAGCATGACAAGGGAAAGATCAACTTCTAAACTCCCTCCTGTTGGCATAATTTATTTCCTTGTGATTGTAGGATTGACTTCCACAACATTTTGTTAGCTGTTGGACAGTGACCATTTTAACTCCTAGAAGATGTGCTCAGGTCTTTGCCACATGACTTCCTCCGTAAGCCTTCTCACAATCTGGTAACTTACTTTGACTTGGGTTCCAGCAGAATTTCTTTTAGGTTTTGAGCTGGTTCTGTCTGGAAAGGCCAAGTTTCTTTTAAGAGCTCAACTGGTTAGGTAAGGCCCACCCGAGATAACCTCCCCTTTGATTAACTCAAAGTCACCTGATTGGGCGGGGCAGAAGGTGGTTCTTAATGACACCTATGAGATCCCTCTTTGTCATATAACATAACCTAATCACGGGAGTGAACTCTATCATGTCAAAGTCCTGCCCAGGATTAAGAGGAAGGAATTAGATAAGTATATCCACCAGGTGTGGAAATCTTGGGGGGCATCGCAGAAGTCTCCTTACCACATTGGTGGAGAGAAGAGTCTAGCAGAGCAATTTCAGTTTGGATACACTACTGAGCACCAGGACATGTAGATGTGAGGAATAAAGTCCCTTGTTGCTAGAAGTCAAATTCTACTGGCTCTGCCTGCCTACAGAGGAGAAAGTTGGGATAATGGAATGGTGAAAAATTTGTAATGTTCTTGATGGGAGGATGGTGATGGATAAAAAGGGAATGTTGGATTTAGGCGTTAGGCTATTATCATGCTCTGGGCAAGATGGTGGGGGCTAGAGTCAGATTTGGAGTGGCAGAGGAATGAATGACCACGAACAAGTAAGTAATAGGTGAACGTGTAGCCGAGTCTTAAAATGTTTATCAACGAGGGGAAGGACAGAGGAGATTTTAACAGGGAGTTAATGAAGTAGAGGGCCATTCATCAGTTGTAGGTTTTAGAATGGTTGAGACCTTAGGATGTTTGTAGCGGTGGGGAAAGATTCAGTGGTAAGGAGAAAATTAACATGATGTCCTTCCTCCCCATTTAAATTCTACCAGCACATTAGGAAACTTCAGACAGATCTTTTCCTTCTCTCGTTATTTAACCATTACAGAGCACTTACTGTGTGCCCAGAGTATTTTGGAAGCATTTGGCAAGTACTGACTCATCTAATTTTTTACCACCATCATGGGTACTATCTCCTCTTCATCATGGGAATCTGAGGCACTGAAAGACTAATTCCTTGTCCAAGGTCAATGAGCTTGACAGACTCAGGAAGCTTGACTCTGGAGACCACACTCTTAACCACTGCACCATTGCAAGCACTCTTCTGCACGAGTCTGTTGGTCTATATTTGTATGAGGTCTTAGGACACCCTGGCATTGTTACTGCTGTATGGGGAAACATGCTATGTACAGATTCTCCAGCCAGATAGTAAGCCCCTCGAAGGCACAGAACATGACTCTGCACACTGCCTTGCCTTCCTGGTGGCATTTTAAACATAATAGATGTCAATAAATATGTATTGATTTGATTTAAGCTAGGATCCTATCATTTACTTTATTTCCTCATTTCCTTTAATCTCTATTGATTATAAAATTAATGGGGTGGTGTGTAATTTGGATTTAACTACTTAGCCTGTAACTATAATTTTATGACTTCGAACATCATGATAAATCTGTGACCTCTTTGAGGACTTTCTTGCTTTATTAAATAGATTTCACCTAATTAAAAAAAAAGGAATGAATATATTATAATTCTGAGAACTATTTTCAGTAAGAGAAAAGATGATTGCCTGTTGGCTCTTGGGTTGTGTTTGAATCTTGGAGCTCTGGAGCCACAGAGTGGGATGTGACTGAACCTTGGAGAGGAGGCTCATTCATCCTTGGCTGAGGTCTTGACATTATTTTATCCTCTTTGTAGTATTTTCTTGTCTGCCGGTAAGGAATTAAACAAAAGAGTTGCTTTTCTATTATTGTCAACCACTATTTGTAATTGAGCTGAACGACCATGTTCGTCTACATGCTTAGCCCTATATTCACCTTCACTGCAGGACAGTATTTTCCATCCCTGGGTTTATGTGGGTGCTTCAGATAGCTGCCCTTGGCCCTGAGAGAGACGTGGGAAGGTCATTCTGACTTTATCCATGTGCTTCTGCGACCCAGGCAGGCAAACGCAGCGAGGTGGCTTCATCCTGGCCCACCTTTATCTGAGAACATCCTCTACTTTGCCCCTTGCCTATTACAAAATATTTGCTCTGATGTTAGAGGGAAGACAGGATTAAAATTGCTTTTTGATTTATTTATGAATGCAAAAGGTGATTACTAATGAAAACTTCAGAACCCGTGGATCAGTTATTTTTGATCACCTAGATGCACTGCAAATAAAGAAAAGCAAACCTCACTGCTGGAGATGACGCTCACCAGGCAAGTGGGGTTTTATGGCATTTTTTTTTTTTCCAGAATGGTGCATAGAAAGCTACTTCTCTGTGTTCTTCTTCAAAGCACTCGTACATGAAGTAAGCATCAAGATATTTAGCTCCTGCTGACTGTGCAGCTACATTTGATCAACAAAGAGAAGAAGGCTGATTTCATTTTTCTCCTATGTATTTGGGGCATATTTGTGCTTGAGTGTTGTGTATGTGCAGATGGACAGATATGCACGTGTTAGTGCATCAGAGAACAAGAGATTATGACTGATGCGAAACCAAAGTTTCAGGATGTAGATGGTTAAAGATGACCGGATGGGACAGTTGAGTGATGAGTTTCTAACGAGCTTCGCAAGCTCTTCAGGGAATATTTTTTGTGGGCACCGGGGTGGCTCAGTCGGTTAAGTGTCTGCCTTCGGCTCAGGTCATGCTCCTGGGGTCCTGGGATCGAGCCCACATTGAGCTCCCTGCTCAGCGGGGAGCCTGCTTCTCCCTGTCTCTCTTCTGCTCCTCCTGCTTGTGCTCTCTCTCTCCCTGAATCTTTAAAAAATAAAAATTAAAAAAATTTTAAAAAATACTTTTTGTTTCCCTTTGTTCTCTTTGTGAGATAGTATTTATCTTCCTGCATCTGAAAGCTGTGCGATTCCTGCAGATTCATTTTCTAATATTTTCCAGTATCAACCAATCTTTTCCCCACCATGTCCTGTATTGAGAGACTAATGATTAAGAGAACTGACCTTGCATTCAAATCTTGGCTTACAGCTGTGTGACTTTGGCCAAGTGGCCTAACCTCTCTGTGCTTCAATGTTCTCTTCAGGAAGATAGGACTATAAAATTGTAATTATGCTTCTAGGGTTATTATAGGATTAAAGGAGTTACTGTTTTCAGAGTGTTTAGCATAGAAGCCTGGTATACAAATGATTCCATACAAGTGTTGGCTCTTACTGCTGTAGTTATTGTAATATGATTATAACCTAAGAGGAGGGGCACCTGGGGGGCTCAGTCAGTTAAGCGGCTGCCTTCAGCTTAGGTCGTGATTTTGGGGTCCTGGGATCAAGCCCCGCATCAGGCCCCCTGCTCAGCAGGAGTCTGCTTCTCCCTCTCCCTCTATCTCTGCTCCTGCTCTCTCTCTTTCTCTCTCTCTCTCTCTCTCTCTCTCTCAAATAAATAAAATCTTTAAAAACAAAAGAAAACCTAAGAGGAAAAGCAGGGAGGAGTACAATGTGAATGTCTACATCGCCAATTTATTTTAGTATCTATTTTACTTTTTGGAAAGAATGAGGAGAAAAGGACAGGGGAAATTATTTTCTTATGATATTAGGGAAATTATACTTAAAAAGGGACATAGTTATTCAGTTATAAGAAGTTAACTATGGGCTTTTAGTTTTCCCAACTTGCCCGTGAAAACCGACGGGAGTGTGGGACTGATACGCTGATGGTCAGCTTAGCTGCAGCAGCCCTCCTATGAGAGGCAGGAATAGATAAGTTTTAATTAATATTTGCACCATTGCCTTAAAGATTTGAGGCCTATTTTATACAGTAAGTTAAAGCACATAAGAAATCAGGAAAGTTGGATCTTAATCTTTAGGGATTATCAAGTGGAAACGTGTTCCTAAACACCTAGATTAGGCTGTTCTGGTAACACATCATTTCTATGAAGTTCATAATATCCCATACTTATAAATCAGAGAAAAACACTACTTTTCCTATTTTCTCTGGGTGCGTAATAAGCACGCTTTAGACAGTCTGATGAGAGAGAGAGTTGGCACTGTTCCTCATGCTCTGTGTTTAGTTAGCTGTATTGGTAATGATGTTTTATGTCATAGGCAGATAACCCAATGCAGAAAGTTTAACCATAAAGGAGTTTATTGGTTTGGATCATTGAAAGTATGGGCTTTAGGATGGGTTGATCCAGCAGCTGTATGAAGTCACCATGAACCTGGGTTCTCTGTGTCTCTGCTGTGCCACCTGTGGTGTTTGCCTCATTTCAGGCTGGCTTGTCTCCTAATCATGGGATGCCTGTTGGGGGCAACTGAGGCTACATGTTTCCTTGTGTAAGTTTAGCAGAATGAGGGTTGTTAACCCACTTTATTCCACTCTAAGATTTCTTCTTTATAGTAAAGATGAGGCATGATAATGACACTACCCTAGGAGTGTAAGTAGATCATTTTAGTGGTAGATCTCATTCCAGGAGACAAAAGAGAGGGCATCACACAATATTTGTATTAAAATTGGGCTGAATCTGCTGGGACTGACAGTCCTGACTTTGATTCTTATCAGCCACGTTGAGGAATTTGGATTGTATCCTTTGCTTGGTGGAAAATCATGGAAAAGCTTCAATATGTTAAATTACATGATGGGATTGGGACTTTCATTGTTTAAAAAAAAAAAAAAAGGCACCTAGGCTGCTGTTTGGGGAAAAGATGAGAGGAGAACACTAGTGTGTTCTGGAGACGTGAATCCTTCTCTCTGTTATGAGAGAAAGCCATTTCTATGTCTAACACCTCACCAGGGAAAGACATGCCAGTTTCAGTCTTAGTTATTGCAATTGTCTTTTAAATTGCCCTTGAGTTTATGCAAATCACAATTGATTGTCCTTCAGCAATAGCAACAACAAAAAATTAGAATGTTGTAAAGAACGAATATTGATTCTTTTAGATATTTAAAATGGGATAAGATGTGAGAAGAGCTTCGAAAACCATAGGGCAGTTAGGATAGGGAGCAGCTTTAGAGGATGTGTTCCGTGTGGGGACACACAGACACCTTACCTGAACACTGCTTGATCCCAAGCATCGCAGTGCTGGCTTACAAAATTGATTCTTTTGCAAAACCACTCAGAGTTAACAAATCCATTGCCTGTTCTCTCCTCATATGCCAGGCTTCCGCATGTACTCACTGGGATATTTTCACACTGCCAGTGTTTGGACTCTGGGACATATAATAAAGAATGAGAACTACTGAAAACCAGAAAACTTGTTGTATTTGGACACTCAAATCAAAGAAATATGATGCCACATATAAGCAAGGTTAGGAGGCTGAGATTTCGATGGGCAAGTCTGATAATAGGTCAGAAATTTGAAAATGCAGATTTGAAGGGGTCAAAATAGGCCCTTGTGCTGCCTAAAAACTTTGCAGCCACGCCTGTTAGTGCACCCTTTAAAAGGGATCTCTGATATCTTACCTTACTGCTCCAGCCTGAAAGCACCTTACCAGTAAGGTGTTCTGCCACCGCCTCTGAACTGGTCCCTCTGCTTCCTCTGGGATTCTGACACCCATGGTGAACAGGAGCGTTGCTTCCCTGATTCTTAGGGGGAAACAATTTAACAGAATGTCCTCCAATTCTAGTTATTCGACCTTAATATCCTAAAACTATTGGGTAATAGCTCCCAAATAAGCAAGACGTAGCAAATTGATATCAATAGGAAAATAGAGAAAGTTAAGTCGAAAAAACCTGATTTATCCGGACTGTGTCTGGTATTTTATGATAATAGTGCTTCGATAGTAATAAATAACATTGTGAGTTAATGATACTGGAAAATAAATACTGTAACCCCTCTATAAGAATAAATAGAATAATATAAAAATAAATAAAATAATGCTTTATTACATAATTACATATATTTGTATCATGATTTTCTCCTTAAGTTGAAACATTTCCAGTTCACAGGATGAAATTGAATATCACTATTTAATAGTGTTTTGCAAAAATAATTAAAATTTCTGGGTTTTACCATCTGAAGCTATCTGAAAACATCTATGCTCCTGCATCTGAACCCACTTATGCTACAATGTTTATTGATTGAACTGAACTTCAGTCAATAAGTGAGTGAATCTAGGAGCCAGAAGCAGCCTTTTCGAGGATGGGATTCAGAATCCAGAGAGGGAATGAGGCTAGATACAGTAAATCAGTGAAACCAGACCAAACCTGGCAGCTAAACAGTAGAAGTAGAGCAAAACAGAATGTGGAGTTAAAGCAGCAGAAGTCAAAAGCCATAAAGCAAAGATAGATTGAGGTGGTAGAAACAAATGGGTCCCAAACCACCGAGCAATATTTCCTAAATGCCGATGAAAGAAAGCAGTTTTTCTAGCCATCTCATCAAAACTGTCATTGGTCAAAGCTTTATTCTCCCTTTGGAAAGAAAAAAAAAAAAGAAAGAAAAAAAAGAAAGAAAAAAAAGAGGAGGGGAGCTAGGGAGAGGGAGAAATCTTAGTTCTTTATGGAGGTAATTGTGATGGCAGGAGAGCAGGAAAGAGAGAAGAGGAAGATAGAGCTTCCAAAGCAAGAGGGGCAAGGAAGAGAGATGGTGGTGATAAAGCACAGGATGGGGGAATGAATCCTCATGTGCAAAGCAGGGCAGTATAAGACAACTTGGAAACAAAGATGTGTTAAAGCACATGTTCCTCAGGGACGCCTGGGTGGCTCAGTCAGTTAAGGGGCTGCTCAGGTCATGATCCCAGGGTCCTGGGATCAAGTCCTGCATCGGGCTCCATGCTCAGTGGGGAGCCTCTTTCTCCCTCTGCCTGCTGCTCCCCCATTTGTGCTTGTGCGCTCTCTCTCTTTCTCTCTGAAATAGATAAATAAAATCTTTAAAGCATATGTTCCCCTGAACAGAACTTCAGTGTATATGCAAATTCAAATGCAACCAATAACCAGGTTAAAAAAAAAAAAGTATAACCCGACAGACCAGTATTTAAGCCACTTAAATGCCGAGATCCTTGTAAGAAATGTTTTTTAAAAAAGTCAACCAGGTGAAGTGGGCAATGAATGTGGATGGGCAATTACAGAACAAAAAAATTCAAATGACCAGTATAAAAGGAAGGGATTAATCTCAGAATTGCCAAGTCAAATAACAAGATTTTTACCCACAAATTGGGCAAAACTAAAAAAATATACAACACGTTAGTTAGAATGCAGAGAAATGTTGGGGGCAGTATACATTGCTTAGCAGTTTGGCCATATCATTTTGAATTAAAAATATACCTTTGACACAACAGTCTAATCTTTATAAATTTATTCTATATAAAAAATTACAAGATTATTCATTGCAACATTGTCCATAGTGGCAAAAATTTGAACAAAATGAATTTTTATCAATAGGAGATGAGTTGAATAGACTGTGATATGTCTGTACTATAGATTATTAGATTAAAATGAGAATATATATTTGATGTGGAGGACTGCACATGATATATTATAAAATTAGCAAAGGAAGTTACAGGTAATGTGTAAAGCATGATGCCTTTTCTTCTTCTTCTTCTTTTTTTTTTTTTTTTTTTTTTTAACTCTGGTTAAACCAAAACCAAACCCTTATATTTGTGATTATGGGTAATAGTTAGGCACAGTGAAAAACATATCAGACTGGAAGTTAACATTGAAAGTGGTCTGAGAAGAAAGAATAAAAGCCAAAAAAAAAAGAAAAGAAAAGCAAGATTCAGAATTCTCTAAACCACTTTATCCCAAACCTTTATATCTATACATTTCCAAGGATTAGAAGGTAATATAATAGACTTTTGAGGTTAGTAGTGGAATTATGGGTGGTTTTAATTATCTTGTTACTTATTTTTTATATTTTTAATAAAATGGGATGAATTCTATAATTGGAAAAAATCAAATTTATTTCAAAACTAAGGGGAAAATGTTAATGCTTATTATCTCGATCTTACCCATAAGAAAACTGACCCTCACTGGTAACTGTACCTCTCCAGGGCTCCAGATCGTACACAGTGGAGATATGATTAGGTTTCACCAAAATGACAGAAAATTATAGACCAATATGGAAAGACAATTACAAGTAAGAAATCAGAGAAGGAACAATTTCAGCAAAAAATATTGAAGGAAAAAACAAACCACAAATGTGCTAATGGAACTGTCAGCCACCAGGAAAAGCCCACCTCACCCCCATCACCTTCAGACCACAGCTGAGAATTAACTCAGGTTAGAAACAAGGTGGTGTTTGATGACCTTGATCTATAACAGAGTGAGAAAAATTTCAGGAATGTAAAAACCAAAGATTTTATTTGGGGGCTCAAAATGGTGATGGAGGAGGGGGGGTGAGGCACAGAGGCTGTGCTGTTTCTTGCCCCTGTTTCACATTTGGCAAATTAGGAAAGGCAGTGAATTAGGGAAGTTCGCATTATGGCTGAGACAAGATGAGGATCTGAGCTAATGATGATAGAGAGGGGGCTGTTCACGGCACTTGCTAAAACCAAGTGCTGCTTCACAGTTATTAAATCATTTAACCCTCACGACAATTTGATGAGGTAGGCACCATTAGCTCCACTGTGCACACAAGGGAATGGTGTGGAGCAAAATGTACTAACTTGTCCAAGATGACCTGGCTAGTAAGCGGTGGATGTGAGATTTGTGGTTGGGCTGCTTGACTCCGGGGCACGTGATCTGAAGGGCTGTGCTCTGCTGTTGCTGGTTAAGAAGTGACTATCGAAACCATTCAGGCCACTTTGGACTCATACTTTCCATTGGGATTAAAGGAGATAGAATAAATTTACTTCTAAGACCTTATAGTTGGAGGGGCACCTAGGTGCTCACTTGGTTAAGCCCCCAACTCTTGATTTCAGCTCAGGTCAAGATCTCAGGATCATCAGATTGAGCCCTGACTCAGGCTCCACACTCAGCATGGAGTCTGCTTCTCTTTCTCTTTCTCTCTCCTTCGGTCTTTCCCCCCTGTTTGAGCATTCTCCCTTTCTCCCTCTTGCTCTCTAATAAATAAATCTTAAAAAAAAAAACAAAAAACAAAAAAACAAAACAAACAAAAAAACCTTGTATATGTTTCAGAGCCTTTTTGTGTGTATACAAATCTAAAGATGTACGGATCTGAATTTTGGCTGTTAGTTTTACAAAATTTAGATGACCATATGCTGTATGTCCAGCAACTTACTCTCTTGAACTTGGTCTATCACAGACCACTTTCTCTGTCAGTAGATATGGATCTTCTTCAGTATTTGTCACTGCTGTGTAGTATTCCATCATGTGCACTTGCTGATGGAGTTACCTCTTGTTGGACTAAGCAAATAGAAACAAAGAAGGAATTCATTTCTGCCTCCAACTGTACCACCTGCCAGAAAAGGAGGGTTAATTAGCTGACTTTTAATTACAAGAATAATTTGAGGTCCAGTTGAAATCTCAGTTGAAAATTTAAGGTTCAGTACCATTTAAGAGAAGTAAAAAGTATACCCTGATAACTGTGCTAATAGCCTGTGTATATGTGTGTATGTATTTAATAGGGGATATATATTAATATAAGATGACATTACATAAAATGCATATCATATAATTTTATAACCTAATGTGCTAATAGTTTAATATATATTTAAAACAAATAAATCTTCTCTTGATGCTTCTTCATTTTTGATTTTTGCAGTTTTGCTTTATTTAAGGTGAGATAGAGGAGGGTTTTGGGTGCATTCTGTCACCGGAATGCTGTTTCGTCTTTCAGCTAAGATCACAAAATGTAGTGATTAATTTAATGCACACAGGTTAGCAGCCTTGTATAATATTAATTGCAACCAGAGGCCCATTTGTGCCCCATAAAATACAAGCCTGCCTGCTTTATTTATTGAACAAATGTACATCTTAGGCACTCGCTAGCCATTGTAGAAGATGCTGGTGTATTTGAAGCTTTGAGTGACTCACAGGGAGTTCATAAAATACTCCGTAGGTTTTGGTGATGTTTGAGACCTTGTGGAAGGAGACTGACATGGAAATGAAGTCAACTTCACAGACCTCTGGGATCCGTTACAGCCCGAGATGCTCTTAACACATAATTAGCCAGGGCTGTTAATCACATTTAACAGGTGTTGAGAAATGAACTGAGACAAGGTATCTGCTGTGACCACTTTCTTCTCTGCTTTGGTTAGGGGACCTACTGCCGTCGGAACCCACCCCCATCCCACGCACACGCTCTGAAATGTGACTCTGCATTGTATTTTCTCCATGTTGTCATCGGTCTCTTGATTGTTGAGAATGGTGACATTCACAATAAAAAACCCACAAGGAATCTGTCTGAAGGTCCCCAGGAGAGCTCTTAATGAATGCGTGCTCCTTGGCTTTATTCTATTTTCTTTGCCTCTTTTCTCATTCAAGCCTGTATCTGATTTGTCTGTCGGTTATTGAGAGACAAATCCAAACTTCTGTGAATGGCAGGTAACTCCATCTCAGCAAATGGGCCGCTTCTGTCTCTGGGGTCAGAAAGTGTCAGACCAAAAGCGACCCATCTCCTCCTTTTACACGTGTCCTCACTGCTTCAATAGTGTAAGAGTGAAAACCTCTGTGCCGAGTCTCCTTTCAGCTCTTTTCGTGAATCCAGTCTCCTGGAACAAAATGGAAATAATACAGATAAAACATACCTTTTTATACCACTAACCCTCCTCCTGGTCCCTCCTCCCCTCCCCTCCCCTGGCAAACAGTTTGTGCTAATTCTTCCAAACTTCTGAAAGAAAGGCAATTGCTTGCCAGAAAAATGTTCTGTAGAAAACATAAAGCATTGCTAAATTGGAATTTTTTTTTCTTTGCTTTTGTTTTTAGTTACTGGAGTCATACTGTGGAGCTGCAACTTATCCAGTGAATAGTTTGTTTTTTATATTCATATCTTTAAAATTATTTTATTCTTTTTCACTAGCATTGCATTTCAGACTACAGGTATACCCGAATTTATTTAGCCATTGCCCTGTTGACGAGCTGATGGCTGTTTCTAGGTTTTCACGTTCACAGCTAGACTGGTCACTCAGCCAAAGCCAGCCCACGGCTGTTTTTGTGTGGCCCACAAGCTAACACATATTTTCAATTTTTAAATGGTGGGAAAAAGAATCAAAAGATGAATATTATTTCTTGACATGGGAAGATTATATGAAATTCAAATATCAGTGTCTTTAAATAAAATTTTATTGGAACCCAGCCATACTCATTCATTTATGCATCATCTGTGGCTGCTTCTGTACTTACATGGGCTAATTTGAGTTGTTTCCACAGAGACTAGAAGGCTTGCAAAGCCTCAAATATTTACTATTTGTCCTTTTACAGAAAATGTTTACTGATTTCTGGTCTAAGGTCAATAAGAAGAAAGAGAATTTCTATATCACAGCATTAGAAAAAATGTAATAAACTGCCAAATGCTCCTTTAAGTGGTTGTATACATTTGCAGTGTGTAGGAGAGAATACTTATTTCTTTACATCATTGCTTTAAAAAAATACATTATAAAAGTTGCCTCTCACCTTCTCTTGTGGGGAAATAATGGCATCTTGCTATCTAGTTAGTTTTGCTTTTTCCTACTTCTAACATGGTTTGTCTCATCTTTTCGTATTTCTTGGTCTTTTGTGGGTTTTCTCTATTTTTGTAATTATAACACATGCCTCTTAGAGGTAGTAACTTAAAAACTAAGAAGTAAGAATACCATTTACAGAACTTCTCTGTGCCAGGTACTATGCTGAGTGCTTCACAGATGCTATTTTATATGAGCACTACAGCAACCCCTGAGGTAAGTATTAATATCGTCTCATGTTATGAGAAAAGTGAGGCTCAGAGAGGTTAATCACTTACCCATGGTCACACAGCTCATTTATGATAGGGACAGTTTTTTTGTTTTTATTTTTTATTTTTTATTTTATTTTTTTTAAAAGATTTTATTTATTTATTCGACAGAGATAGAGACAGCCAGCGAGAGAGGGAACACAAGCAGGGGGAGTGGGAGAGAAAGAAGCAGGCTCATAACAGAAGAGCCTGATGTGGGGCTTGATCCCATAACGCCGGGATCACGCCCTGAGCCGAAGGCAGACGCTTAACCGCTGTGCCACCCAGGTGCCCCTGTTTTTTTTTTTTTAAATTGTAGGTGACTTCTTACACTTCTGTGAGCAGTGTAGGATAAATACGTCAAGCATACAATTAGTAGAAAAAATTTTAAGTTAGGAACTTTGTTTTCGATCCATGCCCTTGCTTGTCCAGCACCTATGAATATTTTCAGGTAGCCAAGGATCTTTCAAAGTCTCAAGTCATAGTTAAACCTTGCTTCTCTTTAACTTAGAAGTTTGTATCATCTAATACTTTAGGAGAACCCTTAATTGCCAGAATCACTTAATGATTGTTGTGGCTTCACAGAGGCTGGCAATCATGAGCTAAGTGTAGTCAAAGCAGATCTATTATTAGAGGCAAAAACCTTCTGTTCACGTTCTGGCTCTCTGACTTATTTGCCACGTGACTTTGGCCAAGTGATTTTGCCTTGCTAGGTTCTATTCTTTTTTCACTGCTTGCTTAAATATGATTGACAATATTGCATGTCTATCAAAGGCATAAGGCATTATTTTGAGATAATTTTGCCCTTGACAAGGAACCAGGCCTTATCTACACCTTTCTCAAAATGTACTCCTCACTCTACCAATAGCAGAATGCCTGAGGATGTCTACCAAAACACAGATTGTTGGGTTCCATGTCATCTGATTGAGTCAGGAGCTCTGGGGGAGGTTCTTGGAAATCTATCCTTCCAGCAAGTTCCCAGATGAGTTTTGGGCTAAATCAGAACCAACCACCAAACCCTCAAAATTCTGATGGCTTTCTTTTATTGAAAATACTAAAAAAGACTGTCTTTTTGTTTGTTTGTTTGTTTGTTTGTTTGTTTTTGGAAGCCAGTAAAATATTTCAAACCATGTAAGATCAAGTATCTCTTCTTTACATATGATCTGAATTCCTTTTACAGTAATTATAAGCACATATCCTGTCAGCGAAAAAGCTGCCTTTGCCATAATCGTTACAATGTCCCATGTTTAAAGGCAGCTGTCGCTCTTTGGACTCTTTTATCTTTTCTATTAAATGTGCTGTGATAACATCGAGTTCTTTGGATGATAGAGGCTGCGTTAACTTAGGAACACCTTGTAAAACACTTTGATTTTGAAGTTGATTCTTTGCATTCCTTGATGGGATTTCTTACAGGTTCTCAGCTTAGAAGAGGGTAATAGAAGTTCTTCCTTTAGGAAGAGAAACAGGCCTGACTCTCTCGACTGACTCCACGTCCTAGACAGGTTTTGAAGTGGCACTGATACCATCACGTTTCATTTGTGAGGACGTCTAGACTTCCGTGCCTCATCTTCCAGCCTCGGTTCATGTAACTCACCGTCCTGTGCATGCTCTAGACGAGTTCTCAAAGTACGTGTCCCGGTCTAGAGGCATCAGAATCAGGACATCTGGGAACTCATTAGAAATGCCGATTCTCTGCATGACTCCAGAGCTGTTGAATCAGAAATTTGGGGGTGAGACTCAGCAATCCGTTTAACAGGTCTTCCGTGTGATTCTGATGCATGCTCAAGTTTGAGCACCAGCTGGATTCTTGAGTTCCAGCTCATAGGCCTCTTCTGCCCACCTGAACTAAGTATCTCCCTCCCTGGCCTCTCACCTGTCTTGCTCGTCCTTATCACTGCACCCACTTTGTTTCTTTCATGCTCTATCACCATTTGTAGTTACATATTTATTTCTGTTCTCTTAACTAGATCATAAGCTTTGTAATCGCTAAAACCATACCTATTTTATTCACCAATATATCCCCCAGCATGGAGCACAGTGCCTGGCATGTGGTAGACATTAAAAAAATATTTAATCCAATGAGATGAGTGAACGATCAGTTAATATGAAGTGACTGAGGTTATATTTCTTCTGATCTGCTCTTTTTTGCTTGTTTGCTTTTTTGTTATTGATATAGACAGCCACACACTATCAGTTTCGTAACTAATTTGTAAACAGTTTACAAGAAACACACACGGCTCCCTGTGATCAACTTGCTCTGCAACTTTCAAATGCAGTGGCATTATCTTTACCATTATAGATATTTCCGTTTCAGGACAGAGACTGTGTTCAAAGCATGCACTTAGCGTGCACTCAGTAAGGAGTTAACATGTAGCCATCTGGTTCTGGCAGCTAGGAATGGAATTGGCAGGATACTTCTCGACCAAGACCCTTAGCTTTGTTGACCTAGTAACTCCGGTGTCCTGAGCTATGCCTATTGCTAGAGTTAAACTCAGGGAAGCTGTTCTATAGGTCTGCCTTTGTCTTCCTCAGCCTTTCTCCCCTTTTCCCTCCTGCCTCCCACAGCCCCACATCTCACCTTCTCCCCAGTGCCCGGCTCATTTAACAGTTTTAGATTTATTAACTCTTTGATGGCCATCCCTTCTATTGAACAGGTGTTATCCCTCTGGTTCATGCTTCAGATGTTCTCTGAAGAGCTGGTGAAAATTATTTGCTGCATGGATGTAAAAGAACTTCCTGCCTCCTAGAAATCAAGTCTTTTCGCTTACAGCAGCAACAGCAACAACACAGGTTTGAGAGGTTAGGTAGGGATTTGAATCTCTGCTCAACCCCTTCTTAGGTGAGAGGACTTGAGCCAGGTCCTTCGCTTCCGGGGGCCAGAGTTCTCCTGTCTGTAAAATGGAGATAATAGCTACCTTCTGGCACAACTATGAGGATGGAGGAACTTTGCGGAGGAGCTCATTCCTCCTTGGTGCTCAGGGTATGGCACTTACAGTGGACAAATATCAGGAACAATCCCTGGGATCTCGGACTAGGAGCACTGCAGAGGGAGAGATATTTGTAACAGAGGCCACATTAAAAATCAAATTTAAATCTTGGCAGAAAGAAGAGAGGTAGAGACTGAATCTCTTAAGGAACTAAATGTGAAACTGGTCTTTCTTTTTTGTCTTTGCACACTGTTGAGAAAAGTTACCTGCTAATGGGATGTGAGGAGTGCAAGCTAATACATGTCCTTCCCCCCTCCCCCGCCCCCGCCATCCTCAGGATTCTTCTTAAATAAATGATGATAAACTTGCTGCATTTTACTTTAATGATCATTCCATGCTAAATTCCTGAAAGTGAAGATAACACGGGTAAAAAAAATTTTCCCCCCAAATAATAAATACAAAGATCTGTTTGTGAAATGTTTAAAACATGTGTTCCAACATAACTCTCCTAAGGAGTCATCCTGCAGTTTTCCAGAGGGAAAAGTCAGATTCATACCTCCTTGGAAATGACTTCCACTAGAGATTTGAGTGTGGTCCAGTGGATCCAGCTCAAGTATATTAATGGCGGGACTTTTAGATCTTTCCTATTTTACCTCAAATTATACAATGTATGAGGTTTGTTGAAAGCATTTTCTTTTTTGTAACCACCATCTGACACATTTTTTTCCTGACCTGATCTGAAACATGATTTTAAGTTCTTACCTTGCCAATCACAAAATAGGCCAGCCTCCTCCCAGTCATTCGCATTATGTGGCAAGTAAACAACAGTCAGCTGGAAGGACATAATCCAGAAAGTTCAGCCAATGCATCACCATTAGGTCCAGGAATACAATATACATAGTAATTAGCGGTGGCTGTATGAACCCTACAGCACTTGGCACTTGCTCAGAGATTTTGTAAATGTCTGTGTTCCTGGGAGTCTGTACTCCCCTAGCATTGTGGTAGGATTATTGTCCTTCTGGACACATTAAGTGGATTATTTTGTTAGAGGAGGAGAAGCCATGAAAAATAATGTGCCATTTTTTCCCCTTGTAGCAGATGCTGGTTTCTTTGATAATTTCCAAGTTGAAATGAGAAAAAGAATAGCTTTCCTTCTTAACAGGAGGCAAAATGTCTTACTGAATAGACTGGGGAAAACCAATTCATCAGATTTAAGAACTAGTTTCAGACTTTTCTGATTTGTAAAGAATATTGGCATCAGTATCTTATAATTTAGAGTACTTGGGAGCTCACATCCTTACACACTGGTGTAGATAGAAATCCATTATGTTTATGTAAATGACATTACATCTTAGGTACACATAGGAGAAGTTAATGCTTCCCTGACTTCTCTCAAATGTTTCTCCCTCTCAGGGACCTTTGGCACACTACCTAAGTTTTCCCGCCTGCCTCAGGATCCTAGAATCAGAGCTTGACAGGAGCGTAGCTGTATTTTGCTAAAACAAAACTTTGTCTTTTTACTCCGTGTAGGAAAAAAGAAAGATCTTGGGTTGCAGTGTGTGTATTTGGAGAAAGTCACTAAATAAGCAGGATGCTTATGAGAAGAGAAACCAACCTGTATATATCAACCTCTTTTTTCTGTTTTTTCTTATCTTTTTTACTTTTTGACCCCTTTACCATAACCCAACATCATTAACCACTGGCAGCCCCCAATCTGTTCTCTGTATTGGTTTCTGAACTTGTTTTTGTTTTTCGATCCCACATATCAGAGAGATGAGGGAGTATTAGTCTTTGTTTGTCTGACTTATTTTACTTAGCACAATGCCCTTAAGGTTCATTTATGTTGTCACAAATGGTAGAATTTCCTCATTTTTTTAGAGCTGAATAATATTCCGTTGTATATATATGGATACCACGTCTTCTTTATCCATTCATCCATCAGTGGATACTTAGATTGTTGCCATATTCTGGCTGTTGTCAGTATCGCTGCAATGAACATGGAGGTGCATGTATCATTTCGAGTGAGTGAGTCTACGGCCACACCACCCTGACTGCGCCCGATCTCATCGAGTGTTTTTGTTTTCTTTGAGTAAGTACACAGAAGTGGAATTGCTGGATCCTATGGTAGTTCTTTTTTGATTTTTCGAGGAAACTGCATATTTTCCAAAGTGGCTGCACCACCTAATATTCTCAACGGCAGTGCATGAACATTCCCTTTTATCCATGTCCTTGGCAATACTTCTCTTTTTGATAGTAGCCGCTTTAACAAACGTGAAGTGCTAGCTCATTGTGTTTTGATGTACATTTCCCTGATTAACGATGTTGAGCATCTTTTCATATACCTGGGAGCCATCTGTATGTCTTCTCTGGAAAAATGTCTATTCACATCTTCTGCCTGTTTTTTAATTGGGTCATTTGCTTTTTGAGTTCTTTATATATTTTGAATATTAGCCCCTAGTGAGATATATGATTTGCAAATATTGTATCCCATTCAATAGATTGTCTTTTCATTTCGATGATGGTTTTCTTCTTTATTTTTTTTCTTTTTCTTTTTCTCTTTCTTTCTTTCTTTTCTTTTTTTTTTTTTTTTTTTTTCTAAGTAGGCTTCCTACCCATTTTGGGGCTCGAACTCTCAAACTCATAATGCCAAGATTGAGAGTCTCATGTTCTACTGATTGAGCCAGCTATGTGCCCCTTCATGATGGTTTTCTTTGCTGTGCAGAAGCTTTTTAGTTTCATGTAGTCCCATTTGTTTATTTTTGCTGTTGTTGCCTTTTCTTTTGTTGCCAGATTTAAAAAATCATCTCCAAGACCTATGTCAAGGAACTTGTAGCCTATGTTTTTCTTCTGAGAGTTTAATGGTTTCAGGTCTTATGTTCAGGTCTTTAATCCATTAACAGTTAATTCTTGTGTATGTTGTAAGATAGTGGTCCAGTTTCATTATTTTGCATGTGGCTATCCAATTTTCCCAGCACCATTTATTGGAGGGGCTTTCCACATTGTATATTCTTGGCTTCTTTGTCATAAATTAATTGACCATATATATGGGGGTTTATTTCTAGATTGTCATAAATTAATTGACCATATTTGTGTGGGTTTATTTCTAGGTTCTGTATTCTATTCCACTGATCCATGTGTCTGTCTTTTATGCCAGAACCATTCTGTCATCTGCAAAGAATGGCAGTTTAACATTTTCCTTTTCAATTTGAATGCTTTTCATTTCTTTTTCTTGATTAATTGTTCTGATTAGAACTTCTATTAATTTGCTGAAATAAAGGGGCAAGAGTGGACATCCTTGTCTTGTTCCTGATCTCAGAGGAAAAGCTTTTAGCTTTTCATCATTGAGTATGATGTTAGCCGTGGGCTTGTCATGTATGGCCTTGATTATGTTTAGGCATGTGTCTTCTATACCTGCTTTGTTGAGAGTTTTTATCATAAATGGATGTTGAATTTTGTGAAATGATTTTTCTGCATTTATTGAGATGATCATAAAATTTTTATCCTTTCTTTTGTTAATGTGGCATATCATGTTGACTGATTCATGGGTATTGAACCATCCCTGTATCCCTAGAATAAATCATACTTGATCGTGGTGTATAATCCTTTTAATGTATTGTTGAGTTCATTTATATAAGCCTCTTAAATAACATTTGAAAAATTAATATTAGGATCTTGAATCTTATATCCTACTCAATAGTTTTCCAGGAAAATTATTTAACTCATTAACTAGCTTGAATTTTTAAAACAAAATGAAGGATATATTGTTTATCCTACAATGGAAATTCAACTCTGTCTTTTAATGCAATTTTGTGAAAAGTTACTTATATGCATTTTAAGTAACTATCTATAAGGTGTTATCTGTTCATGTCAATCGTTTCTAAAGTAAAACAAAATGATTTGAACTCTTTATGAATTTATCTTTTGCCAGTTAACATATTTTAAATAATTTCTTGCAGTGCTATTTGCCACAGTAATATCTTATAAGAATCTATTGATAATGGCTTAACCTGCGTCAGTGTTGTAACTAAAAATGCCCAGCATGATCAGGTGCTTTGTCTTCCTTTCTCCTCTTCAGATGTAGACTTTCTCTTCAGTATTCTGTTAAACTCCAGAGAGGCTTACAATTATTCAAAATTATCTGCCATTTTATACTCTCTGGGTAACCACTTATTCCTGTTTTCTTCTTGGTGGTGAATAACCTCACCTAAATAGACCAGAAATGCCCAAAATCTCCTTGCCTTTTTCTCTAGATGCAGCTGGTGAGCAGCCATATCAAAACTTCACATCACATTTTACCTGAGCACTCAGCTAAATAATAACAGATTCTTAGTATTCTGGATTATCCTATATTTGCTGCTGTTCCCTTAACTTCACACTTATCATTAGAATTTTTAGGCATTAAAATGGCATTTTTGTTCTTAAGGTGTTGTTTTTGCTCAATTTTCCCATTATTTAAAGTTGCATGCTTTATTATTAAAGGTAAAAGCCTTTTAAACTTTGTTTGTAGTGCCTATCCCTATATGGCATGCATATCCATTTGCTTTTTCAAACCTAGTAAATATTTCTCATACTTCAAAGATACATCCAACGGAAAGCCTACAGTAGTTGAGTGTTGCACAGGAGTATTTAGGATTGTTAATTGAATTGCATCATTGTGAAAAAGGGAGGCTTTCATTGTTTTGATGATAATCTTTTCCTTTCTTACTTATTTTAATTGCAAAATAAGTTGTTATTCTAAGGAAGGATAACTTTAGATGTTTTACTAACAGCAAGAAAATGTGCTGTTTTTTATGCAGCTTGAGTAAATTACAACTAGACCACTGGGGTCTTAGTGGTTATTACAAGATTAAATAACAAAACTGTGAAAAAAGAAATAAATATTCCAATAAATGTAGTTTCTTATAAACATTCACAGTCCAAGGTTACAGATTGACTGCTGTTGTTTATTAAAGCAAGTCTTTTAATTTGTACATAGGTCATTGCCACCTTTGGTTGACTGAATTATACAAATACTCAATTTTATAAGAACTTCAAAATTAGAAGTTTGTCTCACATTTGACTTTAGACTCCTTTCTCTCTAAACAAAGGGTTATAAGTCTAAGACTTAAATTTGCAATAACATTTGAGTCAACGATATCTTTATCTTTACCTAGAAGTTTTCACTAATTGCTCTGAAATTAATGGCCAATATTTTTAATTATAATTTTAATCAAGGCAAACAAACAAAACAAAAACTTGGGTCTTATGATTTAGTTTTACAATATGTACTATCATATGTAATCTTAATAAGAATCCAATAAGTAGGTATTACTCTGTTTTGCAGAGGAGGAAACTGAGGCTCAGTGACATACTAAGGGATTGGCAGAAGTCACCTAATTCTTAAATAAGCTGCAGTGCAGTGTTCTGAGCCTCGAGAATCTGACATCAGACTTGGAGACCATGGCCTTAACCTTGTGATATGAAGCTCCTTGTTATCATCAGCTAACGAATATGCGTTCTTTAATCTATGGCAAGTAACTCTTCTAAACACTCTCAGGAAAGTCATTTGGGATCATTAAAAAAAAAAAGAAAAGAAAAGAAAAGAAAAAAAGTCCATCCCCAGTAATAGGAATTGATCTTTTCTTCAAAGGCAGGTGTTGGGATAGAACTGAATCATTGTTGAAGTCCTATTTTTTCCAATTTCCATTAGATCCTAGGAAATACCACATTGATAAGTAGATGATACTCTTGGTCCAAATTATTGACCTTCCTTTTCTATCATCAGTTGTTCCTAGTCTTAACACTCACCATCCCTTTTCTCTCCCTAACTTGTCTTTCTTTGTCTCCCTCATTTCAGTCTTCCCATGAATTTTTTTCACAGTCTTCTTGTTCCCCCGCCTTTTCTCTTACCTGTCTTTAAAGATCTGCAAATCTTATTCTTTTTGCTCACTTCTTTTGACTGCATTTTCTCACCACACTGTATTTTATGTGTAGTGAACTTCTGGGATATCCATATTCTTTTCAGTATTACGGATTGGAGGTTGCTATTCTAGAGGATGCCCCGTAGGTAGATGTGGGTTGAGAGCTATGGGAAGGGGCCCAGGATGGGCTTTATTTAGAACAAAAAGTTCAGGTCTGGGTCTGGAAGCCCAATTCACCCTTAATTTTTAGCTCCAGTCTCAGTTGAAGGAGTATGTTGAAATTGACATCATGTTCAGAGTGCTTGAACATTATGGGCTAGGATGGTGACGGTGCACCTTATTTGAAATGAGTGTCTGCAGAATAAATGTGCCTGTGTGTATCCATACATGTGCTCACATAAATTGTTCCTCTGTTTTCAAAAGGATATGTAATAGGTGCTTATTAAAGAAACTTGAAGAAAGTTCTCTTAAATACCTTCAAAAATGGGCCATGTGTTATCATAAGGTTTAGCCTTTGTTTAGTGTATAATTGATATATGAAAATGGAAATATGTCCTTCCCTGTTAGTGACTTCCACAGGTCCTAGTAATGGTTGTATGAAACTCTTCTCATTATGGATCAATAATTCGTCAAACAGAAAAGAAATATAGGGCTATTATTAAAAAAAAAAATATATATATATATATGGCTAAGTGTTTATTTATACATATATGCCAATATTTATGGAATGCTTGAATGTTGTGTAAACTTGGAGATTTTTCTTAACTCAGAAATTGCCTGAGTCATCCTTAATAAGTATGTGATGTATTTAAATTTCAAGAGATTAAAAAAGATGTAATCACTTGCTTACGTTTTCAGATAACCTGATCTTTAGGAAACTTTGTGGTAGCAACTCTCTTGGCTTACTAAGCATCCCTGATTATAAGACTTCCTCAATCTTTTTTACCCCATAGACTTAGGAACTGAGGAACAAGGCATCTAAGAGAGTAAGCAGAGGAAGAAGCGAAGTACATCCCAACTCCTGGTTGAGTCATATCAGTAGAGTTTTGTAACGTCCTACGTTTTACAGTATCTTTACCAGTAACAGTTAGTGTTGTCCTGATTATAAGCAAACAGAGGTAGATTCTAGTTAGCTTAAGCAAAAAAGGAATTTATTGGCAGTCTCTTGAGTTCACTGTACAGATTACAGGAGATGGGAGAATGACACTTGGACGTGAACAGGAAGCAGCTTAGATTTGGGGTTAGAGACAGTAAGTGCTACCCAGTAGTCTTTTGAAGACTCCACCATTGGAAAAAAAAAACAAAAACAAAAACAATTTCCAGGACTTTTGTTGAGTCTTCTGGTTACTATAATCGAGATTCAGATTTCAAAGAAAGAGTATCCAATTGGCTAAATTGGAAAATGTGCCCAGTCATGGCAACGGCCTATCTTCACCAGCAGTTGCTGAGAGTGAAGATGATTTTGGGGTGCTATTATCAAAAAGCCATGGAACAGTTGGGCCACTGGAAACAACGAAAGTCTAGTGTATAATTTCCCATCTTTCTCTAGGATTGGGCTTCACCACAAAATCGGACAACAACTTTCAAGTGAAAGCACATATTGAGATTGATCTTTACATGAAAATGATTAACTTGATCCACAAAACATACAGTAAAAACAAGCGATAAAGAAAGGAAGCTAATAAAAGAAATTGATTTATTCGAAGTGCCGTGTGTCTCTTTCACTTTGCTGCATATAGCAGGACAGAATTAGCGGCAGTCTTGGCTCCAGTGGTCTGCCAGACCAGCAGTAATGGGTCTTAGCCACGCCAAGTTTGATTGTGTTTTGTCTGAAGAGAAGGATAAAACAGCTTTGTTTTTACCTGTCAGATTGCCTGGTTCTTAAGATCAGGAACTTTCTAGAGGAAAGCATTCTTAATGGAATAGGAGGAATTCAATTTACTGTTTTCAGCATTGTGACCTGATAAAGGGAGTTTTATGTCTTCTGTATGGACCTGTGCATATGACCATTTAATAAACACTCCTCCATTAATGTTTCTCATTTTACCAAGTGTGTTTTGAGGCCTGGAGGGTATGACATTATAATATCAACTTTTCAGAGATTTAGCACAGTACCTGACACACTCATAATCAGTGCAAAATCAATGTTGGCTTTTGTTAGGATAATAATTACTACAAATACCTGATAATAATTAAACGTGTGTTATATGCCAGGACTTACCACTTAGCACTTATGAAGTTGATTTTTATTCCTTGATAGTGATGAGGACATTGAGGCTTAGAGAGGCAAAGATAGTGATCTTGGTGGCAGACAACAAAAATCATTCTTGCTCCATTTCGGAACCTCTGTACTATCGACATTTTTGAGGGGCTCCGTTCTGTGCACTGCACCACGTGTAGCACCATCCTTGACCTTAACTTACCAAATGCCAGTAGGAGCTTCTAGTCATAATGGCCTAAAGTATCTCCAAAAATTGCCCAAAGCCCTAGGGCTGGGGGGCAGGGAGGAAAGGGAGCAAGATCCTAAAATCAAAACTTACTTGAGAATTACTGGTATAGCTAGTTTGAGGGGAAAAATATACTACAGGGACTCTGCTATTGCGCCACTGAAAGCTAGATATCCTTCTGTCACCCTCCTTCAGAAACTGGATTTCTGTGGCAGCTCCTGCTGCTTCCTGTTGTTTTCTGAGTCTGTCTTAGTGAGGCCTGAGTCCTATGACTGTGTCCTCACTGAGTAGGAGTCTGGGAAAGTGAGTGCTTCTGCCATGTGTAGTTACACGTCCTGGGAATTCAGAAGACAGATATGGTACTAGCTCTTCTAGAACCTACAGTCTCATTAGAACTACAGTGGCAGGGCAATACCAGTGCTGCAATAGAAAGAGGGACTGGGAGCTACCTGTCTATCCAGAGAAAGGAATGCCCGCCTGAGCTCAGGGAGTACGTCCAAAGGAGGTGACTTTCAACCTTGTCCTAAAGAATGAATGATTTTTCAGGGAGCCTGGGTAGCTCAGTTTGTGGAGCATTCTGACTCTTGATTTTGGCTCAGGTCATGATCCTGGGGTCTTGAGATCCAGCCCTGCGTTGGACTCTGTGCAGAGCATGGAGCCTGCTTGAGATTCTCTCTCCCTCTGCCCCTCCCCTACCCCTATCATGTGTGTAAGGGGGAAAAAAAAAGAATGAATGATTTTCCCCCAAGTTGGGAAGAGGATCTTGGTGGTTATTGCCATAGCTGGGTTCAACCACTAGTATAGACTCAGTGGCCTGAAATGATGGATTCTCATTTTGTGGGCTTCAGTTTAAAATGCACTTTCTTGTTTTGTTAAGTGATGAATAGCCTCTACAGTGTTAGGTTTAAGATGGGAGATTTTGCATTCTTTTCACAGTTTTGATGGTTTGCCCTGTGCAGAGAGTATTTTTGCTCTTGGGGCTGTCTTAGCTTCATTGCCACAGGGTTCCTTGATGCTGTTGAGGGAGCTCTAAGTAATGTAAACCTTCCTCTTTTAAAGGGAGGCTAACAACTTAGAGACATATAGGTGTTGAAGCTTAGTACCTAAATGAGCCTCTCCCTCTTTGATATAATTAGGAGAAATCTTTACTAAACGGCACATTATTCTTAATTGGCATATTAGGCTATTGGAAGATCATTTTAATTCACTCTGATTGATGACATACATACATATATACTTTCCTCATGGGGTAGATATTCCATACAAATTTTCAAGTATAACTTTCTCTTAAAGGATTCAGTACCACCAAACAGATCTGTGGACACGATCTTCGTCCTTACTATCCAAGGGCGAGTTTGTACTGCCCACACACCTCCCCTAGCTCCCCCTTTTCAGCACTGTATTTGTTGTGCTAGTAAAGAAAGCTTGGGAATGAACAAATGGTTGATTTCAGTGACCTAGGCAAAGATTACTCCATTTGAATGTTACTGGGTGGTTCTCCAGAAAGGTGGTCAAACCACCTTTCCTTTTCCCAAAAGTCCATGGAAAGAGATCCAAGCACCACCAGATCCTGAGACAATTTTACCAATAAGCACTTTTTTTTTTAATACTCTGTGCCCCACATGGGGTTCAAACTCATGACCCCAAGATCAAGAGTCTTGTGCTCTACTGAAGGATCCAGCCAGGCACCCCCAACCAGCATTCACAGAATACCCCCCCTTTTTTTTTAAGATTTTATTTATTTGACAGAGAGAGAATGAATGGGGAGGAGGGGCAAAGGGAGAAGCAGACTCCCCGCTGAGCAGGGAGCCTGATGTGGGGCTTGATCCCAGCACCCTGGGATCATGTTCTGAGCTGAAGGCAGATGCATAACCAACTGAGCCACCCAGGCGCCCCCAGGATACTTAAAAAAAAATTTTTTTTAATTAAGTAGGCTCCATGCGCAATGTGGGGCTTGAACTCATGACCCTGAGATCAAGAGTCACATGCTCTACCAACTGAGCCAGCCAGGTGTCCCCCACCAGCACTTTTGAAGTGGCATGAAGACAAACCTACTAATTGACTCCATCATTGCAATTCTGCTTGCTCCCACTCGTCGATTCAGTGCTGTTTTTTCTGTCTTTGTGTCCCTGGGCTTTTATTTTCAGAGGAAGTTAAGTGCCGCTTGAAGATGGCGGGGACTGTTGACTCCCATTATCCTCTCTGTAGGCAAAAACATAGGCTTTGTATGCTAACACAGAGAACCAGTCAGAACCTTTCTATGGTCCTGGAGATTTCTCTGCTGAATAAGGATTGTGTTCTGAGTGTGAGCATTGCCCCAAAATGGTGGTCCTTGAAAATAGGTACTTACTCTAAGTGTTGGACTAAGTGTGGGTGAAGTCTGCCAAGGTGGTTGGCCACAAAGGCATTCCTTTCTTTCAATAAACATTAATTGAGCATTTACCTTGTGCCAGGTTCTGTGTTCATTAGTGAAGATACAGTGACTGCTACTCTCCACCCTCCAGGAGCTAAAAAGCTGATCCATTCCATCTTTGGACTCTTTCTAGCCCTCAGTGCTAGTACTCCTTTATTATGGGTAAAATACTGTATTTTCTAAACCCCTGCCAGACTTCTCTGAAATTTAGATAATTTGAAAACAGGTGTCTGTGAAAAACCTGGTGCATAATGTTGCAGTAATAGGTTTTTAAAAAATGAATAGAATTAATCACTTGTAAAAAATAAAGATTATTTTTCTTTATCTCAGCCAACAGAGAAACTAAGCAGTTTTCAGGATTAGTGTCCTCTTTAAAAGGACACTATCTGCCAGATCGGATTAGTTTTACAAAAGATAATAGCTATACCTAAAATTAATGACACTAAATATCATGACCAAAAAAAGTAAAGTCAAGCGGCAGCCACAGTGAAATCCAACCAGACTCTTGATACTGGAATTTCTGTCATGGCTAACTTCTGCCACCCTCATGCTCCTTGGAAAAACTTCCTCCCTATTTTGCAACCGACTGCAGGTTATTCTTAGATTCAGACAGGGAAACAAAAACTGAGTGACAAGACCAGATGCACTTTACCTCGGTTATGAATACAGTCTGATGTGGGTATCTGTGGGATTATCTTTTTTCTTTTAGACCCTTCTTTAAGTAGAATGCACGATGATAAAGATCAGGAGATGGGAGGAGTTGGCAGAAAAAGGAAAACAATGGCCCCTTAATAAGACTCCTAGTAATCAGGCAGGCTTTTGTGTTTTGCATTAGAGATGTGAAAGTGATGGACTGACCATTTTGAAGGCTGCCATCATTGCAGACTGGCGTGTTTCTAATTACACATGAAATGAAAGGCTTCAGAGAAGAAATGACCCAGAACACTCAACCATTTAAGTATCTGATTAAGGCACGTAAGCCTTGTAAAGAGCAAACTGCAAGATCGCACTAGTCCAGTTGTGTTTTGTTTTTTTTTTTTAGACTCATTTGAAATCTACTCTTTTTTTCTTCTACCTCCTTTTTTTTTTTCTGTCCAAATACTTTTGTGCCCAAATTTGGAATGTTCATATCTGATCTCTCAAGTGCCAGCAGGAAACAGATGGCACCATCAGAGGATTGAATGGAAGGGGGTTTTAGTAAAGGGACTGTTTATAAGGTATGAGCAGGGTGGGGGGAAGTAAAAGGGAGTGGAGCAGCACCAGAGCGTAGCAATGGAGGGAAGCCTGGACGGCAAGTAGGAGAGCCACACAAGAGCTGATCCTGTACAAGGGGGCTCCATGGAGATTATAGAAGCATGATAAGAATCAGAGGGAGTAAGTACTGCATCTTCTCTCCCTTCGCCACCACCAGTCTTTGGCTCATGATTGTCATTGGCCAAACCTACCAGAAGTCAGAGGAGAAATGAGTCTGGCAGATGCGTAGAAAATAAATTGCTGGGACACAGGACAGGAAGAGCAGAGAATGGATCTGGGGGCAAATGGAGAATAACCAGCACACATGCCTTTCACTAACATAAACCAACAGGAAGATCCCATGTATACTGGCAGATTAATTTGCCTTTCACCTTATAGTGCAGAACCGAGGAATTCACCACAATTACATCGAGCCGCTACTATGGGCAAGGCAAAAATAACCAGTGCAAATGCCTAGGCTGTATCATTTGTCATGTGTGGACCCCTCAGATCCTGTACTATCAGGGTTTGCACAACTAGTGCCTCCAGACACAGGTGGGACATATAAATGGGTGAACTGGTCTAGGTGGTAGGTAATGGGGAGTCATGTCTGTGAAGAACTCGGTAACCCTGCTGTCTCTGAAAGCATCGGTTGGCATGCAGTGCCCGGGAATTCAAGCCTGACATTTTCAGACTGTCTCTTTTTTTTTTTTTTTTAACCAAAGAAACCGTATAGCTAGGGGGAAAAAAAAGTTTCATTTTTGAATGTTGACAGCTAATTCAATTTCCTTTTTAAAGACCTGTAGTTTAGATTAACAAACACCTCTCATTGAGAGCTGGTAGCCTTTAAGTTCTTTGGTCTTTTGAGCTCCTCTATGTACTGTTCCAAAGGAAACAACCTCATCCTACCTGCTGTGGGGAGACCAGCTTCCCATCCCGAGTGCTTTCCAGACATTTGGGAGGTTCTGTGATGTTCTGCCATCCCTTGCTCTGGCCTCCTGCTGTGCATGCGTGCTGGTGTCTCCACTCAGCCTCTCACCTTTGGGGACCAGCAGACCTCTTTGCCTACCCTCCAGGCCCCAGAGCACAGCTGACCCAAGGTGATTGTAACAGACTTTATCTGGAGGTGTGGACATAACAGAAGGTAATTATATGACAAAGCAGGGATCCACTTCCAATACAAAGCCTCTTGCTGCAAGCTTGCCCTCCCTCTCAGGTGGAGCTTCTCCTCAAGCTCTTTCCTTCTTCTCGGCAAGCTACCGTCAGGGTCCTCCATTCCAGTGTGTCTCCCATCTCCTCTCTTCTCCAGGTCCTCAAGTTGTGCTGTTCCCTGCACCGTGCCCCCGCTCTCCCCCAGCCCCGGCCCCTGCCTTAAAATAGCACCTAGAGGCAACTCAAGAATCCCTACGCTGTATATCCCAGTTGCCGCTACTGCTTTTTGTCGCAACCTCTACTTCAGGTTAGGCCCCTAGATAATCAAAAGACCCACTGAAAGAAGCAGTCTTACCTAAGGAACATTCATTACTCCATCCAGAATGCTCCAGAATGCTCCAGAATGCTGCTGTCCTTCCAGAGCAATCAGCTCAGTCATTGTTGACTTTGATACCACAGCCCTTCTGTCCTCTTTGCTTCATAGAACTGCCTGCCTCAGACTCCTTCCTGAAGGTGGGAAGCAAGAGCATAGGCTGAATTAAGAAACAGGGTTTACTTCAAAAGAAATCTCAAATTCTGTTAAGTTTGGTAGTAGGGGACATTAGGGATGGCTTGCCAAGCTGAGACCCACAAAAGCTTTTCTTTTGGAAGGCATGGAAATCTTAAAAAAAAAAAAAAAAAAGAAAGAAAGAAAGAAAGAAAGAAAGAAAGTATCTGATAGGAGCACACAAAAGCTTTTCTTTTAGAAGGCAGGAAAATCTAAAACAATATTTATGTATCATAGCTGATGAGATGGGGACTGGTTTCAAGGCTAAAAGGTGATTATAATCACCCACACAGTTATTGCAAATGGTGTCCTACTTTGTATTTTTGTTTATGATAGGCTGGAGAGAAGTAAATTACCACCTCGTTGTCAGCCAATAATCATTTTCCAGGAAAAGGTAATTTATCCTCTGAAAGGGAATATTCACCTGTTTACCTTTTTGATTGCACCATTGTGTATGTGACTCCTACTGATTATGAAATCCATGTTTCTGTCCTCCAGATCCCACACGAAACCAGCCCAAGCTGGGGTGTGATGTAAAAATACATGATCAGATTGCAATTAGCAGCCTGACCTTCCCTCGGTGGTCATCACGGGAGACCGTGAACGCCGCAGGCAGCCAACACTCAGTATCTGTCTCGTTGAGTGTAACTTTTGGGGAGATTGGTCTGTTTTCACAAGATGTTGGAGGATACTACTTCCTCCATCCTGAGGGTTAAGTTTGGGAGGAAGTGGTATAGTCACCATAGAACTAGGGGGAATTCCCATTGTGGAAAAAAAAAAAATTAGAGAAATTTTACTCAAAAACTTTTAAATAACCCAGTACTACAGTGAGAAGAAACATTTCCCGGGCTTTGAATGAAATACCTTAAGATGTACTTCAACTTTTAGGTGGTTTATTTAGTTCTTGGTTAGCAGAGTGTTGCTGCAAGGACTGGAAAGCTGACAGGAAGTGCATCATATTCTAAAAGGGGCTGATTATCTGGCACAAAGTAAATGATACTAACATTGGCTTTTTAAAAACTCTCTGCTGAGCATAGTTACTTCTCAGAATATAATACAGTTTCATTCTTATCCATAGGCTTTCCCTCTTTTAATTCTTATTTTTAAAATTACATTTATATCTATATCTATATATCTATAGATATTTACAGAAGTGCATAAGTTTAATAATCATAGATTAATGGAAATGACAACAGGACACAGATGTTCATACATATACAGATGCTTTTATTATTCATATTATTTTATTTTTAAAGCCTTTTCTTGTAACACAACTGGACTTTATTGCTTTTTCCAAAAACAGATTTTGTTTCTACCACTGTGGTATACAAATAATGTTTTTATTTGGTTCCAATGAAATCACATAGATTGATTCCATGGACCTTACTCCTCCCATGTAATCTGATTTATTGGATCACATAGTAGCCTTCAAATTTTTAATGTATCAAATATATAGTTTACTAAGTATATCTCTGGATTTTAGACAAAAATAATAAATATAAAACTTGTGGATATGTGTTATAAAATGTTCATATTAGTCTAAAAGAACAGGTTTGTTACTCATAGGAGGAGGGAAGTGCTAACACTTATATGAATACTTATGTGAGTGACCCTGTTCCCCATATGGTTAAACAGACAAAAATCTGTATTTCTTTCTAACATTTCCAATTAACGTTAATTAATTGTCACACTTGATGTGCAGGATCTGACTTGCCATTTGTAGATTGTAGCCTTGGTGTTGACTTGCTCATTTGGTTAGTTTCTTTGCTGGCTGGACTTTCACTTAATGTGAACACTTGCAGTGTCAGTGTTGTGAGTTTCCTTTCTCCCTCCCTCCCTAGCAATATATCTGATAGATTTAGGGGAGAGAGGTTACAGAAACTTTTACTTAAAATTGGGTATTGTTTGCAGATTTCAATGAATCACACTCGGCTGTTCCTCACTATTACGGGAGTTAGAGCACCAACTCCCTGCCAAATACATATAATGAGGACTTTGAAAATATATCCAGGTGGTTCTGTGAAAATGTGCCACTCAGATCTTTTGTGGCAGGAACGAAATTGACTGAAGAACGCAGTCACTGCTTCCGTGAACCCAACATTGTGTCATGCTGAGGGTGCGCTTCCCATAGCCAACAAATGAAGGCAAAAGGGCTAGTAGTACAGACCCATACCTGTGATATGTGTGGTTCTTTCATTGGAAGACTGGCTCAAAGTCTCCTTCTGGGCCTGGCCAAACCTTTCATGGAATTACCCTGGAGCCCAAGACTCTTCCCACCCAAAACTTTCTGCCCTGTCCTTTAGCAGAGTCAGACCTACATCGTGGTCTGGCAGCTAGCTCTTCCTGCCTGCTACTCTTCCTTCCCTCTACCCACCATCCCCCACAAGACTTCTCTTGCATGTCTAATCCTAACACAAGGTCTGCTGATCTGAGAACCTGAACTCACACAAATAGCACTGAGCTCTGCCTCTAAATGAATTTAAAAGTTACTTTTCTGTAATCGAAATTAATCTTTGAACACTTTGGTGGAGGAGAGAACTATCTTCGTAGTCAGAAAATGTGTTTATCCATGTGGTTCATTTTCTTTATCTTCTGTAGTGACTACAACATATACAGAAGTTTCATTGTTGCTGTGGCACATTTTTGTATGTGATCTTGTGGGGTAATAAAGAGGGGAAAAAAAGAGAACAAAAAAGCCTCCCCCTTCCAAATTAAACCCAAACATAAGAATAATAATGTTTTCAACTTTCATAGTGATTTTTTAAAATATTCTAGGGGAAAAATAGAAGAGTCCTTTGTTAGTCTATATCCTAAAATTTAATTTTTTTCATTTTAAAAATAATTTGTTGATATGATGGTCATAATAAAGTAACCATTATGAAGTGAACAGTGCAGTTGCATGTGGTACATTCTAAATGTACTAATGGAGGTTGTGCACCTCCAGCTCCCTCTGGTTTCAAAACGTTTCCATCCTCCCAGAGTAAACCCCTTACCTGTGAAGCAGTTTCTCCCCTGCCCCCCCAGCCCTTAATAACCATTAATCTGTGTGCCATCTCTATGAATTTACCAATTCTGGTTATTTCATATAAAGGAACTCCTACAATAGGTGTACAAATATATACTCATACATACATACCCGTTGTCTGCTTTCTTTGACTTAGCACCTATAATTGTATCTTTTGTTTACTTCCTAATCAAAAATGTCCTTGGCACTAGTGATCTCACCCTGTTTAGGGTTGAATTTCTTCTTCTTCTTTTTTTTTTTCCCCAGCTCCATCTTCCTCAAAGTCTACAAAGAATCTTTGTTGTGGTTTTTTGTTTGTTTGTTGTTTTTTTCCTGTTTTTCCTTCTTGTCCCTCCCTCACAAACTTTGCCAAAAAGTTGTGGGGCTTACTTCTTCCCCCACATCAGATAGCTGTTTCTCTAGATCCTTGTACAAGAGTGACCATGAACTTTATATGCTGTAGTGGCTGTCAGAACACATTAGTGCTTAACTTTCTGAGGGAATAAATAGATGTTTCTAGTTCTAAGGGATTTACCCAGATACCAAGAAGTTCAGACTGTGGGTAGCAGGAGCCTGGACTGGTTTTAAAGATTAACTTGGCTTGGCCCCTTGACAATTGTGGACTAAACCTTAGGTCATCATCTGTGACTGTGGCTGATGTTGGGACCAATCACGTAGGGGAATGGTTCTGAATATTAAATGAAATGGGATATTGGCCCCAGTTAGTGTGGTCCCTGCAGGGTAGTAAGCTTTTTGTGCTAGCCGTTCTCGTATGTTAGCCATCGTTGTGGTCCGTGGTGCTGTGGGGTGGGCTGTGGTGTGGTTGTGGTATAGGGGGCTTGCAGCAGTTGTGGAGTTGATGTTATTTACTACCAGAGCACGTGTGTCTCTGAAGTCAAGGTCTTCATAAGTCCTGGCAGCCTCCCAAGCAAAAAATAACAACTCCACTCAAGCTGGACAAAAGTACAACAGATAATTCCAAAATTCTATTGTAAATGAATTTGAAGGCACAATTCTGTTGTTCATTTCTTTGGTGAAACTAAGCAATGGAATCCTGCTGCTTGTCAGACATTGTAACTGAAAATGGGTCTTGATCTTGCGATGATTTGCTTTCTTACCTGATATTCGACTTATCGAGTGTATCTATGTTAGTCTTTTAGCCTCCTCCCTCTAAATTTTTTTTAAGATTTATTCATTTGAGGGAGAGAGAGAAAGCAGGTGCACGCACATGCATGCATGAACGGGAGGGGCAGAGGGAAAGGAGAGAGAGAATCTTAAGCATGCTCCACACCCAGCATGGAGCCCCACGCAGGGCTCGATCTCATGACCAGGAGATGATGGCCTGAGCTGAAATCAAGAGTCAGACGCTTAACCAACTGAGTCACCTAGGTTCCCCAATCCTTCTTAATTTTTAAATGCTTTTCTCTGTGTTCAGAGCCCAGTTTAGCCTTGTGATGGCTCTCTGCCCAGCTCGTAAACC
Source organism: Ursus maritimus (assembly GCF_017311325.1). NCBI lineage: Eukaryota > Metazoa > Chordata > Mammalia > Carnivora > Ursidae > Ursus > Ursus maritimus. The sequence continues at coordinate 30,210,236 of NW_024423786.1, forward strand.
CATTACCTTTCTCTTCTTTAGAGGCATGACTCATTGACTTTTGCCTCTTAGTATCTTTTATGTCCCTCTTTCTCATTCCTTATAAAAACACATGGAGTTCTCTTTCCTTTTATAGGAAGGAGTGCGGCAAATGATTAAGAGTGAGGACACTGGATTCTACTCTTAATCCATGCTGTCGAACACTGGGTGCCTCTGAGCAAGGGTTTTAACCTCTCTAAGCTTCAGTGTCTTCATCTATGAAATGGGGAGGTAGTTATGCTGAGGACTTAAGGAGATGAACCATGTAAAATGCTTAGGACAGTTTCTGGCACATGGTCAATGTTATCTAATGATGACGCTCATGATGGTGTGGCTTATCTAGCCTCCTAATTCCTTTCCTTGGTTGAATTTAATCTCAAATATTATTAGCTGTTTTTAAAAGTGCATCTTGGCTCAGACCTTTCTTTTGAATTCAACTTCTGCCTTTTTAACGTCTTCCTGAATAGTTCTACCCCTCACATAAATGCGACTTCTCCGAAGAGCAGATTGTGTTTTTGACCTTCTCCATCTCTGTTGTCTTAAAGCATCACCCACCTTCAGGTTCATGCAGTGATCTTTGAATACTTGTGAAGAGGTCAACTTCCCACATTTCTAAAATAACCAAGTCCTGTATGTTCTCACAAGCTCATCATCATCTGTTTACTTCCATTTCTATGTCCAGGACCACAAATCAAATCTGAGACACCCCCTTCAGGACTCAGGACAGTTTAAGTGATGATGATGATGATAGCATCACAGTTCATGTTTATTAAGCTCTAACTTTGTGCCAGAAACTCTTCCAAGTGTATATAACATGTATCACTTTATTAAATCCTCACAAAAGCTTTCTGACATAGGTACTATTATCTCCATCAGAGCAGAAAAAACTCACGCTCAAAGATGTTTAAAAAAGCCTGCGGAAGGCCATGGTACTTAGACTTGGAACCCAGCCCATATGACTCAGGTGCTTGTGTACTTAATGACCCTCCACTGCTTCCTTAGCCTTCCCCCTTCCTTGCCAGTTGCTCTCCCTGCTTCCAGTGCCAGTCCTCTTGAGTTTTGAGAATTGCTGCCAGATTCCCGTATTGCTAATAAGTGCAGTTCCTTGACTGAGAGGATTGGAGGTTGGAGGTAGGGCATGTTACTCAAGCTTAAGTGGGCATACAAATATGCTGAAATTACATATGGGGTGGGTTGATTTGTTTCTCAAAAGGAAACTAAGAGCTGTATCTTGGATAATGTCCCAGAAGCTCCTTGAGTTGGCATTCAAGGCTCTCTTTCAGTTATTCCGCAGTCAGTTCTTTCTAGGCTTTCTCACAATATCCCCCGTCCTACACCTCTGTCCCAGTCAGACGTGTCCATTTACTGTTCCTCTTGCTTTATACATCCCTCCCCCACCTTCACTCTTGAAGGTTCACCACCATTACCAGATCCTAAGAGGGCCTGACATCCCCCTCCCCATTTTCTTTCCTGTCTGTTCTCCAAAGTTTACCCTTTGTCCCACCTCCTTTTGATATCTTCGTAGATGACTCCAGGTTGGTAATGAGAGGACTTTCCTCTAACTGCCACAGAACACGAAACAGAGGTGCCCACTCAGTAGCCCACAGGAGCCCATAGTGAAGCTAGCCCATCATTGCCATGGGGGTTAAACAACCCACCGTTGCCAGGTGGCCCGGTTTTTTGAGAGGTAATAGAAATCTAAATATTTAAGTGCAATCTCATATATTTTTAAAGCTGACAATAAAATGAAAACAGAATTTCCAGGGGGCAAACAAAGTTTGTTTGGGGGCAGCCACCTGGTTTGGACTTCCGCTAAGGAGTATGTTGTCCCCATTTACCAATTGAAAGTTGCTCGTACTGTCTGCTAGACGGAATTCTCTTTTTATTTGTTCAGAGTTTCCAAAGTTGTTTGGAAGAAACTGACCCTCAGTTGTTTCTTTTGTAAATTATCTTTTTTTCCCCCACAGTAATTAGTACAGAAAATTTTAGAATGATAATGTCATGTAATCAAAATATTCATTGTAGCACATCGATCATACATGATACCTTGTTTGGGTGCCACCTTCTTTCACAAAAAGCGATTAGAATTAAAAAAAAATAGCTATTCAGGTAAGACAGCAGTCAAAAGTTTCAAAAGCATTTGGCTTAAAACACACATTTCAATACTTATTAAAGTAAATTATCAGGCAACCTCTCAATTGCACGTGTTTTGTGAAGAGTTAGGGTTCTCTAACTAGAGAAAATTGGACTGAGTGCTTTCCTCTTTTTAATATTAGAAATGCAGATTGAAAATAAGCTTTTCAAAAAAATTGGATATCCATGTATTGTTATTAAGGTAAACTGAAATTATTTTCATTTTTCAGTTCTGAAGCAAGTAAGTGAATGAAATTTGCAGTTGATGACTTGTAATTACATCGATTTTCATTTTCCTTCTTGGGTATTCTTCAAAGTGACAATGCTTAAAGCAAATGGCACTTGATCAACAGCAGCTTTACGACACCCTAATTGCAGCAGACAGTTACACCGTGAGAATGGCAGATGAAAGGCTCTGCCAACTGTTAGGGCTGGTCAACCATCCCACTTGCCTCCGAGTCCCCAAGATCTTGTGCAGTGCTTGACTTTAGTTAAGGGGGAAAAAAAAGACATGTTGATGGGGTGGTGGTGGACAACACAGGACCCAGGAAAAATAGAAGGAGCTGACAATCTGTCCAACAAGAGATGTTCTTCTGGCAGGTGTATTGTATATAGAGAATACATAAAGAAGTGGCGGTCATTAAAATATGGTTACTTAAGTGAATGATTGCTTGAAATTTGCTCGCATGGTGAAGACCTCATTATAGACCATACTTGGCATGTAAATAAACTTATGTCAAGGGGTAATTAATTTGCTCTCAGGTGGAGTGATTTGGTCACCTGCATTGGACAAGTCCAATCCAAAAACTGAAGATGCTTCCTCTCCTCGCATTTTAAAATCTGCCGGGCCAGACACTCGTTTTAGAAACTGTTAGGTGGTTGCCATTTAGAAATTATGAGCAGAAAGCCGATGTGTGAGGACAGATGACAGTGTGAGGAATTATAGACAGAATGTGCCCCTGGGTGTTACTGAAGCAAGATGCCTCATGATGCAATTTCTGTCTTCATTTCTGACCGTGAATCTTCAAAGGGATCATTACCTAAAATTTGCAGTAAATATCAGAGTGGTAATTCTCAAACTTTTAACATAGATCAGACTTAGCTCAAAAAGCTTAGAAAATCCCAGGCAGTTGGGTGGGCCCTAGCCCCAGAGTTTGAATACCTGAGTATGAATATTTCGAACACGCTCCCAAGGGGGGCCTATGCTGCTGGTCTAGAGACCACACTTTGCTCACCATTTATATAGAAGACCAATTAGTGAATGCAAATGAATTACTCAAGTGAGTGCCTTCGTGAGGAATATACCATTCTGGTGCAAGAGAAATTGGGGTAATTCTCAGGAAATTCCTGCCACACAAAGAACGCCAAGCTCACAGAAAGCAGCCAGAGTGGTATTGTGGGGAAGGTAGGCTTTGTGTTCAGAGAATGAATATTTTCTAGGGTTCTAGGAATGAATATTTTCCACTTGGTAACTTTGTGACATTAAGCATGTTACTGAGACCCTCTGTGCCTCGGCCTCCTCATCTGTCAAATGCAGATGTCAGTAGTCTGTACCATGGAATTGTTTGGGGGCTTCCAGGGAAGGGCACAGGAAGAACTTCAAGCTCAGGAGTTGGCATGTGGGGAGGCCTGTCTCATTACATGACGATGTCCATAATATGCCAAAGGGAAGTCATTACATGTGGGTGCATTTATGCCTTCGTCTGTTTGGGCTGCTATAACAAAATATTGCAGATGAGGTAGCTTATCAACAACAGAAATTTATTTCTCACAGTTTCTGGAGACTTGCAGTCTGAGATCAAGTGGCAACATGGTTGGGTAAGGGCCCTCTTCTGGGTTGCAAACTTCTCATTGTATCCTCACGTGGTGGCAGGGGCTAGGGAGTTCTGTGGGATCTTGTATATAAGAGCATTCATCCGTTTCATTAGGGCTCCCCCCTCATGATCAAATCACTTGCCAAAGGCTTCACTTTTTAACATCATCGGAATCTGCATGTACAGATTCCAACATGGCAACGTTGTGGGCACACACTCTGACCACAGCAATACATGTGGGAGAGATTCAGAGGTTATCATTTGTTTTCTGAGATCCAGGTGTCAGGTTTGGGGCTCCTTAGTTTAGGAGGTTTATCTTGTGCACAAAGCTACCTGAAGTAGAGTTCGTTGTCATGTCAGTGCTGTTAGTGTGCTTATTTAGAGTTTGATCTCAGATGTGGTCAGGGATATTTCATGAGATTGTTGACCGTGTATACAGTGCATTAATGGAGGCAGTAGCTGCCGTGACTGGTGGGGACAGTGGTGGTCTGTGGGAGAGATGGACCTATAGACAAATGGAGAGAGGGGAGAAATAGAAAGATGGAGAATTAAGAGATGAAGAAAGGGGAGGTCAGAGACAGGAAGGTGAGAGAGAACTAGGAATTCAGGGCTATCGTATCAAAATGCTTTCAAGTTAGGTTAAATGGAGTCTTTTAAGGCTTCTAATGTGTATGCATCCATCTGTACCATCAGCAGTTAGGTGCCTACTGAGTGGTAGGTGCTGTCCTCTCATATTTTGAGTAGTTCAAGAAATTCTGAGTGTCCCTTTCGTAGGAAGTATAATGGAAATGGGGGTGACCAACACATAGTTCCTGCTCCCAGGGAGAGTGCAAACTACTGGAAGAGGAATTGAAGAATAAATAAGATATCCTTATGCAAACGAGGGGGAAAAATAACATTACCAAGTATGGACTTTCTAGAACAGACCTAGTTAGAATCCTGCCTTCAAGCCTATTTAGCCATGAGATCTTGGACACGTTGGTTGTTCTCCATGACTCTTCAATGTTTTCATGGATAGAATGGAGGTGCTTCTGCTTTAAAGAGCTGTTGGTGCATGTAAAGGACTCAGCATGTGCCATTTATTGCATGGCTCACATAGTAGGCCCTTCATTAATGAAAGCATGGGCTCCTTGGTCTGTTGGGTGCTATTCTTTTGCAGCTAGGGTGGTGGCTTTTAGGCTTGGGTTTTCACCCATGTCTACTGTGATTATAGTGGAACAGAAGAAACTGGTAAGAGAAGAATCAAGAAGTAGAGTGTGAGGTCAAACCAGATTGAAGGAACATTTCTCTTTACCAGAAGATGTGCAAACCACCTTCTCTGGGTATATGAGAGAACTGGCAGGGCAGTCCATGGGTTTCTATAGAAACAATGACAGAGTGCAGAAAGAGGAACAAGTGATGGGTATAATAACCGTGGGTGGCTTTTTTTTTTTTTTTAAGGATTTTATTTATTTATTTTGAGAAAGAGAGAAAAAGCATGAGCATGGGGAGGGACAGACGGATAGAGAGAATCTCAAGCCAAGTCCACAAAGGGAAGGGAGCCTGACTAGGGACCTGATCCCATGACCCCAAGATCATGACCCAAGCCGAAATTAAGAGTCAGATGCCCAAGGTGACTGAGCCACTTAGGTGCCCCAATGGGTGCTTTTATAGACACTGTATGGTAAGGTTGCTCTGTCGTAGTCATTGCCCTATCATTATTGCTGAATTGTTTCATGGTATCCTTAGTCCTTGAATGCCAGAAAAGTGATTGCTCACAAATACACAGCTCACACCTGGTAGTTGTGGATCTGTAGTTTCAGATCATGGCTATTTGATGGTAATCAGACGATGGGATCGTAGCGGGGTGAGAAGGAGGGAATCTCCTGGAGACAAAAGAGACCAGTGACCATGGTCTCTGGAGGTACACTGCCTGGGCCTGGATATTGGCTGGGCCACTTGCTCACTATGTGCCTCAGTTTCCTCATATGTAACACTTGGTTGAGTTAGTTTGTGTCTGGCATTCAGAGCATTGCCTGCTAGCTAGTTACCCCTGAAGGGTTACTTAATATTCCTGTTATTTCACCTAAGGATATTCCCAACTTCTGACAGATCCCCTAGGGCACTGAATAAATGCAAGGTTGACACCCCCCTCCCTTTTTTTAAAAGATTTATTTATTTGTTTTAGAGAGAGGGAAAGAGTGTGTGGGTGGGGAGGCCATGGGGAGAAGAGCAAGAATCTTCAGCAGAGTCCCTGCTGAGCATGGAGCCGGATGCAGGCCTCGATCTCACAACCTTGAGATCATGACCTGTGCTGAAACCAAGAGGAGGGTGCTCAGCCAACTGAGCCACCAGGTGGCCTACAAGGTTGACCTCCTGAAAGCAGTACTATAAAATCATATTATATGAATATTTAACTCCTAAGAATTCTATACGTACTCTAAGGATAACCAACTTACATGTTACATATAATCATTCATACGACTGTTCAGAGTTTCTGTTGTCTTTTTTTCCTTCTTCTGCATTTTTTCTCTCATTTGTAGTAATAAATTACCATAAAATGAAGCTTTCACATGGGATCCTTTTTACTTCCTATGTCTGACGGTGTAGCTTTATTACACTTAAGAATTGAATACCCAAAGCTACGTATGCTATACTTCGTGGGTGATTGATTTAAGGCATTGTCCACAGTTACCGAGGCCTCGAGAGTTTCTCCACCATGGGTGGGTTGGCTGGTGGTCTCAAAACTTACTGCTGCCTTGTATTTTTTGATCAGCTTGAGTAGGTGTTTCTTACTTCTGTTGTATCTTAAATTGTGGAGTGAAGTAGAACCCAGTGTAGCACACCAGGATTGGGTGGCGTGGTGGGTATACAGCAAATGTTATTTTGCAGGCATTTTTTAAATTGTACCCAGGTTCTGTTCTGTTAGCGACTTACCTGTTCATTTTTCTTTGCTCTAATAATAGGTTTTTGCTTAGAAGGCTCTGTCCATTACTGAGCAATTAGAGCAAGATGAACATATTTAAAAGCTTTGGAGAGTAGAAGGAGGGGATGGCATTGAGCATAATTAGACTTCTGACAATAGGTTTTCATTTAAATGATTTTATTTTTTTGCTAGCGTATAAATACCTGCTAGCTTTGTTCATCTCTCACAGTGTTTATCTTAAAGCCTGTGTGTGCTTGTTCCCCACATTTGAACAACAGATTTGTTCCATTTTAAAACAATTGTGTATCTGTTGAGTGTGCTGAGGGGCTACTGTGGCTCAGAGTTGTGGTTTTCATTTTTTTATTTTTAGATTTCGTAATTATGTTCTGTAGTGATTCAACATGGAGCTAGCCCTTGGCCGTTTCTGTGTAAGTAAAAGCCCGCTTTACCCTTGCACATTTTGTCACTTCCCGCTACAATATCAACGTGCAGGCATCAAACATTGGTCCTTTTTTCTTTCCCAAATGCAAAGCTTGAGATTCCTTCTGAAACATTTAATTCATATTTTTAAGCTAGAACTATCATGTCATAGACATCACAACTTCTGTGCCAGATAGTGACTGTTTTGGAACATTTTTATTTATTCAATCAAGGCTAGTATTTTATGAAATAATTGACTTGAAAACTCAGAAGCAAAGTGAATTGTTAGAGATTACAATACTTGCATGCTGTCATTTATTTTGTCAGTAGTACTTCAGATTATTGTATTCAACTATTACTAAAGTGTGAGACCTACCTTCAAAGTACATGTGTTTTCTTCCTCAATTGAAGGCGTGATACTTGACCTTTTTTTTTTTTTTTTTAATGTTCAAGACGTAAGGAAAAGATGGTTGGAACTGGTGGACACAGCATTTTTTCAGGTTTTAGAATTTAATGGTAGAAAATGCTGAGAAATATTGACTCTCAGCCTGCGTGCATATGTGTATGCCCATGACTGAGCAGTTCCTGGTAATGAAGAGACAAAGCAAGACAGGGACTAATACACTATGAGAGGTTAACTCATTGCGTTTGCTTTTTCTTTTCTGTAGTATGTGGGAAAGAAAACAGTGTTACCATGCTCTCATTTGTGCACAAGGGTACCAAACCCTCAAATTAGAATTCGATTCTCTCAAAGACAGTGAACAACTTAACACCATCTAATTCCACTCTATGCTAAGATGTCTGATATAAACTCTATCTTTTAAGAAGTATGAAAGTTGTTATTATTAAATAAGTAATAATGCCTATGGAATTAAAAGAAAAAAACTATCTCCAGAATTGTAAGGCAATTTTGACATAAGCATTTTCCAGAAAATACTGAGCACTGTAAAGATGGTCACCTTCTACTTATTTTTTGTAATTAATGTCTTTTAAACAGTAAGAACTTGATCCAATAATATTTATGCTGAAGATAGATTATAAAGAAAATGAACTCTATTCATCTGGGAGACAAAATGAATGAGGACTGAACAAATAACAAAATAGCCAATGTTGAAAAACATTATTTTTACTAATAGATATATCTCTTCACTCTCTAAATGTCAATTGTGCCTTCATTTATTTTTTTTTTTTTAAAGATTTTATTTATTTATTCGACAGAGATAGAGACAGCCAGCGAGAGAGGGAACACAAGCAGGGGGAGTGGGAGAGGAAGAAGCAGGCTCATAGCGGAGGAGCCTGACGTGGGGCTCGATCCCACAACGCCGGGATCACGCCCTGAGCCAAAGGCAGACGCTTAACCGCTGTGCCATCCAGACGCCCCCAATTGTGCCTTCATTTAAGCTTGAAATCTGTGAACAGACAGCAGACTTTTTATTATTATTTTGTTTTTTTTTTTTTCAGCAGCTCATGTCCATGCAGATTTTTAAGTATTTAAATAAGTAAGTGATAGTGATCACACATAGATTTAGGGAATGATTTTCAATCTCAGAATTATTGACACTTGGGGCTAGCTAATTCTTTGTTGTGACGGGACTGACCTGTGCATTGGGCTGTCCAGCAGCATCCCTAATGTGCTCCCACTAGATGCTAGTAGCATCCTCACCCCCAAATGTGAACACTGAAAGTATGAATAGACATTGCCCAAGACCCCAAGAAGTGAGAAAGGGGCAAAAATGTCCCTGGGTTGAGAAACACTGCTCTAGAGATGGGGACAGGAATATCTAATTCGAGTTTTCAGTGTTTTCTCTTTTATTATCAATCACAACTATGACTGGCAAGTCATTAAGGGCATTATAAGCTGAGCTCTAACCCAGTGGTCATAGCCAAAATAAACTACATCTCTTTGGCCTCATGGAAGCTCTAGGAATTCACTGGAAAGTAAGCACAAAAGACACTCTTTGTCCCTACTAATTTTTCCAGCAGTATACGTTCTTACTCCTCTGTTTTCAGTGCCAATTCATTTTAGTAATGCAACCCAAATGGTTTAGAATTGCAGTAGGTAATGGATAATCTACCTACTAGGCAGAGTTCATTTCTTCCTAGTGAATGAAAATGCAAAATGAGAAACGCCGCTCTAGATGCCTGGGCACCACTGAATTTGATTTGACAAGCTAATCATGACATCAGCAAGAGGTCTGTGGAAGGTAAAGGTGGTGTAGTAGGGAGCAGAGGCAGCGTCCGGGGAAGATGATTGCTAATGATAGCTAGAGGCCTGCTTTCTCATTCTCTGCCTCCTTCCAAATGCATGTTGTGTTTGCTTGATGTGCTTGTCATTTAGAAATTTAGACTAGACCAGATGCTGCGTTTGAAATCTTGTACACAGTACTGTTTGGTTTACCAAAGGCCTGTTGAAGTCACAGTATCCAAAAATGATTTCTAAGTGAGGGGGAATATCTCTGATTAGATTGAGTTCCATCAGGGAAGAATATGGACTCTAGATTGAAGCCATTAACAATGGCTCAGTTGTTTACTTAACAAAAAAAAAAAAGAGAGAGAGAGAGAGAGATGGATACGTTTTTTATGTAGATAAATAGGCATTTTAAAAATCACTTTGGTATTATCTGTATCACCAATTTGTAGAGTATTTTCTGATTTAAGTAATAAGACTGGTCTGTTTTGGACTAGGATCTAGATTTTGGTCAGGGGTGTTATCAAATCCTTATTTAACTCTGAGTGCCTGGGGGGGAATTACTTCTTCCACAACTTGTTTGAAATGTCATGTGAAAAAACATGGGTTATTTCTAAGATTTGGTGCTCTTTGGTTTTAGATCTTTGACCGTTTAATATTGATGCTAGTCGAAGGTCTTAGGAAGTGTACTTGTCATATGTGGCTGCCACTCCTCATTTCTTTATCCCAGAGAGACAGCACTGTTCCAGTCACTGCACTTTTTCCCTGCACTTTACTCCAGGAAGCCAGTCCAAATTGACCATTGTTGGCATATGATGGGTTGGTCTTGATTTAAACCCTGGTCGAGGTTACACGTTGGGAAATGTTACTCTAGGCCGGAGCTGAACTATATTTGCACGGCCCAGTATGGTAGCTGATGACATGTGGCTACGTGCGGCCATTGAAAACTTGAAATATGGTGAGTTGACTACAGAATGGAAATATGCATTTAATTAATTAATTACATTTAACAATTGATTAAATGTAAATAGACTCTTGTAGCTACCAGGTATGATGTTGGACAGCACAGCTCTTGTCATTGAGAAAATTTACTGAGACACTGTTTTGAACCCAAGATTGTGGTTACTCTGGGTCTTCCAAACAGACCACACCGACAGTGACAGAGCACTTGTCACAATTATCACAGCCATGAGCCCTTAGGCTAGCCACCTGGACAGAGGCAGGAGAATGATTGTATGTGTGAGCAATCCTAGTGAGTTACAATTGCAGAAGTCTGATTTCTAGAGGCCTAATATTAAACAGAGGCATCTCTGATACTGAAAGGGAGAAGGGGAGTCAATGCATACAAATATTTTTAAATCTACTCTCTTACCAATTCTTTGAAATTATGTCTATGAAGTGGAATACCTCTATGGGTTTTTGATGTTTTGTGTATACTATTTTCCCCCTCATATTATCTGCTAAACAATTTAGCACACCTCTGCTAAACTGGGGAGGAATCTTTGGGGCCGATCACAGGAACCGAATTTTGGGTAGTATAGAATCTTTTGTGTATGACATGAAAGAGCAAGGTGTTATCTATGAACTATTTGGTTATAGGATAAATCACGGAGTTTCAAAAGATGCTAGGTCTTTGGTCATGACAGTAAGTACCAGTAATGTGGGAAACAAAGGCAGAAGGAAATGTAGATAAAATTAAATGTCCATATAACCTGCAGCCCATTGAAAAAACTTGAGGTAGTTATAATGTACCTCCAGGAAGCTCCTAACTGTATTAATGTTAATGCCTTGCTAGAGGGAAAAACAACCTTAGTTTGACAATAACAAGGTCTCCTGTATCCAGTGAATCTTCTTTGGCATATGAAAATCCTTTTGGAACTTCCCTTATCTTTACTTCCCCCCATCCCAAAGTATATCATCAGTTGCCCCTCATAATCCTGGGGCAGCAGAAGGCAGCAGGGGTTAGCAGCAGCTCTCTCTGCCCATGGGTCCTGTCCTTCTGCTTTAATAAAACCACCATTTTGCACTGAAGACCTCTCAAGAATTCTTTCTTGGCCGTTGGCTCTGGACCCCACCAACCTCACCTATATTTCAAAAACTACATTACCAGGAACCACTCTGTGTGGCTCTTTTGATATGTAGTTGTCATCCTGGTGGCCCTGGGAAGTGACTTAAGTTTATAAATGCCTTTGAGTTTATAAAGCTTCCAGTCCTGCTCATGCTTGGACCAAGACATTGCAAGTCCCCTGTTCTCCTGTGGGTAACATGTATTGAACAAAATCACCTAAGAGACCTCCTTCCACATCTGCCTTACCAGGTGAAAAGGCTTATAGTGCTTGGAAACTGGTAGTGATAATAATTGATGTTTGGTTTGTTTTTCTAATATGTGTCTGAAAAGGTGGAAAATATTTATATTGCAAGACAGTTAAGCTTTGACATGTATGAAAGCATTGAAGATACTCACAGTAGCACTCTTTTTTTTTTTTTAAGATTTATTTGAGAGAGCGAGCGAGCAGGGGGAGGGGCAGAGGGAGAGAGAGAGAGAGAGAATCTCAAGCAGACTCCCCACAGAGCAGGGAGCCCCACCACTGGGCTCCATCCTGTGACCCTGAGCTCATGACCTGAGTTGAAATCAAGAGTTGGATGCTTAACCACCCAGGCACCCCTCACAGTAGCACTCCTCTAAAAGCCTTTTTAAAATTAAGAAAAGATTTTCACTTTATTCTCTTTTTACAAGGAAGTTGCAAAATCTTGAGAAGTTACCTTGAGTCTCAGTGTTCTCACTATAGAATGAAAAGGAGACCACTGAACCCTTACGGGTACTCTGAGACTTACGTAGATAATAAATGCATAGATTCAGCATCATGTGTAGACCGCAAAAATTGCTTCATAAATTATAGCTATTGTTATAGATGTATCTTAAAGGTTATATATTAAATAAGACACAGTATTGTAAATCCAAACACAAAAAGACCTAGAAATGCTCTTGGTAAAGGGATACTGGGGTAGGTGTTTCTTTTCTTTTTCCCATTCTTTTGTAATGCAAATCAATCTCCCTTAATTTCATTTGTTTTGTAAATTAAGAGATTCCTCTACCAGGTGTTCTAAAAGCTGGGCCCATCCCTACCTCTCCGAAATGGCTCTCCGAAACCTACCAGATGGTTTATTGTAACAACAAATAGGCGTCTCTTCAAAGCTATTGTCCGATTATACATAATCATGCTCTAATAACTTAAAAATACTTATGCCATTTCTTTTATTGATGAGCTGCTCTGAATGCTGGAATAAATAGCATGCCATGGAAATAGCATGCTTTTCCCTCTTGAGCCAACAGTACTCAGTTTTCCAGTTACGAAAAGAGAACAGTTGAAGTGTTACCACTAACTTAAGTTGAAGCTTTAGTATTATGAAAATACAGTTCCCTCAGAAAAATGGCATGCTGTGTATTTTCATATTCAATTAGTGCCCCAAATTTTCTGCATTGAGTATCAATAGTGTTTGAATTAACTAGGTAACTCTTTTAGTTATTCACTTCCTTAAAGTGACCTTTTAGGGGAATTTTGATTAATTTGACCTATTTCATCTAGGAGGTTGGAGTCTGATTGTTAAGAATTATCTGGGAAAAATGCTTTTCTTTTGGGCAGAAGGACACATTTAATTTTAAAATGAAATCTATTCCTTATGGACTCAGGGAGCCTGTGAATTAATGCAGGAATTGATATTAGGATAAAATCTTAAACAATTAGGGGTAAGTATCTAAAACTCAATTAACCTTTAACAGTTCACCCCATAGCCGTAGCATGCTCTCGTTTTCATTGCTGTGGGATTAAATGGATTCTTTATCATTATAAGACCAGACAAAAGTCAAACTCTGCAAGACCAGTTTTAGCCAGAGCACATTTGCGATTCTTCAAGGATGGGGATGTATACCACTTACTTGATTTGTAGTGCTTTCAATAGGTAATCTTCTCCTTCCTGTTGGTGCTTTATTTTTTATGACTCCATGCTGAATCTACCTTCAAGTTATTTTGTGATAATGAAATGAACTTCCCAGTCTGGGCCTCGAGGCCCAGATTCTTGTAGCAATCACCATGATCTCCGTATTACTTGCAGAGTCCGTGAGTCTGAAGGTCAGGCATTGCTAAGGATATCCAAAGACATTTTTCATTTTTTAGAAGCCAAAAAGAAAAGCCAAATGTCACACCCATCCTGAAATTACCTTAATAGTAAAATAATTTTATCATATCAGTTTGACATGTTAAACCTCTGTAGGTTGTTCTGTACTTTTGACAAATAACTTCCCTTGCTTAAATTATTGCTGAAGGATGATAGGACTTGGCAGAAATTTCTTAGGGTTTCAGCCTCCGAATGATCAATTTAAATGTCCATACCCATCTCAAGAAGAGACGTGAAAGTGCCACGCGTACCCTGATGGTCTCGGCGTGTAAGCTTTCCCTGGTCGGCCTTCTGAAGAGAGAGGTACGCACTGGAAGAAGAACATGGTGACACAAGTTATGATTGGATGATTTCCCATCACTCTTCATAATGAGGCTCTTTGGTTGATACGGTGGGTTTTAATAATGATGGCCTCCATATTTAAAATATCGACATTACATACTGTATCACGCTAATACATTTTCTTTGCATGTTCAGCGTTGACAAAGAATAACGAGCATTTGTGTCTGGAGAAGTTAACATATTTAAGAGGATTTAAGAAAATTAGCTACCATGATCTAAAGATAAAGTGTTCATTTCAACAAGTAGGGAGGGACAGCTTCTCTGTGTCAACTCTCTCCTACATCCTGAGCTAAATTGTGGATTTGTTTTGCATTGCATTTTTTCTTCTGCAGAGGAGTGTCATCGTTTTCACAGCCAGAACAGATTTTAGAGTAAAATAGAAGACTCTTTTCCGAAGGCAGCTGTGTTTGTATGTGTGTGTTGTGTGTACGTGTGTGTTTAGGAAAAATCTGTGGCAAACACATTTCCCACAGATTTTGATAATTTTTGGTACCACTTTATGGACTTTATCAGAAAGTTCACACCTTGTAAACAGCTAATCTTCTGATTTTCTTCCTTCCACCTTCGGTATTCACGTATCCAACAGATTAGCATCTGATAATATATGATTAAAATAAGGAAAGGTTTTATTTAAACGGTAAGTCACTCGGTCAACAGCTCTTTGCATTGCCGCTATGTTTCAGGCATGAACTATCATGGTGGGATCGAGACAGTTCTGATAGTTTCGTGGGGAAGAGGGTCATTAAACAAATAACTATTAACACTTGATAACTGCGAATGCCACCCAGTGCTGCCACGGAGACACAGAATACGCATGAAGTACAAGACTGGAGGCTTTGTCTTGCTGGGATTTTGTATGGTAACCACTAGCCACATATGGCTAGATCAATTTAATTCCAATTCATTTTATTTTTTTATTTCAACATAAAATTTAAATTTATTTAATTAAATTAAAATAAAATGAAACTTAAAATTCCCTCCTTCAGTCATACTATCACATTTCAAACACTCAGGGGTCCCATGTGGCCACCATGTTGGACAATACAGACCTAAAACACTTCCACCATTGTGGACAGTCATGTTGCATGCATTACAGCTAAGGTTCTGAGAGGCTCTGTCTGCAGAGCAGATCTTTAGGCTTACATATGATATCTAAGTAGGCAGCGACCCTATGAAAACTTGGGATGGAAGAGGGAAAAGGCCTGGCAGAGGAAAGCTCCAGTGCATGGAAGTAACCTGCATTAAACTTGTGCTGTTGTGTTTGCAGAGTGGCATTACTCCTATTCCCTGCATCCCTGTCTTAAGGGGATATAATAGTATCACTACTCTCAATATTACTGCAACCGTGCAAAAGCAAGTCCGATTGGGCTTCTGCTTAAGGATGGCATTATGTTCGAAGACTAATGAATATGACATCCAAAGTCACTGAAAAGCATTTTAAACTCTTTAATTTTTGCTTCAAATAAGAACAAAGGAAGAATTCTTTTGTATTATAAAGTGATATCATTTAACATTTTTCTCTCCCTTGTCTTACTACCACTCACCACTGTTACTCTTAAAGTCTCCTTGCTTCTTCCAGAATCCCACATGTCTTACAAATCTTCTCTAACTCAGCTCTCAGCTCTTCATTACATGCATTAACTTGTCCTGTTCCTGATTTTTTTTTTTTCATTTCCCCCCCTCATATCCCATTAATTGGCTGTTGGACAACAAAGAAAACTGTAAGAACTGGTTCAGTGAGTAGCGGTCTCTTGTCCTAAACAGACTTTTTCAAAAAGACACTGCCACACAGCTATTATCCCGTCCCAATATGAAAGAAACATTCCAAATGCTTATGGGAAAATTGATTATGCTATTTGGTCTTGACTTTGAGCTCTGCAGGTTTTAGAATCAAGTTGTTACTTCAGTATGGGTATTTTTCAGTCCCATGCTGGAATTCCTTTCATGTAAATGTCATTACTTTGCCCAAGCGACTCTATTGTAGAAAATCTAGTGCGTGGGTTTGTCTGATTTTTCATTTGCTTAGCACACTGGAGGCAAGAAAGCTAGGATGGAAGACTCCACTGACCATAACTTTGAGTTTCCAAACTCTGTTATTATAACTCCAAGGGTCATGGTTTTTTGGTAAAGATATGCTGTCACTAAATTTAGCACTTTTAGTCCAGTTCAGAGTAAAATCTTACAGAATTGGATTTGCGTGGGAGGAAGTTGATTTTGAATCAGTGGAAGTCCAAGTGATTAAGTATCATTGAAATATAGGGATTTATTATTTTCAATTGCAAAAACCAAATATGGACTTTGTTGCTCAGCACCCATTTTTAATAGGTCTTTTGAAATGATTAGGTGAGAATTGTTTATAATTAAACCTTTGAGTTGTCCTTTTGTTAAGTTACTAAAGGTTTGAGATTGACTTGTTGGCTTAATTCCTTTGTTTTAAACGTCTGGCAGGGTCAAATCTTAATTATGTTTTACGTATGAAAAAATAATTGGGATTCATGAACATATTCCAGTATTGCATACATACCAAGAAGAACCAAAACCATTAATTTTGCAAAAACCGTATGTAATAATCCTGGGGCGCCTGGGTGGCTCAGTTGGTTAAGTGGCTGTCTTGGGCTCAGTTGTGATCCAGGAGTCCCAGGGTGGAGTCTGGCTCCCTGCTCAGAGGGGAATCAGCTTCTCCCTCCCCCTCCCCCTGCTGCTTCTTTCTCCTTCTCACTCTGTCTTGCTCACACTATCTTCCTCAAATAAATGAAATCTTAAAAAAAACTAAAACCCCACAAATGTAATAATTCTAATATGAGAATTGCCATGTGCTGTAGATTCTACTTTCTGTGCGGCTCATATCCTTTCACTTTTCTTCCTCAGTCGTGGGATCACTTGCCTAGGCAATAATCTCCTTATTAGCCTCTCTGTCTTCAGTTCTGCTGCCTTGAACCAATTCTCACATGCTTCCAAGTCTGTTTGCATGAGGAATTTGAAATCGAGATTTAAAGAATGACAGTTTAGTTATACATTGGAAGCTGGGGGAGTTCCATCAAATGTGCACTCTGCTTTCCTTAGATGGCTTATTATTTGTGGTGGTTTTTTCCAGTAATTAATGGGCATTATGGGGATAACCACTGCCCTCCTCACTGTCACCAAGAATTGCTGGATCTGTGCATTGAGCCAGGGAGATCTGTTAAAACAAGTGATCACGACCATTTTCTGCTTCTAAAACCTTTGATGTCTTCCCATTGCTTTCAGCATAGAGTTCTAAGTGAAGATGTTCTCTGAGCTCCTGTGATGGTGGCCTGCGTATTCTTTGACCTACTCCCACACCATTCTGCCTTGTTCTCTGTACTGCAAACACACTGGTTCTCTCTCTCCTCATACATGACAAGCTTCTTCCCATTTGATGCTGCTGTCCATCTGGAAGTTCATCCAGTCCTCCTGATTCTTTGGGTCTTAGCTTAAATGTGACTTTCTCAGGTCATTCTGCTCTGATTCGATCCTCACACATTCTCCCCACCCACAGACTATGCTAGGTCAGCTCAATCATCTCCCTCATCGTAATGATCACAATTGTAATCAGAGCACTACAGACTTAATGATAAAAGGAATATCTCCCTTCTCTGCTAGACTAAAACCTCTTGAAGGCAAGGACAAGGTTTAGACAGGTTATGTTAGTATCCCCAGCACCCAAAGCTGTGTCTGGCACATAAAAGCCATTTATTAACTATTAGTGGAATAAATAAACTTAATACAATTTTGGAGACACTTTGAAATTTTGATTTGATAAATCCTCTCTATTTGATTATGAAACCCAACACCAGCAAATTAAATTCCTCACTATTGACTTAAATCTTTATCACCAGCCTAAGTCATTTGATTTCCACTCTAAATGTACTGAACTCAATATCAAAAGAAACTTTAATTTCAGAAGAAGTGCACTGATCATATCAGCCACCAGACATTTTTTTTAAGTCTGTGGGCAAGTAGGAGTCCCAGATAAGAAAGACATAAAAGACATCCTAAAACATATTGAGTACTGAAGATAAAAGAGGCAGCTTATTAAAAAGAGGTTAATGCATATTGAAGTAGATGTCACTAATTTCATATAATTTTGCTGTCAGGAAGTCAATAGCTTTGTTCATTGAAGTAGATGGACCAGAATTTGTCCTTATGACTCTCTTGGTCTTGGACCAAGAATTTAGAATCCATGTGTGGGCATGTGTTGGAGGTGGAGGAGAGAAAGGAGACGAAGAAGAGAAGTAAAAAATAAAATGAAATGGAGATAAGCAAAGGGACTAATGACGTTAAGTCTGTCCTCGGACATAATGTTCCAAATAGGCAAGTTATGGAGGCACCACAACCCTAGATTAATCCCCCACTAATGTTCCCGCAGAATTCCCAGAATGTTAAGTATTTCTCAGGGAAAGAAAAAGGTGGTGGTGAAGGGGTGGTGGTCTCTGTTCAGGTAAGTTTGGAGGGTTGGTTTAAATAAAGTTTAACAGGTCTCTTCATTTTTATGACTTCTCGGAGAAAGAATATTTAGCATTTCCCAGTCTTGCTGGGCTGGAAACAGCATTTCCAGGTCCCAAGCACTGACAGCTCTAGGAATACCTCAGATACCATTCGGGCAAAGTTAGATGAAGCATTTAAACCGTTCCGGAACCTCCACCAGGCAGCAATTATGTCATGCCCTCTTGGCAACTCGTAAGCTCAAAGGTCTGATGGTATAAAAATAGACGCGTTATCACTAGCAGGACCTTGACAATTTCTACATAATCATGAGGATCCCATTGTGAAAAGAAAGTAGAATATTAATGGGATAGTTAAAGAATCCTCCCTTTCACTTACCTGTTAGATAAACATTTTGAGTTAAAAAAAAAAAAAAAATCCGCCGCATCCAGATTAAGTTCTCAAGTAACCATTGCTCCTCTTCTCCTTTTCCTCCTGTATCCTGCTCCCACCTCTGCAAATGACCATCAAATAACCTAATGAACATCTATCTGGGTGTATTTTTTACAATGTATTTCAGAAATAGTGTTGCAATTTTATTGTATTTTCTAAATTAAATCGTAGAAAAGAATGATAACTTTAATATTAGAAATTATTATTGCTTCTCATTCCAATAATATTGAAAAATAAAAGGCTCTGTAGCAATTGCTGCATCATCTTAGCTAAACGTGACTGCTGACAAGGGCACACTTCATGTACTTCTAGTTACGTTGGACTGCTTTGATTTAATCCTCCTCATTTCCTCTGAGAAGGTTTACTCTGCTAAAAAATGCATTTTTAATAGAGATTTTATTATAAAGCATGACCTCTGTTTCTCTCACAAATGATTCTAATACCATTTTGATTCAAACCCGGCCATGTTAAAGCTGGAAGGAGCATTAGAGGTTGTCTAGTTTTATTCTGTGAACAGGAAGCTAGGGTCAGAGGCAGGAGTGGAGCCTGGGTCTTTTTTCTGGAGTTTCACGGTGCTTTTTCTTCCTCTCCACCTCTAGGTTGCCTCTTCTGTCTAAAGAAACAATAACATGTACCTCATAGCATTGTCCTGAGACTAAATGAGACTATACAGGTGAAACAGCCATGACACTGCTTCACATATAATACGTGCTCAGGAAGGAGGAACTAAAATTGATACCGCTAATATTATTGGCCATTCAAATGTTAACGGAGCATCTACCACAGGCTTTGAAAAGGCATCTGTCCTAATGGTGTGGACCCACCCTAAGCTCTCCACATTGCCCCTGGTACCAGATCTCCACGAGCAGCGTATAGTGGGGCAGTCCGCTCGGACAGTACCTTCCCTGGCTTGTTCCTTTATCAAGCAAGTATAAGGCTGAGAGAGAAGCTTGAGGTTAGAAATGGTTGAGGATTTGGAAAGTCCAGATTTGCTAAAGATACTCATTAGGGTAGATCCATGCTCTTAGGTTGCCAATTAAAATATTTTAGAATGATTACAGAAAATTTTTAAATTACTTGCCAAAGGATTATCACAAAATAAGAGGAAAACATCTAACACCTCTTGTCTCTGAATTAAAAAAAATGTACAGTTAACAGTGTACAGTTAACTCATATATATTTCATATAGTTACAGTTATATAGTTATATATACAGTGAGTTGACTCCTGAACAGTGAGAGGCACTGACCCCCCTCCATGCAGTTGAAAATCCACGTAGAACTTTTGACTGCCCAAAAACGTAACCACTAATAGCCTACTGTTGACCAAAATCCTTGCAAATAACGTAGACCATCAATTAACACATATTTTGCATATTATTATATACTGTAGTCTTATAATAGATGTTTTTCTTAACTTTTTTTTGGTATTTATTTTTTTTAAGTTTTTATTTATTTAAGAGAGACAGAGTGAGAGAAAGAGCATGAGAGTAGGATAAGGGGCAGAGGGAGAAGCAGACTCCCCCTGAGCAAGGAGCCGGATACGGTACTTGATCCTGGGACTCTGGGATCATGAACTGAGCCGAAGGCAGACGCTTAACTGACTGAGCCACCCAGGCACCTTTGTATTTCTAAGCTATGTGGTTTGTCTGTGAGTTGTCTTCCTATCAAAATGTTGCAAATCTTCAAAACGTTCTTTCAAATTGTTGCACATATCCAAAAACTTTTCCAGTATATTTACTGAGAAAGTCTGCGTATCAGTGGACCCAGGTGGTTCAAACCTGTGTTGTCCTAGGGTCAATTATATGAGATATACTATATACACACACACACTATACAATATATGTGGTGAGCTAAGGAGCAGATAAATGTGAAACTGTGTCTGTTCATATGTTAAAGAAAGAAAATACAGGTAGTGACTGGTCATCAAAATAACTAGACACTTTTTAAAAATATTTTTAAGAGCCGGTTGTCATACTGTTGTTGCTTTCAGTAGCCTCCGTCACAGCCACGGGCAGCACCCCACACTTCAGAACTGACATTTATTGCACTTGCGGTGTTCCCTCGTACTTTAATTGAAGTGGACATTTTTTTCTGTAACTCATCTGTCATCCAGTGTTTTTTGGAGGTACACTTTGGGTGAAGCGTTATACTAGATCGTGGTTGAGTAAAGATGTATTTGTTACACTTCCTTTCCATAAGGCATTTACAATCTAGTAGGGAACCAACAGGTCATTTCAGAGGTAGCATAATAAAAGAAATGGGTTAGGACATAAGAGAGGCTCAAGGAATCAGGTTGCTCTACCTCAGGAGCTTGGAGGAGGAGATATTTGATCTTAGTCCCAAAGATGAGCAGGAATTTAGTCTCAGGCAGGTGGTCTCTGGCTTGTGAAAAGGGTTGAGGTCTTGAAGCAATATCACCCATTCACCTTCAATCAGTTTGGTGTGGCTACAATGTAAATTTTCAAGGAGGAGTCATTGAACTTAAGGCAGGAAAGATGGGATGCAGTAGAAGTAGTATAAACTTTATTCTGGAGATTTGGGGGGAGTATTTGGTGGATTTTAAAACACGAGGATGATGTCAAGTTGGTGACTCAAGAGCTATGATGTGGATAGATTGGAGGGGAGACCAGTTTGAAAGCTGTGGAAATAGATTAAGTGAATAATGGGAAAAGTTAGCAGTAGAGCAGTGATCTAAACAAGGGGCTGACACTGAGATGTAATTAAGGGCAGGAACTATTGGGGCTTTGTGATGGATTGGACAGATGAAAGGGTTGATGGAAGAGAGAGAGGCATCCACTTTTAGGTATCTAGGTGCATAGAGCAACCAGAATGGACATTCATGAGAAGATTTTTGTGGGAAAAGGAATTCTGTTTTGGGGATATTGAGTTCAAAGTGGATAGCTGGGTGCCCATTTAAACTTGGGGGGAGGTTTGACTTTGGAATGGTTGATTTGGGCATCCTTAGCAAATTTACAGAAGCCCTGGGAGGAGTTCACTGGGGGAAAGGGTCTGGGGTTTGAAGAGAAGAGCACTCCAAACATTATTAATGTGTACCTGAAAGAGTATGGAGAGAAAATCTATTTTTATGTCAGCTTTTAGACTTAATTCCTTTGCTTGACCTCAAGTTGTAACTGAATTGGGCCTCAGAAAACATGAAGTCATTTTGAATCTTGGCCAAATATGTTGTTAATTCAAGCATGTATCCATAAACTTAATGCTTATGACATAAGTTTTTCTAATGGCTCTTCCTTTTATATATTATGAAAAAAATGACACTGTGTGTGAATGAAGGTTCCAAAGCTCTCTGACATAGACAGTGAATCACTTACTGCTATTGCAGACATTTTTCTTTATTAGGATCATACAGATATGTTACAAACATCTTCTAAATGTAGTTTAGAAATTATTGGCCACATGGTTGATCCTGTTTTTCTTTGTGGGTTAGAGATGTTTTATAAACTACTCTTGACTCTGTCTTTGTATTGGGTACCTTGATTAGGACTTCACTTGAGAAGTATTCTAAGGTCATCAATTGAAATTTCCATGTGTAGTTGGTCTACTGCCTATCAATTTAATGTTAAGATTGAATATCAACTTCTTTTTCAACCATGATAGAATAACTGGCACAATTTACCATACCGCAGTAACCGACACGTAAAACTGGACAAAGTTCTATGGCAACTGATTTTAGGCGTTGGAAGACAGTGTAGATATGATCCTCAGAAGGAGGGAAATACACAAGGTTTACTGATATCCATGAGGAGAGGCCAGAGCAGAGGGCGATGGTTTCATTTAGCTAAGGTGTTCATTTGAGTTTGATGTTCAGAGCTGCTGAAGTTGCTAAAATGAGATGGTCAGGGTACTAGGGAGAAGGAAGCTATGCAGAATGCAGGAGTGGGACTCAAGGGGGTTCCGTGTATGTTGTTGGCCAAGGACTGTGATGCACGTGCACAGAGTAGAACTCTATAGGACCTCGAAGAAGGCTTCCATAGGGCTGAATGTTTAACAGAGATACTGCAGGTCATAGCACGCTGTGAGATGTTGGAGTCCTCGCTTGGCTAGAGTGGGAGGGTCTTGTTGAATAGCCCAGAAACTCAGCTGAGAATATAGAAAAGTCACACCTGAGGAGTAAGAATCACAATCTAGAATGAGGGCCATGTCCTTAGAACTAAGAATAAAACCAAATAGACCCACTCTAATAGAGTATAAAAACTAGTCTGACAGGATCAAAAGGATCTGCCAACATCTTAATGACTTCCAAAATAATTCTTAATACCTGTATGAGAAGAAAAGATAATCCAGACACCCTGCTGTGTATCATGTGTAATTATGGTCTATAAGAAGCAGGAAGATGTGATACGTAATCAAAAACACAAGCAGTCACTGAAAATGGGTGCCAAGATGACAAGATATTAGAGTTAGCATAGCAACTGTAACAATGTTCAAGAACATAAAGGAAAAATTGGACAGTGCATGAACAGATGGGGAATTTTGGCGAAGAAATGGTAACTAGAAAATGAAGGTGCTAGATGTGAAAAGTGCAGTGGCTGAAATAAAAAAAAGTCATAGCTGGAATTAAAAGCCACAGACTCTGTGTGATAAGAGGTTAATGCACTTAACACTATATAAATAGAAATTACCCAAGCTAAGTAACAGTGAGAAAAAGAATGAAAAAAAAAAAAGAATTATTTTGGGGTGAGTCATAGTCTTAAATATAAAAACTAAAAGTGTAAAGCTATCAGAACAAAATGTAGAAACACTTTGGGATAGATTTCTTAGTGAACAAAACCACTAACTATAGAAAAAAATTTATAAATTGGACTTCATTAAAATTAAAAGCTGCTTATCAGAAGACTCAGTTAAGAAAATGAAAAGACTAGCTACTCTCTGGAAGAAAATACTTCTACATACATATAACAATGAACATGTATCCAGAATATATATATTTTAAAAAACCCAACAAACTCCTATACTTCAAATACTCCTATTCTTCAACAAAGAAACAAACCAATTTGTGTTAAAAGCAAAATATTTGAATTGTTATTACCAAAATATATAAAGATAAACATATATATTTTATGTATAATCAATATTATCATTAAAAGTCTCAGTATCATTAGTTAGCAAGAAAATGAAAAAAAAAAAAAAGATACCTACTTGAATGGCCACAATTAAAAAATCTATGGGGAGTAAGGATGTGGAATACTTGAAACTCTTGCACATTGCTGATGGGAATTGAAGATGATATAATCACTTTGGAAAGTAGTTGTTCAGTTTCTTGTACAGTTAAACATATACTTTATTACCCAGCAGTGTTATATATCCCTGGTATGTATCCAAGCAAAGTGAAAATATATATCCACAAAAAATATTTCTACACAAATGTTTTATAATAGCTTCATTCATAAGGCCCTACACTGGAAACAATTCAAAAGTCCCTCAAGTGAACAAATAAATTTTTGGGTATTCATTTGTACAATGGAATGCTCTTCACCCATAAAAAATTTACTGATAAATGCAAAAGCATGGATGAATCTTAAGAGTTGAAAGAAGTCAGACACAGAAGAGTACGTATTATAAGATTACATTTGCTTTATTTTCAGGCAAAACTTATCTATGACGATGCAAATCAGACAAGTGGTTCCTTGTAGAAATGATGGGGCTTGGCTGGAAGGCAGCACTGGAGAGCTTTCTAGGGTGATGGAAATGTTCTGTAACTTGATTAGGGTCTTGATTTCATGTGCATAAACATTTGTCAAAACTTGTCCATTATAAAAATCTGCATACTTCAGTTATTTATAAAGATTAGATTTTTTTAACCAAAACATAAGCAATGAAATAATTCAAATTGCTGATTATGACTTTGCATAATAAATCAAGGTAAATTTGTTAATAAATGTATCAGTTGTTTCAAATTCATCAAATGTGTTCTGGCCAAGAATGTAATCTATGAGGGTTTATATATTTTCTGATTTGTTTGGATTTTTTCTACCTCTCATGGATTTTTAAGATAAGGGTTTGCTTAGAATCTCTGCTGTCTTTAGATAGGGGCAGACCTAGCAAAATTTCCCTCCAACGAAAACAATTTTTTCACTAGACAATTCACTGAAATGGGATATTCTTTTAAATCTTTTCAAAAAATACTCTGGAGGGACATTGAGGAACGTAAGCTATTTTATCCCAGGGAATTGGCTACTGATTGAGAAACAGACCCTGGATAATTGAAACCATTTGTCTAGGAGCTGAATGGCCAGGCAGGAATAGGACCTGACTTAATTGAAAGGAATTGATGATACAACGTTGAGAACCCGATCCTCTGAGAATGAAAACTAAGGGGCCAGTCGAGGGTCTGCTAGTATGTGGCATTGTTGGGGAAAGAGTGAGTTCATTTTACGGAATAGTTCTTTGGTGATGAGGATCAGTGATAATGAACTAACACAAAAATCTCTCCTCCTCCCTCACTTTCCTTAGAGAACAAACATAATGGGGCAAAGAAGAATGGCAAGTTGAATCCATCACGTGTATATTTTCACTTGACATAGGTGTAGCCTCAGCCTATGTGGGTAGAGAACATGATATAATGGCAAAAGCCTGAGACTGGGCATCAGAGACTCAGGTGCTAACTGTGTTACTGTGTGACCTTCAGCTAATTTCTTAGCCTTTCTGACCTTGTCTCATTAGGGTCTGTAGGATAAAATGAGACATCACATGCAAAGTGCTCAGCCTGTGGGATATTAACTAAATGCAACCCCTTCCTCTCCAAAAATTCAGCTCTAGCACATAAAAAATGATTGGTAGGGTTTCTTGATTCATTTTCAGAAATGAAAAATAAATAACAGAAAGCCATAGCCATTCATTGGCAAATAAATAGTTGCCATATTATTATATGTGTTTTATTTAGAACACCAATGTTTTGGTCATTAAAGGGAGGAGAAATGATTTGTAAATACCAAGTACCCTTTAAAGAGGCATTTAGCATCTATGAATGTTGCATGCTTCATGGACTAAACTGTTAATCCAGTGTATTTTATTGTTACGTATTTCTGTAAGAGAAGGAAGTAAGTTCTGTAGTTATGGCAATTGAGAGTTCAAGCCACTAAACATCCAAAGAATAAAATCATTTAGAAATCCTTGATGAGCAGTTAACTTTCTGAGCAACCATATCATAAGAATAGATCTTAAGAGCAAAGAATGTTGTTAAATCTTTGAAAGCCTACACGTTAAGTATGAGGTGTCTTGCTCTGCAAGAGATGACCTCTTGAATTCTCAGAACAGAAGGGGGTCTGCAGCAGTAATGCAACCTTCTTTGGAAATAACTAGATGAAAAGTGAATTATGTGTGAGAGAAGAACTATATTATTAGCAAAAAAAGAAAGTTGTTTAATGAGTCATTAGGCTGTTTAGGTGAATTTAAATCAGTTATTATTTTAATGTATTATATAAGCGTAGTCTAAAGATCTAATTTTGGAAAGTGAATTGTGTTAGAATTTAAAACTCAGTAACTATATACTGAACTACTGAAAATTACCTTTATTTTTCAAAAGTTTGACGTGGACTTTTTCAGTAAATCAAGTTATTAAAGAAAACATGTTACTTGCCAGCTGGGATTCAAAGGGTATCTTCTTATTTGTCTCCCCTCATATGTTTTTAAATAAAGCTTTATGTTGGATTTTGGTTTCCCAGAGTAATCCCAGTTTCAGAGCTCTCAGTATTTCATGCTTTGGTTAGAGGTGCATGGTCCTTCCTCCACGTTGCTAAGTGAAATGCCAGTAATTTGATGGATTCGTTGGGAGGAACTGAATAAAGACTGTATGTAACACAGTAATAGACTCATTCAAGCATTCTGTGCTCATTTGTTTTTATCTATGGGTACTTGGTGGTAGATCTTGAGATTTGGCTATTGCTCATATGTATACAATGTAATGTGTTCTCAAAGTGGTAGATGCCTATAGAGTGTGGCAGAAGAAGCCCCTAATTCTCTGGTGGGATCGAAAGAGCTGCCTTGAGAAGTTAGAAAGGCTAAGTAGGAATTCCCTGGCAGGAATAGTGGGAGAGCCTTCCATTTAGTAGCAGCACGGAGCGTACAGGCAGAGTTGTACAAGAGCATGGGTTGTTTGACGAACGGAGGCATTACGGTGCTCTTAGACCAAAGCATTATCTGGAAGGCTATACTAGTCTGCGTCTCAACAGGAAACAGATGGCACATTCAAACCACACTGAGTCCAAGAGTTTCTTTCCAATGTGACTCTATACCAAGTTGTGGGCTGAATGGAGGGGAACCAAGGAAAATATGAAAGAAACTGAGATTAGTACTAGTACAGCTGTTACTGTCCCTTGACCTAAAAGGACAAGAAGAGGCAGCTGCTATTGGAACCACAAAGGAGAGAGGTCTTGAGAGGGCAGTGACCTTCATTTGAGGAAGCCAGACGCAGGTGACCTGGCAGGAGGAAACAGAGCAATCAGTATCCTAACCTCTGTCCCCTTCTTCCCATTTCCTGCCTGTACCCTGTCCAGGAAAATAGCTTTTTTTCTTATGCAAGTGGAATGTGGGATTCCTACCTCTTTCTCCTGTATCGCCTTCCTTGAAGACTTGTATCTGTCACCCACCTTGCTTCTCTAATCACCATCTACATTTGGAAGAAACAGAATTTTTCCCTTTCAATTTCTGGACTTACCCAACATGAGTAAGTTGAAGGAGATTCCAAACGCAACCTGAAGTCGAGAGGGCCAGGGAAACTTTGTATCCACAGACGTCAGCCTTCAGGGGCGCAGAGGAAGATGGAGAAGGGTGTGGAGGGGTGGGTCTGGGCTTTTTAGTGACCTAGTTAAAACCCAGTGGGATCAAATCCCAGTTGCCCCTTATTTTCTAGCCATATAACTTGGGAAGTAGAGTTAAGTAAGTAGACTTACTTAACTCTTTTATGTCTTCAAGTTTACTCATCCTGTCTTCAAGTTTACTCACAGGCATAAGAAGAATATATGTCTTAGAGTTGTAGGAAATAAATGAGACCCATATAAAGTAGGTAAGAAAGTGCCAGGCATATAACGTTCAATAAATTTTACTCATTACCATATATATAAGCAGAATAGTAGCATAATTAGATTTGTTTGAAAACGTTAAGCAGTTTTCCATGTCGCTATGTAGATTCATGAGCAAGAACACAAAATTATATATAGATTTTCCTTATATATAGACACATATAGACACACATCACTTGGACCAGGTGAACAATTCAGGGGGGTGTAGATTGAAGGGGAAAAACAGTGGTAAGGATCTAAGGATCATTGTGTGGTTGCTGGTTTGGAAGGGGGCACCATTATTTTAGAGAAGAAAATAGCCTTTTCTCTTGGGCAGGTAGAATTTGGGATTCCCACCCATTTCTTTTGCATCACTTTCCCTGAAGACTTCTGCCTGCCACCCACCTTGCTTCCCTAGCCATCATCTACATTTTGACAAAACAGAATCTTTTCCTTACAATTCCTAGATATACCCACCTCGAGGAAGTTGAAGGAGTTTCCTGTGAGGCTGGGGGTTGGAGGGAGGCTTCCTGAGGCTCTGGTATTTATAGTCAGTCACTGTTGTGTAACTTCTGATTTCTCAAAAATGGGTTGTTTGTTTTGCTTTTTGCTCTTGTTCAAAATTTTATGGTCCTTTATTAAAGGCTCATTAAGCTTTTTGTATAACTCACCCTGTTTATCCCTTCTTACTGCCTTGTCGGGAAGGCAGTATGATTTATACTTTCATTGATGAAGAAACTGAGTCTCAGAAGAGTTAATAAAACTGGATGTATTATTGAGTAGGTAAGGTGTTCAGCCTCATTTACCTGTGCAATGACAATACGTTTGTGTGGAATATACATGTCATTTACTCTGCCATGATTAATTGAACACTTAAATGCCAGGCACTGCAGGTGACAGGGTAACACAGGTAAGGAAGGCCCTGTTTTTATCTGTGATGAGCGCACAGCACACATCTGGTAGGATCATTAGTAATAGAAACACACGCGCACACACACACACACTCACGTGTGCGTGCGCGCACACACAAAGTATGGTGGAAGAGATTAATTTGATCTGAAAGTGAAATTAAAAGAAAATATTTTGTCCTCCCCCTTCCCTGCCCCCCCCCAAATTCAAACATAAAAGCTTTCGTATGTGACGTGTATTGAGCTTTAAAATAGTAAATCTCCATATCTAGTCCCAGACTTGGGACACCTGTGTCGGAAGTCTTGCGTACACGCTGGCTGAACACCACTGTGCAATGCTGCAGGTCTCGAGTGGACCTGTGTCCCTTGCTTTTAGAATGGACGGAGGACATTTTTTCCGTTTTTTTTTTTTTTAACCAAGTGTGGAATAAAATAGGCCCCAGGATTTGACTTTCCTATGGATGGATCCATGCGAGATTGGGTATGAGGTAACATGAAACCTCATTGTTCTCCTGCTCTTCATGAGGGTCAGAAGAGGTTCTGATGAGAGTAGTTCTTTGAAAAGTAGTTAAGTTCTGTGTTCATTGTCACTGAGGTTTCAAACTCTCCCCTCTGTTCTTTCGCCGGAGGAGCGCCAATGTCTGTAATACTGTGTTGCTTTCGACGCCTTCATATTGGCTCCCCAAATCTCTGTACCTTTTCAACTTTGATCGCAGACCCCATAGCCGCCCAGAGGAGCGCCTCACCATCGCCACTGCATCTTCTGTGAAGAACCTGGTTTTTTGTTTCAGTTGCTTTGTCATTATCTTTGCATCCTGGGCAGTTACTCAGTGACACACTTCCCCAGTGATTCTATTTGACCTCCCCAGGAGGAGGGTCTTTTATGTATGAAATACAGGGTTAGTTTGGTTGGTTGGTTGGTTGGTTGGTTTTTTTGGTTTGTCCCCTAAGAGGAAAAGGACACCTTTCTCCTCTTTGTTCCTTAACAAGTACGTTTTACTCTGGAGGTGCTGCCGGATAAGGCATCATGTCTATGAGATTTTATCTTCTTCATCCTATGGGATGAGTTTCTACATTTCCATTTCTTGTTTGTAGTATTATATTGTAATCTGTTTACTTCTCCCCAGTGGACTCTTAAGGGCATAATTTATTCATTTTTTCAACTGGGGGACATAACACAGTACTTAGTGTTTGATGGGTATTCAGTAAGTGTCTATTGGGTGAATAAATGAATGAATCACTGAGTCAAAAGAAACAAGGAACCATTGGAGGGGGTGCAGTATGTCTGTATTTTTTTTTTTTTTTAATCTTCTAGGCAGTGCAATGTAGGATGAATTGGTGGGAGGAAAACTAATAATCAAGAGGGTCAGCTGGAAGGTCTTTGAAGTCATTGAGACTTAGATTTGAATTTTGGCTGACACAATAGAGATAAAGAAATGGAAATGAATAGTTTTGGGGAGTATGATGGACACTCATTTTGAAGGAGAGAGTTGGGGCAGCGATCAGTCATATAGTCTAAGTTTGGGTCAATGGAGATGAAGTGGCCTTACTGATAAGATAGAGTGATTGAGAAGGGAAGCTTGTAAGAAGTTGTGCATTTGGTTTTGGCTATGTTGATTTTGAAGAAAACAGCAGGCATATTGTTCTAAGGGAAGAGAAAAGAATGAGTTTGCACGCCTGCTAGAAATTGCTGTTATTCTTTGACCTATTTCATTTGATAGGTGTTTTTGACCTCATTTTGTGCTCAAAATAAATCTCATTGGGATTATATGTCTTGCCAAATGTTGCAAAGAAACAGAATTAAAACTCAGGGCATCCGCACTGAAAAGACCTGGCTTTTTCTCTTCTACCACAATGGTCTTTTAGACCAAATTAATCACTTGCCCATTCAGGTTCAGTATCTAAACTCTGGTCATTATTGTCCCCAGTGTCTTCTATCACGCTGCCCTCTTCTTAGCATGTTTTTCCCCTTTTCCTTTCAACCTGGTGAAATTCCATTAGTCTCTTATGGGCCCAGCCCAGTCCTACCTTCTCAAGAAGGCCTCTATCACTGCTTTTTGCCTCACCTCTACCCAGCCCTTCCACTCTTCTACCATTTAGTATATTGACTTATTTAATATGCTAAAGAGTAGTCACGGATAGGGAGGCTGCAAAGTATAGTATAAACCATAAAAGCTCAATATTCAAATAGAATTGAAGAGGTGGATGCTAATAGTGGAAAACTTTGAAAGCTTCCCATTCGTATTCTTTGTCCAAAGCAGGGATCTGCCATTTCCTCAGAGTGAAAGAACCTTGAACATCCTAGTGTTTGTATAATTGCCTTTCATCCTGCTCTTTGCTAATTGTTAAGAGATCTCTATTAAATTCTATATTTCCCTCCCTCCTTTCCTTTCCCTTTTTCTCTTCCTTCCCTTCCTTTCCCTTTTCCTCCCTCCCTCCCTCTCTTCCTTCCTTACTTTTTTTTCATGCTGTACTTTCCATCACTCTGCTGCACTTTGGGGGATGGGAACAGTCGACTATGGAACTGAATTTGTCTAGAGGATTCTTAAATTCCATAATCTTTCAGGAAAAAGATAAGTTCCGGGTGATGAAAACCAGAACCTTTTACTCCTGCCTCCTTGGTTAAAGACAAGTGGTATGTGTGGGTTGTTATAGTGAAAGCAGGTGAGGTTGTAACAGAATTAGGAAAATCTATTTTATTTTTTTCAGTTTAAACATAATCTTTTATTATAGAAATAATACTTATGTATTGTAGAAAATTAGAAAATACAGATAAGCAACACAAAAAATATCAAAACATCATATTCCTGCCCCCCCCCCCCGAAATTGCCACTTTTAACACTTTGGATGTAATCCTTATGGATTTTTTTAAAATTTAAGAAAACATTGAGGTATAATTCAATATAATTCAATATAAAATGCACAAATATTAAATGTACACCTTGATAATTTTTTGCATGTACATCTGTATCTTGATAGCTGTGTAACCACATCTCATTGAAGCTCTGGGTTATCCTCACCCCGGTTTTCCTCCTCCCTCTTCACAGTCCATATTCAGCCGCTCATGGTTATAGCTGTTGACTCTTATCACTGTATATTAGATTGCCTGTTCTTGAACTTCATATAAAAAAGGATTGTACAGCGTGTACTTTTTTGTATCTGGCTTCTTTCCCGCAGCATTATATTTTTGAGATTCACCCTTATTGCACTTGTCAATAATTTGGCCTTTTAATTGCTGCGTAGTATTCCATTGTTAGAATATACATAGTTTGTTTATAATTTATCCATTCTCCTGTTGATGAACATTTGGGATGATTCCAATTTTTTTCTACAGTGAATAAAATTGCTATGAACATTCTTGAAAAAGCCTCTTGGTCAACCTAGGAACTCATTTGTCTTTGGAAATGTGTATGGGTACAGACATGCACACTTAGAAATGAAATTGTGGGGTGATGAGGTGGGCATGTGCACACAAATGAATTTTTTTTTATTTTTTGGTTTTTGTTTTGTTTTTAGCAAAATGAGATCATAATGAGCTTGCTATTCTGAACCTGCTATTTTTTTTCCCAGTCAACAGTCTCTACCTTTCTGTTTCATTAATTCTGATTTTATCTGATACTAATCAATGTTCATATCTCCTGAACTGACTCCAAAATGTCTTTCACAGCTGGTGTATTTTCATCAGTATCCAATCAAGGACCACATTGCATCTGGTAGTTGCATCCTGTAAGACCTTAGGTCCTTGCTGGCTGGACCCATCAGTCCTTGTCCTATGAACCTCCATCTAGGGCTACAGCAATATGACAACTTACTTGGAGAGAGAACAGAAGTCACAGGCTTTTTGTAACCTAATTTTGGAAGTAACATATCATCATTCTTCCTGCCTTTTATTCTTTAGAAGTGAGTCACTAGGTCCAGGCCACACTCAGAAGGTGGGGATTACAAAAGGGCTTGAAAATCAGAAGGCAGGGATCATTGGGAGCCATTGGAAAAGATAACTTAATACTTAAAACAATCACATATTTGGGAAACTTTTCTTAGTTTTGTATCATGAAGTCAAGCAAGTCTCCATGGTTCTGTGAAGCGGCAAAGTCTCTGCTCTGTGAATCTCAACTATAACTCGTGGGGGAGGGTTCTTAGTACTGTGGTACAATCTATCTGATTTGGCCTGCACTTACTCAACAGATACTAGGTCCCCAATGCTGGGTAAGCACTGACAGTTTCTACCCCTGACCTAATGACCTTTTACACCCTGTAACTTGGTCAAGTAGACTACAAACCCCTTCAATGTAGTGGCTGGTGTTTTTGTAAGGGTTTGCAAAAGTCAAATATACAACGAAGGATTGTTCGGCATTTACAACACACATTACACTAGTTAAATCTTTCATCAATTCTATGAGTTAATTGTTACTATTCCATTTTACAGATGAGGACACTCAGACATGAAGGAGATGATGAATTTCCCCAAGGACCTACTAGTAAGGACCCAAGACAGATAAAACTCAGTTAATCTGGCTCAAGAGCTTGGGATTCCCTCTTTCCCTCCCCACCTCCCCCACTGCTCACATGCTTAAACTCTTTCTCTCCTCTCTCTCTCTCTTAATAAATATGTACATACATATGTACACCTAAAAAATAGGGTTATCATGTCCAGGGTGCTGCTTGGTGAACTGAGGATACTAAGTCGAATGACTCTTTGTCCTGAAGGTTTCAGTACGGTGGCTCTCAAAACTTCAGTGGTGTAAAACATGTGGATAAACATAGATTTTGCTAAACCCCACCTCCAGAGTTTTTGATTCAGGTCTGGGTTGGGGATCTATACGTTGTATTTCTAACATGTTGCCAGGTGTCAAAAATGCTGCTATTCCTGGAGCACACTTTGAGAGCCACTCATCTAGTGGAAGAAGGCCAGTGCTTACATCCGAGCCACTGAGTCAAAGGCACGGAGTACTGAAAGCGTTCTCAAAACAAGGAGTAGTCTTACTCAAGGACTGTGATGGCAGTGTGATTTGCTTCTCTGAAAGGCACCAACAGACCATAGTACAAAGCTTTTGAAATACAGTAAATATGTAATTAGTATGAAAATATTCACTGCAGAGGATAATATGCCTAAGTATAACATCCACGAATATTACCCCATTGTACTGAACTTTCTGGCTTTGAGTGAGGATTTATGCCAGCCGATCCTTAAATAGTGTGTACAGCTTTGTTGACAAATGACCATTTGTGTGTTGGAACCCGGTGAAAGCGATCTTGGCTGGTGTTTGCCTGCAGGAGACCTGATCATCTGAAGCAGTCCCAAGTTTTTTGATAACTTGAGAATGCCTGTAAAGTATTTTGGGTAGATCAAAAACCTAACAAGAACCGGTAGACTTGGAGATAAGAAATCCATCTTCAGCCAGAGCTTGACTGTGTTCTATGACTTTCCTCACCAGTATGGTTTTTCACCTTACTGCTTTGTTTAAAAGGTTCCTTTGCTGAATTTGGACTGTATTCACTAGCTGTTTGGAATCTCTCTAGCACATATAGAGCACCTGGCTCAGTTCCAGGCACACGTCTGACGTCAAACATGCGCTCTCTGCCAACGGGATTTGAGTTGAAGACCTATGAGAAGCCTTTAAGGTACACAGTCTCTCTCCAAGTTTTGGTAAAGGTGTTGGTAGGATTTAAGTCTGTCTTTTGATTTAAAGTCTCTGGCTTTCTGATCTACAATAGCCCTTTTTTATTTTTCTGTTTCATAAAAGGCAATAGAAAACTTCTGTGAGTCTCAAATCGAGTATCTGGTATTAAGTTTTCATTTGGTGTGTGTGTGTGTGTGTGTGTGTGTGTGTGTGTGTGTGTGTGTGTGTGTTTAATCCTGTCAAAGCCTCTGAATATCTTGGAATGGCATGATGGCTGTCTATACTAGCTTTGTATTTTACTGTGGTTATCATATAAGGAAATAAACCAAGACAGATTTGTGTTTTTATAAAAAGTTGCCTTGCCATCTGAAGGTCTTCTACTTTGTCTGAAGGACTTAAAGTATTAACCCTCCACAGTCTTCCTCATTGTCAATTTTGTACTGGTAAAGAAACTTGAAGTTAGGCAAGTAAAACCACTGCTGAACTCAGTTCATTCAACAGTGGAAGTCGTGGTTGACATGACACTGGGAAACTTCCAGAAGTATTTTTGTACATGCATCAGAAAGCTCTGCTCTGTAACCTCTGCAGCATTATTAGGGACTGATGAAGCAAATCTCAAGTTTGTGGGTCTATATCCCTCCTAAATAATCAAACACACAATCTTAAATACACTGTCATGAATGAAATGTCAATTTTACAAAAATATATTTTAGTTTCTTCTACCTGTTAAGTTCTTTCTCTAGTACAGTGTGAACCACAGTGCCCTTCTGTGATGCAATGCCATGTATTTCTGGAACTTGAATCCCATTCATGTAAGCCATTTAAATTTTCCATTTTGTTTCTTGAGTCGAAGTGTCCATTTGATAATAACTCAGTGATTAAACAAAGATGTCTTCAGGATGACAAAGACAACCATTTTCACTCAGTGAAAGTATGTGATTACCTGCCTTCTAAAAAAGATTACAACAAAGGATGTATATACCTGCGAATTACAACATAAAGAGCTTCTGAACCAATGATTTATATCAGTTGACATTTGTCAACTCTATTTGTCAGGGTAGATTTTTTTAAAATTTTGCATTAAAAATTGGAAGAAAAAGCTTCCCCTATTTTCAAGTAATTCATTCTACTTGTGGATAGCTGCTACTGATTGTTTCTTTGCACGTCCATTGAGTTTTAAGATCTATTTCAGTTTGGCTTCAAATTCACTTTTTTAATAACAATTTTTTTATTTCATTTAGATACATAAAAAGTGTATGTAGCCTTTGGAGTTTTTTGAAATCACTTAATGTCATTTTCTTGCTTTCCATTTTTTTTTAATAAAGCCATCTGTTTAGTAAACATGGAAAATTGATTGATATGAAACCCAAAAAGTTCATAATGACAACTAAATAACAGATGACAGATTAGATAAGAACAAGTCATTAAGTTGGCCTATAAAAGGACAGCCATCTGCACCACTAAAACAGTCTTCCTATTGATGACAGTAATAATTTTCTGACTCCATGACAGCTAAGAATTTATAGAATAAAATGGAATGCTTATAAATCGAGAAGTGAAACTTGATTTTGGATAATTAGTGTAACCATTTTGTTCCAGTGTTACATGACAAGTGAATCGAGATTATAACAAAATCCTTTGAGAACAAATAATTATTCTGTGTATGCATGTTGTTGCTTCTGACACACAAAATGACTAATTTAGCATTATTTAGTTTGGCTGAATTATTAACAAATGTAGAGAGCCTAATTCATTGCAGATTAAGAAGATTTATACTTCAAGATTCTTTAAAGTCCTAGTCCACAGATGAGTGATTTATAATTAAAACATAAATTTAGTGGATATGTTTTAAGAATAAACAATCATAGACCCCTAGTTCTGAAAAGGACCATAGGGCCTTCTGTCCTTTCTTTGCCAATGCCGTCATCAAAGTTGAATCCAATTTGATGGTCACTAACAGAAAACCAAAGAATAACAGGAATAAAAGGGAATGCAGATTCTCTTACAATAATGAAATATATTTAGTAGAGTTAAACAGAATCAGGTACAAACAGTTGAACCTGCTTAATTTGAGGGAACCTGTATCTGCTGACATTTAAAAACCAGAATGAATTAGTTGGTTTTAATTTATAATTGTTTTTCATTCTCTCAATGAGCTAATTTTCTCAGTAATACTAAATGACTTGAACCTTTGCTCTTTAATGTGGGCTTTCTGTTAAAATTAAATTTAGTAAAAGTGACTTAGCTGGTATTGGATTCTTGTTCTGATAACTCTTCTTTCTCTGATTCTTCACATCCCATGCAGAAACATCTTAATTGATACTAATAACATAAAATGCTGTGAGATTGGTTTGGCTTGGGGCTTTGTGGAGAATCGCCCTAGGTTAGAACCTAAGGAGATGTTGTTAAAACTGAGTCTGTGCTTAGCAGGGTGTGGGAACTTTATGCCTTCTAGTATTAAGCCTTAGATTTTTCATCATTTTTATGGATCTGATGGGCCACATTGACATGGGTAGAAAAAGTTTAAAAATACAAAAAGGAAAATAACTCACTGATAATACTACCTTTCACAGAGATTTACTAATACCTCTTCAATGTGTATATTTTGCTCTGTATTTATCTACATTTTAGAAGTAAAATGGTCATATATTTTAAACAATATTTGGTACCTGCTTCCTTTCCACTTAATATATTGTGAGCATGTCACAGGTCAATGAAAGAAACCCGAAACTTATTATTCAGAACTTGGTAGTGCTTGAATCATTTACTATATTTGATATTACCAGTTCTTTATTGTGAGGCATTTAGATTGCCCCAGCGTATCGTCAAGACAGAAAAATTCTGGCACAAAAATCCCTAGGTAATCTGAGTTTCTTTAGAATTCCAAGGAGTAGAATAGTTAGGTTAAATGTATAAAACTTGTTAAGGCTTTTGCTGCATACTACCAGATTTCTCTCCAGAAAGCTCTCAGGCCCATCATCACTGTATGAATGTCTATTTCTTTGTATGCTTCTTATTATAATAATAAAAAAAAATCTTTGCAGTTATAACAGTGAATATAATGTCTTATTTTAATTTGGAATTTTGTTTACAGACATTGTCCTTTTTTCATTTGTTTCTCAGCTGCTTAAACAGAAGTGCTTTTTTCTCCTTTGCCCATCTCATTTCTAAAGAGGTGACTTTATTATTAATAATTTGTAAACTCTTTTTATATTAAAGCTTTTATTTTGCAGAATGTCATATATCTGCAAGACAGAAAAAGCTCACTTCCTTTTTGTTTGATTAAAGCTATTATGCCAGGCAAAAATTCATGCTTAATAATTTATTTTCTAAATTGATTAGATGAAGAATAATTCAGATTTAGACTCACCGGCACAAAGAGGTGGAAGAAGTGTCTGTCACTAATGGTGTGGGTCCTGTGAGATGTGGGGGGAAGGCAAAGAATTCTGCTTGGCGCTTTTTGAACTAAGCCTTTCAATAGCCTGTATTTGGTCAAGCATTTAACTTGCAGTGTACTTTGGATAGTTCCTAATAGCCACTCAAACAATTAGTCTTTTACTGACTAGGCCTGTGCATCTGGAAAGAAAGAAAAGAAAAAGAGAACCCAACACTGGCTTATTTGGTGTTGAGGAGCTGATGATGGAGGAATGGGTGGAGACAGGGGGAAAGGATTCAGTTTCTTAGTGCATCAGAATTTCCAATGTTCTTCAGAAGTCAAGTCTCTTCTTAATACCCATCACCGGCCTATCCCAGTCCCTCACCCCCCTCCCTTGTATGGTGCACTGGGTGTTATACGCAAATAATGAATCATGGAACATTACATCAAAAACTAAGGATATGCTGTATGGTGACTAACATAATAAAAAATATTATATATAAAAAAGTCAAGTCTCTGAAGGAAGTACTCATAATGAGAGTTGTGGAATAATATTAAGAACACCTTGAAGTTTCTTCAGGAGGAATGATTTCAAGTTTATCTTGTTAAACCATTGAAATGAATGTGAAGAACTGGCCTCTGTACAAATCAAAGTTATTCTACTGAAAATTAAGGCTGTCTGGCAAACCATCTGTTGCATTTATGGAATTGGTCTCCAAGGGAGGTGCAGGTAGCGGACTGTATCTTCCTCACAGAGTGGCAAGGCTATTCCAAGCAGAGGGAACACTCTTATTTCCT
The DNA here is from genome assembly GCF_017311325.1 of Ursus maritimus. Classification (NCBI taxonomy): domain Eukaryota; kingdom Metazoa; phylum Chordata; class Mammalia; order Carnivora; family Ursidae; genus Ursus; species Ursus maritimus. The sequence goes on from NW_024423786.1 coordinate 30,248,849, forward strand.
GGTACTTGACAAAACCAGCTGAGTAGGAACCTAAGAAGAAATGCTTTTGGAAAAACATAGCCCACGATGTGTGATAGGAGTTAATAATATGCATAAACTGCTTGAAGCAAAATAGAGAAAAAGTTAACATCTGGGTATACTGGGTACCCAGAATATTTCTTCCATTTTTAACATGTGTTGGATTGTAAAACTAAGAAGTTTTCCTATTGTTCTGTATAAACCTTTTACCTTCGAAGACCCCTGCCTTAGGCTTACTACCAACAAATTCAGTGTTTCAGAGCTCTTAGCATGTTTTACCTGCATTGTTGAAACTTACCATTACCTCATCATGGTTAAAGTGCTTCTCTTAGCTCTTGTACAGCTTTGGGTAACAATATTCATTCATTTACTCTTTGCTTAGTACTTACTAAGCACCTACTATGCACAGGGTACTCCCCCACATCCTGAAAATACAAAAACGTGAGCTATAATCCCTGATCTCAAACAGCAATTACTCCTGTCAGTAAGACTGTCACTTAAAGAGGTAATTATACTGTAATGCATGGAAATGTGATAATAGAGGGGGCACAGGATTTTTAGGGAAACACAGAGGAGGGAGAGTTATCAAGGAAGGCTTCTTGGAATAAGGGCTACCTAGTTAAATCTTTAGAGGTCATAGGGGCTAGCCAGAGCTAGGAATGAGAGGCAAAAAAAAATGTGTGGTTTTAACGAGGGTCTAAAAATGATTTTTTTGTGAGCAGGGAATGACAAAGATGATTGATCAGTTTCCTTGCCAAATGTAGGCACTATTAAATTCTGTAGATTTTCAGATGCCCCAGGAAGAGTAGTAGTATGACCATTCGATAGGATTTTTTTGTCTTGCTATCCTCACCATATCATGTTGTTGTTATCAGTTTATTACAGGTAATATCAGTTAGCTCGCCCATTGCTTTTAACTGTGGTATAAAAATGTTTATGATGTGACTTTGAAGGATGATAGATGGTAAAAACTGCTTTTCCATAGTCCCTGTTGCCTAGACTCTGCCCTTCTCCACCCGCTTCACATATCATTAGACAAAATTCTAAGTCAAATTAATAATACCACCTTTCTCCTTTTCTGCATATACAGTTAGACCAGACCTGTCTTTCCACTGTGCAAAGAAAATGGAGACCAGAGCTACTCAAAGTATTGGCTTTCCATGTGAGATAAGGAGCTTGCACCAGAATGGAATTGAATGCATTTCTTCTTTCATTTTGAAGAGTAAAGTCTTACTATGAAAAGTAAGCATCAGCCAAACTAAACAGTGTTCCTTGTGAGATAGATGATTTACAGTTCCATGCAAACTCCTTTTATTAAGTACCTACTACTTTGTAACAAATTATGCCAAACTTGTTGGTGTAAAACAGCACACGCTGTTTCTCAGTTGATGTGAGTCCTAAGTCCAGGCAGGGCTTAGGTGGGTTCGGGCTTCTGAGTTTTACCAGGCTGTGATACAGGTTTCAGCCAGGGCTGTGGTCTCATTGGCAGCTGGACTAGGGAAGGATCCACTTCCAAATTTCATCAGGTTATGGACAGAATCCGTTCCCTTGTGGCTCTAGGATTTGGGGCAGCTCACTTTTTCAGAGCCAGTAATGGGGAGAGAGACAAAGCGTTCTGGTAACAAGGCAGTGTCTTACACAACATATGGTAATCACGGATCTAACAGCCCAACACCTCTGCATGTTTTCTAGAAGCAAGTCACAGGTCCTTCCATCACACAAGGGAGGGGGTTATACAAGGGTGTGAATACTAGCAGGCAAGGTCATGGATGTTATCTGTCTACCACATTTCTTACCTGTTTTGAAGCCAAGAATAAATAGAGGGAGAACAGCAGTATTTCTCAGCCATACCTTACGTAGCGCTACTGGTGGAATCCAGTGAGGAGGGAAGAAGATGAAGAAACATTTCTTGTTTCCTTTTAGCTTCCTTGATAGGAACAAAGGTGACACCATCTTTTGCAGCACCCAGATAATTAAACATATGTTTCACTTGCTCTACACAGTGATTTTTTTTTTTAAGTTGTGACATCATTTACAGTTTTGGAGTAATAAGTAAAAATGTTTATCTGTGGTTCCATTTTAAAAAATAGAAAGCTCTAGTAGCTTGGGATTCTAACTTCCTGCATAGAGAAACTGGCTAAGGCTTAGTAGGAGAAACCCAGATTGGATAGTTGGGTTTACTGAAATCGCTACTACTCAGTTACCAAATGCACACTTACCCAGAGATCTGGCTGTTTCTACTCATTTATTTTTCCTGCTCTGGTTTCTTCAGGCACTTGAGATAGACATCCTCAGCACCATTGGTTACCCAGTCCCAAATGGCATTGTTGTTTTTACTGTGTCCTTCATCCCCCGGCTGTAGTTACAGTAGCATGTACTATAATGATCTATTCATTCTACTTCTGTAGAACATAAACGTTACTTTATAGCATTTTTGGGTGAGTGGCTACAACACCAAAACCAACTCTCTCCTGTCCTTTTATCTGAACGATGGTTTCCAGTACCTTAGTTTCAGCCACTGCAGCCACATGAATAGACAGAATGAACTAGGGAATTGTAAATACTTGGGAGAACAGATGTCTACATAACCAGGTCTTATCCTCAGGGAGCTGATAATCTAGAAAGGAGTATATGACATTATGCATAAATATATCAGTAATGTATAATTTGCAACATATTATCTTATGCATTTAGCAATTAGATTTACTTTCCAATACGTATTTTTTTATAAATTTATGGATTTATATATTTATTTTTTTACTGCTATTTCTTTGGAAACATTGACCAAGTTGTGATGAAGTTTAAAAGAAAAAAATTGATTTTTGAATCGTTGTGTTTTGCTTTTTTCTCAAGAAGCTGTATTTGCTGAAGTTTTTAATGAACAGACTGTTGATCCAGAGACATTTATATTTTTGTTTTGTTAGAGTCCCCAGGAAAAGGTAGACTTGTGATTAATCCCTTGGGCTATGTTTGCCTATCACTTACATATTTCTAAAACAGGTATTAAATCCCTTAATTGTAGGGAGTGGTCAGTTTTATAATCTCCTAGGCAAGCATTCCAACAGGCATTTAGAAATCTGTAGTCGTTATATTTGTTTACATGGTAACCATTAAGATATGACCATTTTAAAGATTTTTATGTATTTATTTTAAAGAGAGACAGTGAGTACATGCTCACAAGTGCAGGGAGGGGAAGAGGAAGAGGGAGAGAGAGAATCCTGAAGCAGAGCCCCCCCCCCGCCCCGCCCAAGAGCAGAGCCAGACCTGGGGCTCAGTCCCACGACCTCTAAGATCATGACCTGAGCCAAAATCAACAGTTGGCCGCTTAACTGACTCAGCCACCAGGGGCCCCAAGATATGACCATTTTAATTTCTTTCTTGTAATGCCTTCTTTATCCAGCCCATAACATTTACAAATGAGTTGACATCAGGGGCATTCTTGGTACCTGGAACAGAAGTTGACCTTTAGTGATGTGTGGGTTGAATTCAGCAGGTGATGTGTTTGGTTGAATTAGCTTCCAACACTTTAAAGTTGAAACTTTGCATACAAGTGTTAATTTTTCTTTTCTCTTTAAAAAAAAATAATGATTTATCGATTGTTTTAATAAAACACAACACTGGTTTGACTTTATGAAAACTGGTTTCTCCATTAGGAGGGTGAATCTTAGTAGAAAGCCTATGCATGAGTGTGTTGGATGTGAAGTAATAGCACACTGCACTAGTGTGGATTGCTCATGCATCTGGTGTCAGCTGGGGTTACGTAGGCAACTTGGCTGATCTTGGCTATATTCACTCACAAAGGGGGGGTTGGGCTGGCTGTGGGATGATCTAGGTTCATCTAGATGGTCTTTGACTAGAGTGACTCAACTTTGCTTCAGATATTTCTTATTCTCCAGCAATTTAGCCTAGGCATGTTCTCATCCTGATGGCCGGAGGTGGGTGGGTGGGGAGAGTGTGAAACAAACAGAAATACACAAGTGCTTTTCAGACCTATTTCTGAGTCCCATTTGCTGGTATTCCATTGATCAAATCAAGTCATGTGGCTCAGCTGAGCATCTAAAGGTGAGGTCCAGTGTGTAGACAGGAGGTCCTTGCAGACTTACACGGGGTCGTCCTTACGCTCTCTCCCTGCCACACATGCTGTGTTTTCCATGCCCATGACTTATTTCAAAATCCTGGGTGTACTTATACTGTATGTGTGGCTGACCTTTGCAATCTTTTTTTCTTTAGTAGCTTTTATTTTTATGATTTCTTAAAGATTTTATTTATTTATTTATTTATTTGAAAGAGCACGCAGGAGCAGGGGGCAGGGGCAGAGGGAGAAGCACACTCCCTGCTGAGCAGGGAGCCCGAGGCAGGGTTCCATCCCAGGACCCTGGAATCCTGACCAGAGCTGAAGGCAGACGCTTAACTGACTGAGCCACTCAGGCGCCCCTCTTTAGTGGCTTTTAGTGTATACGTTAGTTTTCTTTGTGGGGAAAAAAAAAATCCAAAAATGAATCTCTATGAGATTCTTGGTTTTAATAAATGCTCTATGATTTAGTAAAAATTTGACACTATTAAATGTAAAAAACCTCCAACATTATTGGGAATATACTGTATAAAACTGCTAATTTTGCTTAAAGGTGGAAATACTGGGTTAAAAAAGCAACAGTAATTAACAGCCTAACCGAAAAACTCCCCTTGGTAAGTAATTGTTCTGTTCTTTCAGTTATTTATCCATTCATTTGCGGAACAAACATTTGTCAACCCTCAGGTGTGGTGAAAGAGCAAGGACTTCATAGAACTTTGTATTTTGAATAGACTTGGTGTAAATTCTGTCTTTGCAGGACGATTCATTTTGCTAATTTATTGTGATTTTCTTTTTTAAAAAGAAGGATAGGCAGATTTGGGGTAATAGCATAGAAGTACGTGTGAAAAAAAGTGGATCTGAAAAGAGGATTGAATGTTTTAAATTTTGCTTCAAACAAGAGAATCATCTCCAGGCTATAGAACAAATTTTCCTTCTTAAGACACATTTTTGTATACCTACAGCCATCCACATCCACAATAAACATTGATGTGAACGTGTTACAGTTTTGTTTTAGTAAATTGCATGAGTAATTGTCCCCCTAGCACTTGCTAAGTTGATGCTTCCTTTTTTAATGGCCGTAATATATTTGTAAACATGTTTCTTAACTTACTTGAAAACATGTTGGTTCCATCTCATTTATTTGCAGACAACTTACTGTCTGTTGAATGTTTAGCTTCTTTTTTTTCTAATGACTCCTTTGAAATATTATTTTAATGAACCTATGAAACACATCATTGTATTCTTTATATTGTGGTTGGACTGCTAATGAGACTCATCCATTAAGTAAATGGCTTTGTAGGCAATGCAAATGTAATAAATAAAGTTAGTCTGTTCTTCTTTACTACTTTTCTGCTGATGGGCATACCACATGCTGAGAAGGTAATGTTTCATGACCAAAACAGTTCAGTTGGTAGGCGGATTGGGAATCTTTCCATTAAAAAAAAAAAAAAAAATCATAAAAGCATACTTGCAACTCCAACTTTTGTTTTTTATCGAATCATAAGACAATGTATTTTCAGTGCAGGCATTCTATTTCAAGATGGAATGCCTTGTAGAACAAATTAAGTATTATATGATTCATAGAAGAAAAAATGCTTCTCTGTAAATAGAAAAGAAAAAAAAATACTTAAAATTTTTTTCTAAGAAAACAACATCAGTACAATGGATCACACCAAAAAACTAAATTCAGGTCCTTTGCAATTTGCCCTTTTTTATGGACTTGGTTTTCTGCTTTTTCAAAAGGAGATAGAGGTGTCAAAAATGATTTTGCAGGTGTTGCTTTACTGGAACGACCAATTTTACCTTGGGCTCCCCAATTTTACCTTGGGCTCCCAAGTTTCTTCATTGTTGCAGTAAAATTTTATAAGCCTTTACTTCTCAATATTTAATTGGTGAGAGCCATTATTATTATTGTTATTATTTTCACATTCATAATGGGATAGTTTTGTAGGCTTATGGCTGTTTTGATCGGTGAAAACAAGATGGCATTGCCAACTGGTTATTTTTCTGCCACTCTTATGGATAGCTTAGCCTGGCTGAACTGGCAGAATTTCTAAATCTTTACAGTTGTCAAGGATACCAGCCTCGAAGAACAGAACTATGAATTGATGAGCGTTTTCTGGGGTCCTCTCAAAGGAGTTTCTGTGGGTTTGGGCACAGACAAAGGCAAATGTTGGCAGAGAACAGCCATTTCTTCTCTAGCCAGCCCTTTGCCTTTGCTTTAAACCCAGTGCCCTGGGGGTTGATTTGGTAGAAATGAAATGTAAAAGGGAGAAGATGTACGATCACGCTTTGCACAGCAACAGAACTTGAAAAACTGGTTTCAGCTTTGGGAGTGATTTTTCCTCTCAAGAAGTTACTGGTGCAACTTGAAATAGCAAATGTTACCTTAAAAAAATTAATTAATTGAACACATTTATGTGTCGCAACGCTTGTGAATTCAGTCCTTTTTATAACTGATGGCATGTCATAGTTTTTAAAAATGTTTATTTTCTTAAATTACATAAAATAGTGGTAGGCCTTCATAATGATGTCATCTAAGATTCAGTAAACTCTTAGTTTGGGATTTAATTGCTTCATTCCTTTTAAAGATAGGGGGGTAGTGGGAGGTAAAGGGAGTGTTACTGTCTTTAAACAAAGGTAGCTTTATGAGTTTGACAAAGGGAACGGTGCTCTCTTTTCATCTCAAGCATGATTTTGTGACTCCTTCATCATTGTCTTATCTACAAATTCCAGTTTTCCACTTTGCTTGGGTCCTAGAAATCTTCGTGATTTCTCTTTCCCTCTGAGCTTGAAAAGGCAGTTTTCAGCCAAATGCCTCCCATAAGTAAAAGACAGAAAATAAACTTGACTGAGGACCTTTTTGAAATGATGATTAATTGCTTTTTAAAGGAACTATTCTAAAGATATGCTAAGCTACTCAGCAGTAATTTAAAGTTGGCAACCTGTGAACAGTTCCCCGTCTGCTCCACGGAGGTCAGCCAGCTTCTGTTGGATAACTGTAGTTGTAGAGTTTGAAAGCAACGTGCAAAATGCCATCCTTAAAATTGGAGCTGTCACGTTAAATTATGTCACATTTGATGACCGATCACAAGAGAAAGTGATACATGATTTTTATAAACACGAGTCACCAAAAGCAGTCTCATTGGAATTCTCGTTGTCTACCATTGTTAGGCTACAAGTTATTTTCTGGCAGAAATTAACAGAATCCAGGGCTTTTAAAGGAGACATTAAAACAAAAGGAAAGTTTTTCTATTGTTGTAGACAGTTCTATCCATGGTGTATTAGAATGTAGATGGGGGGAAGAAAGAGATTCTACTCTCACTAATTGTAAATTGCAGCGTAGACCAGCAGGAAAAAAAAAAAAAGAAAATATTATGCATAGGGCCACAGAGGATTGTGTGTCAAGTCGTGTTGGGAAATTTGGGGTGGTATCTGTGACATATCTGGGGGGACCGTGGGGAGGTGACATTAGAATTAATCACTACCCCTCTTCTCTACCATGTGTACATAGACTTACTCTAGACACACAGCAGAGTCAGTAGCTGGAGCTCTAGCTACAGAGCTATAACTTTTCCCTTTTATTGCATGCTGTTTTTCTGTAGTTCTACCTTAGATCGCTAGAGAATGTGTCTATTTTGATCAGCATTATGATTAGATAAGTACCTTGCCCTATCTCTCTGTGCCTTTACCTCTATTCCCCACACTAACAAAATTACAGACAACATTCTGTATCTCAATAGATCGTGCAAAGTAAATACCTTTTCTTGAAATATTAGTGTTGGTCTACGAGGCATCTGTACACCTAACAATTTATGCTGAGTTATTCTGTAGTTTTTTAGTATATTGAGTTACATTTTTTATTTTATTTAATTTTTTATTTAAATTCAATTAGCCAACATAGAGTACATCATTAGTTTCAGATGTAGTGTTCAATAATTCATCAGTTGCATATAACACCCCGTGCTCAGCATTAAGGAGGGCACATGATGTGAGTTACATTTTAAATAATTATAGAGAAGATCAATTTTATTGCACAAACTAACATGCAACAATATAATCATTCTATAACTTAATTTGATTTCTCTTTCAAATATCCATTCTATCAGATTGATGGGAAGAATGATGTAAGTATGTTAGGGATAGTATTTCTCTTTTTCCTGGATATGTCCATGTTCTGGGGATGGAGCAGGTCCCTGCTGTCATCTGTTTACTCTCGTGTCTGAGGAGACACCCATTGTCCTATGTGATCCTTCCTGTGCAGTCTGTGTCATCACTGGGGTCTGCATATTGCTGCTGTCTACAAAGAATCTGGGTCATAGAGTTTCTGTTCTGTCCATGGCATTCATGGGGGCACAGGGCCCTTTATCTTTCACATGGTGTTTGAGCACCAGGAACTTTGGGTAGAATGTGAGGTGTATAAAATCCTGAAAGGAAAAGTCACAAACAAGAGCCTTGTTGTTCTCGTAGGGTTCTCCCTTGTGGGAGGAGGGAAGGGTCTCACTGGACTCCAGGATTCCCCAAAGCTCGCTGGAGGTTGAGCCATCTCCCAGGCTTGGCCCAGGAGCAGCAAGTTCTGCGTCTTTATCTTCATTGCTTTTTCTCTACACTTCTCCCTACTTCGAGCCCAGGTCGTCTGGATGGAGGGAATGATGTTTAGAGTTGGGGCAAGGAGAGGCCATGTTCTTAATCATGATGTTTTCTTGGTTTTTTGTTTTTTTGTTTGTTTGTTTTGTTTTCTGTGACTCGATTTCTTTCCTTAAGTCCTAGGTATTCTGACACAAAAGCCAGAGAGACCCTCCATTTTTTCTCAGCTTTCTGCTTTGTCATGTTCCTCCCCAGAGAAAATGAGTATGGATTGTCTAGCTACCTGAATAAGGAGTAGGACAGGTGAGGAAAGAAGAGTCCTGGGAGTAACTGTCAAGTGATATTGGAAACACGCTTCTTTTTTTTTTTTTTTTTTTTTTTTAAGATTCTTTATTTATTTATTCGACAGAGATAGAGACAGCCAGCGAGAGAGGGAACACAAGCAGGGGGAGTGGGAGAGGAAGAAGCAGGCTCATAGTGGAGGAGCCTGATGTGGGGCTCGATCCCACAACGCCGGGATCACGCCCTGAGCTGAAGGCAGACACTTAACCGCTGTGCCACCCAGGTGCCCCTGGAAACACGCTTCTATCGACACTCATTTTTTAGTGAGAGGATATCAGCCTTGTCTTCATAGGAGAAGATGATAGAGTTCAACAGGCATAGACGTTGAATTTCTACCAAAATGAGCTTGAATTTGGGTTCCCCTAGTTAATCACTCTGGGCATGTAGTGTAACTTTTCTCCGTCAAAATTAGCTGGAAAATGGTGCTGATGATGAATTCCTTGAGGAGATTGAATGAGGGAACTTGTATGACAGCATTTACTTAAAAAGCCAACAAGTATAAGCTTATTCCATTTTCCCCTCAATCTGTTTAACTTCTTCATTTCTAACCACTCTGTGTAATTCTCAGCTTTCAGTGCCTCCAGAAAATATTTTTACCTCCTCTGAGTCTGAGTTAAATTTTTGGCTCCTCATTCAAAGCCAAAATCTTGTCAGTCTTGAAGTTCTTTTCTTACTGTGTTTCAAGTTAATTTTAAACCTTTATTTGAGGGAAGAGGGCAGCTCAGTGTTTATAAGATTATATAAACTCATCTTGCTGATGTCAGAAGAAAAGGATACTCCATCTTTTTTTTTTTTTTGAGGCTTCACACTAATGTGAATATATAAATAATGCTACAGAACTGTATCCTTAAAAATGGTTAAGAGTGGGAAATTTGGTATTACAGGTAGTTGACCACAATACAAATTTTTTCAAAGGCATTCAGTGCCTAAACACAAAATATTGATAATGTCAGAATTCCAGGCACTCTATTTTTTAAAAAATATATATTTATTTATTGATACAGCTACTGTGGAAAATGATGTGGAGGTTCCTTAAAAAATTAAAAATCGAAATACTACATGATCCAGTAATTTTGCTCCCGTGTATTTACCCAACAAAAACAAAAACACTCATTTGGAAAGACACATGCACCCCTATGTTTATTGCAGCATTTTTACAATAGCCAAGATATGAAGGCAACCCAAGTGTCCATCAACAGATGAGTGGAAAAAGATGATGGGGTGTATATATACAGTGGAATATTACATAGGTCCTTATTTTATCTATTAGATTAAGGGACCAATGCAGTCTTTCCAGTGCCTTTCAAATCGTGCCCGGTGATCGGCTGCCTGCTCTTCGATGCAAAGAGCTATCGTGCTTTTGAACTTTTTTTCATGCAATTGTTCATTCAGCAACTACTTCCTAAGCTCGTGATGTGCACAGGGGGCACTGATCCAGGTTCTGTGAGCATTTCCCTGGCAGCCCAGCATGCAGCCTTTGCCTCGCTCTCGCTAAAATACCCATGAAGACACAGAAAGAAAAAAGAAGCCACAACACCCGTAATAAAGATGGAAAGTCAGTCTCACTATAGAATTTGGGAAAGAATGATCCTCATGATAAAGCAGAGAGCTGGCTAGAGGTGTCTTCTCAGAGATAAGCACATAGCATCACCTACCTTCAGTCTATGAAAGATGTTTGAGAGAAAGAGGGGGGAAGCAATAGATAGTGTGTTATTTTCAAGGTATGGCTCTTAACACAGAGTTTGGGGTGCAGTAAAGAAGATTTCATACAAGTACTTATGACTTGTGATCAGGTGTTCTTTCCATTCTCTGCTGCCTTTGTTTTCATGTGGATTCTTCAGGTTTCTGCAGAGTTCACACATCTGTGAATTTAAAATGCAGTGCTGTAATTGGACAGATTTTAAGTTCACCATGTAAAGTTAAACTGCCTATTTAATCCTTTGAAATCAAATAATAAATTCAGCATAGTATTGCCTCCCTCCAAAAAGGCTTGAAACAGAACTACCCTTGTGAACTGTGCAGTATGGACGTAGCAGCTCAAAACAACCCAACTTCATGGTAGAATACAATAAACATTCTTTCTCAATAATTGAGGAATTATCTTGCAGTCATCTTGCATATTTTGCTTAAAAAATTTAGGTCATTTCATGTGTGTATAGTTCATCTTTCTAACTAGATAATTAACTCGTTGATGTTAAGGTTTGTCCTTGGTTTATGTCTCTCAAGAGCAGCTGATGCAGCCTTTAGCATCTGAGGGGCAAGGATGACAGAAGTCCTGAAGTGGATTATCAGTGTCTATTATGGGCACAAGAACAAACTTTGGAGCTCATGTGCCACGTATTTGTTAGTTCTATTGGGACATAATACATGTTTTCATTATGGGATGAGTCAGCAGGGAAAAAAGCCCCAATTGTTTTTTAAATTCTTTTATTACCTAGAAATATGCAACTTCAATTGCAGTTGTCTCTTTTCACTTGGAATTTATTTTTGTAGGGTTTTTTAGTAAAATTACTTAAGACTATTGGGTTAAAATATCGCAGTTAAGTAACTATTTCTGTGATAAGGTCTCTATTGGCATAACTGCTAATGTGGAAAAATGGAGTTGAGAGAACAAAACTTAAGAAAAAAAAAAATATCCACCCAAAAAAGATTTTGAGACAGAAAACCTATGCTAGAGCCTAAATTGACATGTTTGCATTTAAAATCAAACCAGAGGTATCACAATCCATCTGTTTTGTCAGGGCTTCTAGGGAGTGATTGACAACTTTCAGAATCTACTCTTTTGGGGAAAAAAGAAGGATCCCAAGGTTTTCTCTTTTTCTTTTCTTTTCCTTTTTTTTTTTTTTTCCGATTGCACAGTCTGCAGGAGTTCAGGGGAACATTAAGAATTAACACGAATAGCAATGAGGTGAGACCACGGCCCACCGTGTGGTCTGGGGCTGTTTTACACATGGTGCCTGGGAACAAAAGAGCTCGAGTTGGTTTCTGTGCGCACATCTGCTCAGCAGCACAATGTAATTAATTTCAGTCAGTCGTGTTTTGATTCACAGCTGTTATGAAGTAGGGATTCCACTTTTGTCATATTGGCTACAAATATTTCTTTCAAGCAGATGAGATTCTTCTTTCTGAGGGAGGAAATAAAATCCAAGAGGGTAAATGAGAAGAGGTAAGGAGCTGGGATAAGTGGATGGGCCAGAGTCCCTCTCACAGGTATATGAAGTGTTGAGAGCTGATTGTCATCAGAAAAGCTGTGTGTGTTGCACTGTATCTGGTGTTACTGGTATCTGATAAGCTAATCTTCTTATCTTCTGCGGATGTATTAGTGAGAATTGGGAAGAGGAGTATTATTTTCAGACCTTCATTGTTTTAGGGTATGGATAAGAAATAGAGCATGTGGACTCCCAATGAATCACTGTTCATTTAACAAATAGGAGATTTGGGGAAGTTGGGTTATTTTTGGATTCTGAGATCTAAATCCAGGGGGAAAAAAAAAGAAAGAAAGAAAAGTTACATCCAAGGAAAATATTTGAAGATCAAAGAGCCAAATCACTCATTTTATATATAAACACACAGATGCATAAACACACATTTGTATATGCATGTATATAGTAATCTTTGTCTTTCGTAATAGTTGTCTGTAAGTGTATATATTCACTCACACGTAAGAGAAATAGCAAATGTGGATGTTGATAGATGATATCTACTGCGGACACGGGCCATACAGGCTACAGTCCAGATGGTGTCTTCTCTTCTTGGTCACTTCCTTCAATCCCCACAAGCAGTCTGGAAAGGGGGCTTTGTTATCTCTGTTTGAGGGTTAAGGACATGGCAGTCATACATACAGCTGTTGAGTAGTGTGCTGAGGTTTGAGTCAGCCCCTTCCGATCCTCTCCCCTCCCCAAACTACGTTCTCTTTCCACTGCCCCAAGCCTTATCTAGTTCTGAAGGAAGGCTGACTTTGCAGCTGGTCCTTCATATACCTGTTGGTGACTTATATGCTCTAATAAAGAAATACACTGTGCAATCCCCACGGCAGTGCCACCGTTATGTTTCGTGGTTTTCCATATTCACTGGAGCTGTTCAGATTCGTCATATCGTGAAAAACAACATGTGTCAGATCTTTCCTTAGCACCATCCAAGGAGGCTAGCAATTGGAAATCTTTACTGTCTTTCCCGAACTCAGTTTTGGAAAACAGTGTGATGAAGGATTTTTCTATCAGTTCCAGGTACAAGAAACAATTTGGTATATATACTTTGGATGTTAAACTATTGGAGTTTTTGAATAATTTGGTAATTTATAGAGAGAGTAAGATGAAAATTTTCGTGGTACAGACTTGTGGAAAATCAAACACATATGGTCTGTCATGTATTGTGACAGTGTCAGCAAGTCTTCCGGGTAGTAGCGATTAATGGAGAAGCTAGACTTAAAGTGGAATGTGGTAGCATGTGGGCAGTTTCCTAGGATTCGTCTTATCGATGCAGAGCATATTTATGTTGCTGTTTAGAAAACTCGTTCCATCATGCCTCCTGCTACATCTCAGATCTGACGCTTTTCTCAAGGTGTCTACGCAAGTGGGGAAAAAATAACTTTTGGAAAAACAATTTTTTACAAATGGCAACTTGCACATATGATATTTCAAATTGTACGAAGTGCTCAGGCTTGACAGTCATGTGCGATTACATATTTCAGGGTACACGCCAGTGTCCTTACAAAGAGCTCCCTGAGTTTGGTTGTACTTGGTGACCAGGAAAGCAGACTGTTTTCATTAGGGAGCCTTCAGACATTCCAGTCTCGTAATGCTCTGTCCTCATTCCCTTCCTGCTATCCCTGGACTCTGGGAATCCCAAGTGATCCCCTTTCTTGTGTGGCTTCCCAAGGATGCTTTGAGCATGTCTGTCTCATTTCAGCGCTCTTTTTCAGCACTATGACCCAGGGTTTTTCGAGCACTGCCTGTGCTGTGGACAGCACAATATGAGGAACTTCTGCACCAGGAAAGTGGCCTGTGGGAGATGTGGGCAGTTTTTGTGGTGGTTGTTGTTTGTTTGTTTTTGCCATGGTTTTGTAGTATTGTCACTTAAGTTGTTCTTGTATTTGCTATGACAAAATGTGCTATGCATTCTTTTTAAATTCATGATTAGCAGCAAAAGAAGAATGGTTGCATGAGTCAAGTATTCCTTTAGTCAAACATTGTGTGCACCAAGTGGCACCTGGGTGGCTCAGTTGATTAAGCGTCTAGGTCTTGATCTCAGGGTCATGAGTTAGAGCCCTACGTTGGGCTCATTGGGCTCCATGGTGGACGTGGAGCCTACTTTAAAAAAAAAAATGAGTGCACTGAGAATTCTTCAGGCATTATCTCATTCAGGCTTTTCAGAGGACGATATTGAGGCAGAGTATATGAGCATATAACTAGAAAGCAGTGAAGCCACAGTTTTTTGGATTGCAGAGGTAGGCTTTTAACCATTGTTTGAGTATTGAAACTCCCCCAGTATTACTTCATCTCTTCCAAGTGGGTGAGACGAAATAGAAGATGCATATATTGTGATTTTTTTCTACCCTTAGATAAAACAATATTTATTCTCTTGTCAACTATACTTTAATTTAAAAAAAATAAATAATAAAGGATTCTTGGGCGCCCGGGTGGCTCAGTTGGTTAACCATCTGCCTTCAGCTCAAGTCATGATCCCAGAGTTCTGGGATCGAGCCCCGTGCCGGGGGGTTTCCTGCTCAGTGGGGAGCCTTGCTTCTCCCTCTGTCTCCCCTCCCCAACTTATGCTCTCTCTAACTCACTGTGTCTCTCTCTCAAATGAATGAATAAAATGCTTTAAAAAAAATAAAAAAAAAGGATTCTCTAATATAGAACACAATATTTTATCACATTAAAGCAAGAGCCAGTGTCACTGATGTAAACTTAGCCCCAGAAGTATGTCAGTGAGCCTAGCTTCCTGTTGTAGAAAAGCGAAACTATCACTTAAGAATGGCTAAATTTTTGCCTGAGTTTTCGTCTGTGTGTGGCCAAGGAAAGGAGCAAACTTTATATATAAATCAACTTTCCACTTATTTTACTTTCTGTCTACATCTCTAAGCGTAACTAACAATGAAAAGTTCCTTTTGTTTGGTTTGACAGACTGGAACTGCAAGGATGTGATTTGTTTTGTTTTAAAGCCATCCCTTAGTTTGCTTTCCAAATATATGCTTTTCCCTCCCCTACTCAATTCTCTTGTTTTTTTTGTTTTGTTTTATTTTTTACAAGTTTTCCAGATTGCTCATGTAGTGCTTGCTATTATCTAACATGATGCTCTCCAACAGAACTTCCTGCAATGATGAAAACGTTCTATACCGTGTAGAAGCCACTAGCCACACATGGTGATTGAGCCCTTGACATATGATTCTTGCAACAGAGGAACCGAATTTCTTTTTCTTTCTTTTTAATTGTTTATTATGTTAGTCACCATACAGTACATCCTTAGTTTTTGATGTAAAGTTCCATGATTCATTATTTGCGTATAACACCCAGTGCTCCATGCAATACGTGCCCTCCTCACTACCCATCCCTGGCCTATCCCAATCCCCCACCCCCCTCCCCTCTGAAGCCCTCAGTTTGTTTCCCAGAGTCCATAGCCTCTCATGAGGAACGGAATTTCTAATTTTAGTTAACTTAAATTGGAATAGCCACATGTGGCTGTTGGCTTCCATTTTGGACAACATAGATCTAATTAGCTTTTGACAAGTGAGGTGCTTCTGGACCGCACAATGTAAGAAATGAGAGAAATTAAATTTTGTGAGAGAATTTCAAGGTGTTCTCAAGTGTCGTCAAACAAGAATATGTTCTTTAACAGTTGAGTTTTAATCACTTTTTCTCTCTAGTCCTTTAAGAGATGACTGTCTTCTAATGTCCTTCATAACTAAGCAAGAGCGAAAAAGGCGCTCACCTGTCTCCATTTCCTTGTGCTTGGATTTTGTACAGGCTTGAATGATGCACTTGCTTCTGAATCAGCCCAATGTGAGTACTTTGTATTTGCCATAACAAGAAGAAAGTAGCAAAGTAGTCAGCCGGGAAGCAGGCCTGACTTGGTTGAGATTTTCAGAGTACATAAGAATGCACAGCTTGCTGCTGGTGTTAAGCATGTGGGGAAAGGCCTTGGAGAATTATTTTTCTTTCATGATTGAATGCTAGTACTTGCTGGTATGTGGAAAAACAGTCTCTTGCTTGCACAGGCAAACAGCTGTTGTTATTAGAAAAATAATCATTATGATAGAAAGCACACGTTTTTCATGTCTTCTGTCAGATCTGTCAGAATATGTTCTATGTTAGAATGTGTATGTTTCATCTGAAAAAAAGTAATTGGAAATTTAGCATATTTAAAAAAAAAGTTCTGAACCAGAAATGGGAGCATGTCATGCTTTTTCTCTATCCTCTATGTCAGCACTGCCCAATAGAAAGAAAGTACAAGCCACAAATGTGATTTTTTAAAATTTTCTAGTAACCACATTAAAAAAAAAAAAGTAAGGGCGCCTGGGTGGCACAGTCGTTAA
Organism: Ursus maritimus; assembly: GCF_017311325.1. Lineage (NCBI taxonomy): Eukaryota > Metazoa > Chordata > Mammalia > Carnivora > Ursidae > Ursus > Ursus maritimus. Next base: position 30,265,402 of record NW_024423786.1, read on the forward strand.
GCGTCTGCCTTCCGCTCAGGGCGTGATCCCGGCATTCTGGGATCGAGTCCCACATCGGGCTCCTCCGCTGGGCGCCTGCTTCTTCCTCTCCCGCTCCCCCTGCTTGTGTTCCCTCTCTCACTGGCTCTCTCTCTGTCAAATAAATAAATAAAATCTTAAAAAAAAATAAAAATAAAAATAAAAAAAAAGTAAAAGGAAATAGGTAAAAATTAATTTTAATAGAGTTTACTTAACCCAATATATCTAAAATATTTAAATATGTAATCAGTATAAGAAGTTAATGAGATACTTTGTATTACATTTCCCTGTGATGATTCTGAAATCTAGTGTGTGTTTTATACTTACAGCACATGATATGGCTAGCCACATCTCAGGCGCTCCCTAGTGACACATGGTTAATGGCTAGGCTATACCCAATTGGACAGTGCAGCTCTCAGTCCTTACTCAAGACGTGGTGAACTGTGTTTGAACTTTTTTTTTTTTTTTTTAAGATTTTATTTATTTGAGAGAGAGAGAGCAGGAGCAGGGGGAGGAGGAGAAGCCTCCCCACTGAGCAGGAAGCCCAATATGGGGCTCAATCCCAGGACCTTAGGATCATAACCTGAGCCGAAGGCAGATGCCCAACCCACGGGGCTACCCACATGCCCCTGTGTTTGAACTTCTGAGGGTGATTTGCTGAAAATAAATGAGGAATTATCAGTTACCCAGCAGAGATCATCAGTGAACCTACTACATGGCTGGTCATCAAGGAATTTACTCTGAAATTTTGATCAAGAGGAAAGACAAAGATACAATAATATTGGGGCCATGTTTATGAATACAGTTATGGCTTAAAATTTCTCTTGACACTTTTGGTGCATCCAGCTTTTCTTGCTCAAATTGTGACAACATCTGAAGATAGTTTTAATTCTAAGTTTGTGGAAGTTTTGTCATTTTGTCTCTAACACAGAACCCATAAAACTGGGGATTTTCTTGGAAATGACTTTTTAAAAAAAGATTTACAAATCGGAGATTATTTTATGGGCATAACTCAATCTTTTGTTTTAACCTAATAAAACAAAAATATTTCTATCCTAATTAACTTCAATTAGTACTTAAGATGTTTTTCTAATACAGCTTTATTATGTCACAATTATATAAATCAAATCCAAGTTTTTAAAAACATGGATTCTGCCTAGTTGTGTTGTAAAGGGCTATTTTCAGTTGATGTTAGAAAGGGCATTATTAAAAAATTCTGTTCCTTATATCCTGCAACTGCACAGTTACTTGAATGCAGACAGAAAAAAGCAATAGTGACTATCACTCAGAGGCTACATCTTTGTTAACCACAAATAGTCAATTGGTTTAATTAATACGTATTTTTTAGAAGACTTAGGATATGAAAACTTAGGTGAAACTCACTGGCTGTTTTGGAATTGTTTATGTATCTCTGTATAAAGTATAGTATGGTTTCTAGATTCTATTGCATCAACAGATATTTGAATCCTGAATTTTATGCTTTTAAAATCTCCCTGAGCCTAATTTTCCTTGAAGTGTAAATAATATAAGCTGGCACAGAGTTGGGATTCAGTCACTACTGGTCAGAGGGGAATGAATGACATAGGTAAGCACAGAGTCCAGACCATTGTAGACACTCAAGGTTAGCTCTGAGTGTGTGTGTGTGTGTGTGTGTGTGTGATATTGCTACAATATACATGAAGTAGAAACTATTTAAGAAATGTCTGATGTTATAGGAAGTTAAATGTATGTATTTCATGTATTAATTTTTATATTTTTTTTCTATTCAAATTTCCTGTAATTTGGAAAATTTTTATAATAAGTGAAAAAGCTTTTAGTATTTAAATGGCTTGAAATAAAAGAACCACAGTTCAAATACATCTCGCAGGACGCAATATCCAGCACGATTCTTTTTCAGATGTGAAGTCTGTAGTACGAACAACTGTGTTTACCTCTTCGACTCCATTAGAAGCAAGGGACCTATGGCTTCTTCGGGAAATAGCTGAATGGTTTCATATCTCAAATGTTACCTTTGTTTCCCCCTTGACTCATGAGAGAGCAGGCGTACAATTAAATTGATTTTAAATCACATTTAGCATTACGTATTGATTAGATACAAGTGCTCTAAAGCAAATGTCACATTGTTCAGCTCCAAAAAGCATCTGCATCGGATCACAAAAGCAATAGGAGCTCTCATTTCTGTTAAGTAATGCGGCCAATGTTATAAGTCATGAGAGTGAGATACACATGGTTAGTAAATGGTTCTCAAACCTTATTATTGTAATGCAGCCTTCAATTCAGTGTATTAGCTTGTTCTTTATTCTCATTTATATTTTATTACCTTGGAATACAGTCATAGGATCCTGGAAATGAAGATTTCTTTAAAAACTTTAGGAACAATTTATTTAAAGTCTTTTGTTAAGTGGCATCTAGGAGCAGACACAGTGTCGGCGAAGCCAGGTTTTGAGATCAGGTTGGGTAAAATGTTTCTCTGAGTCAGCTGTGATAGCATCTCTAAGTCTCTGACTTTATTTCTGTCATCTTCGTTTCTGCAGAGCAAATTCCTGGTTGTGTTAGAGGTGGAGGGAGTCCAGGAGTGGACGAGGGATAGAAGTTAGAGATTTAAAGTCTTATAGTGATAAAAGCAGTTCTCCCCAAAACAATTGCCTTTTCACACCAGGGAGCCCCCAAAATGATAGCAATAAGAGGAGAATCGGCCAGCGAGTGACCTTGCCATCCTTTCAGCCTCTTGTGGGCTCCCACAGGCTCTGCCGCCTACCTGAGCTTTGGAGGCGGTGTGATTACTAACACCCATTCTCAGCTTGGGCAGCCGCTCCGGGGAGGAGAGCAGGGCCGCTGTTCAGCTCATGAGTCCCTGGCATCTTTGTGACTTCCTGTTCCACTGTGTCTGTTTGATACCCCGCCTGTGTTCTCTCTGATGATGGCATGTGCTCACATTTCCCTCCGCTGCTCAGATAGGCTCAGCTAACCATGGCCTTTCCCCACGCCCAGGGGCTAAGTCACCCCAGGTATATTGGGAAGGCAGCAATGCTCTGTGTTTCAGGGCACAAACAGGGCAGCTACCCTGGTTCCAAGTCTGTCTTTGCCATTTAGTAGCTTTGAGATTGTAGGTGATTGTTTTTTAACCTCTCATGCTAACATTAAGATAATAGACCATCCTCCTGGGGTAGCTGTGAAGACTACCTGCTTTAATATACGTAAAGTACGGGGCGTCTGGGTGGCACAGCGGTTAAGCGTCTGCCTTCGGCTCAGGGTGTGATCCCGGCGTTATGGGATCGAGCCCCACATCAGGCTCCTCCAAAATGAGCCTGCTTCTTCCTCTCCCACTCCCCCTGCTTGTGTTCTCTCTCTCGCTGGCTGTCTCTATCTCTGTCGAATAAATAAATAAAATATTTAAAAAAAAAAAGTACTTAGAGTGGTGTATAGTATAGATACGTGTATACACACATACACACACGTATGTATAATGTTAAGAACCATCCTATAACCGAATGGCACACGTCCTCCTTTACATCTCCCTTGTTGGGCCCACTCCTCATTTGGGGGGTACATAATATACAGAATTGTGACAAAGGACATGTGTATTCAGGACAGTTTTGCTTTAATAATGTGGTAGGATCATGAGGCACAGCTTGTATGGACGGACTTCGGTAGAGTAGGTTTCTTTATTAAGGAACCAGAGTGAGGAAGAAACCATGGAGGCCTAGCAACCCAGGGCAGGCATGGGAGTAGAAGTTGGAGGTTGCCCGAAAATGTATCCTTGGTCTCCTAAAAGAAAAATGAACTAGCCATAACCCATGCCTCCAAGGTGCTTAACAGATAAGAAAATGGGCAGTTACAACAGAGTGTGTAAGGTACCAACAGCCATGGGGGAGGGGTGCTGGAAGCCAGAGGTGGAAATAGTGGGAGAGAAATCTGGACAGGCCTCTGAGGGATGCAAGACAAGTAGGAGCCAGCTGGGCCATCAAGGAAGGGCAGTCTAGGCAGAATGGACAAAGAGTATGTGCAAAAGCCTAAAGGTCTGGGTACTTCCTGAAATCCAGTGTGGCCGGAACATGGTGTAGGTGAGGTAGGGAGAAGCCATAGGTGAGTTGAGAAGTAAGAAGATTGGGATCATGTGGAGGCCTTCAGATCCATGCTAAGGTATTCCGAGGGTCCTGGTAGTAATAGGAAGCCTCAGAAGAGCTTGGAGTAAGGAGAGTTGGGGGTCATGTTTATACAATAAAATTTAGGTCTGGCTGCCGTTCAGAGAAGGGAAGTGAGCAGATCTGGGGGCTGGAGCTTCTGCTTTAAGACAGATACCACACTGGCTTTCTGTTTTCTAAGGCACTGAGGACTGTCATGTTCCCTTAGCTAAAAGCCACATTTAGTCTGCTCCTGGTGTTAGGTGGCAAGATGTAATTGTAGCAGGTGTAAATAAGATTTTGCAATCCAACTCGGCAGACAACAAAACCGAGACTGATGGCTTTCCAATCTTGCACTTCTGTAAAGAACACAGCAGTGAACAACCCTGTACATACATCTTTTAGGCACTTGTCCAATTATTTCCTTAGGATAAATTTCTAGAAGTGGGTTTGGTGTTTTTGGGCTTTTGACGTATATGGTCCCAGGACAATTTGGATGCCTGTGATCATGGTAGATAAACAGGTGCAGAGTTCTGTGGCAATGCTGAGAGCACAAATATAGAAATGGGGTGTGCAGCGAGCAGTCATGCCTGGGTAGGCACGCATGCCTAATTTTTCTCTTTGGACTTCTTTATACCACTGGTTCTCTTCCCTGGTTGCAGGAAGACTTGATTGGATGAGTACCTAAGACTGACGGGGTGTTTGTCTATAATGACAAGTGCTTGACTGTAGCAGCAAATGATGAGCGGCCCTAGGGAGACATCACCACCCACTTGAGAGAGATCCATGAAGGGTTTATGACCCGTTTGAATCCTGATCGAGCATCACTGTCTTGACCCTCAGGGAACCAATTGTCTGGAATACTTGCTCTGTCAGTCTGAGCGATGTGCTTAGAATCCCTTTGAAACCTGGGAGCCTGATTGTTTGTAAAACACAGAGTGAATTATCAAAAAGACCTAGAGATTGGAAATATTTTATTGTCACATTCCACAGCCATGTTTGCTAAGTATATTGATGAGAACACCGGAGCCCGTGTCGAGGATGTCGGCTTACTGCATTCAGCTATAAATTATTATTTGAAATTACGAGGCAATGAAGTTTTAATTTTGATCATACCAAATAAAAGGGTTTTGTAAGTTTTGCCCTTTTGTTTCTTGTCTGTGGTAGGAATGTTTACTTACCAAATGTGATTCAAAAATTTCTAGAGATCTGTAGAAAGGTAAAAACACATATATTGCTTATAAATAGCTACAGAACGTGTGTCTGGTGTGCTGAATTTGTTCAACTATGTGTGGAGGGGCAGGGTCGGCAGAGGAGGGGAAGCAGGGCTAGGATAGGAGGCACAGCAGATAGGGCTGGACAACTTTGCCCTTAGTGCTCTGCTTTCCTTGGATGACCCTGGAGAAAAGGCAAGAAGGGAGATAGAATAACTGTAGAGTCTTGAGGTTCTGTACTCCGTGCTGCTGGCTACCCCTCAGACCCCTTCCCCAAGGCCTAACCCGTGTACTGCCCTTCAGTTGGTTCCTTAGTCAAAAAGAAATGAGCTTTGCTTGCTCTGAGCAGCTGCGTGAGGGTCCTTACTGTAGGTTTAAGTTAGAGCGCCGTAAGGATTAGTAGAGGGATTGCCTGGTGATCCATATTCTCTATTTGCTTTTCTGTTTGCTTATAAAGAGGGCCTTGTTAAAATACTCTAGTGTGGGGATGGCCAAGGGCCTCTGGCGAGGAACAAGGTACTTTCTGCACCCAGGGAGGCTGCTCTTGACTATTTTTTAAAAGCTAATGGCTAGAACTCTAAGAGAATAGTGGTCACAAAAGCTTTGTTAAATTTTAAAATAGTTAGCTAAACTTAAAAAATAATAAAAAAAAAAGAACAGGAAACTCCTGTATAAGTAGGTGTGGGTAACATCAATATTGCTCTTTGAACAGTCTATTCTTCTCATTTGAAAAGAACAACTATTTGTCATGGTTCTTGTCCTTGAGCTGGCAGTTACCTAATTAAATATATATGAAATTCAAAAGGCTTTACTAAGGGACAGTAATTTTCCTCCATTGTTTTTAAAGTTGCTGGGATGAAAGAATTACGTGGAGCAGATAATGGATGGATTCTTCCATTGCACACCGAGGTCCTGAATCGACTAATCATGCCATGGTTATTCATCACTGTGTTACCTTATAATTTGAAGTTAAAGGTACCATTTTCATTTATTGCTGACGCCATGGGTAATGTTGGTTCCAATTTTTGAAGACTGTGACCTGGGTGAGGAAGCTGCCCCTAGACAAGACCACAGCATAAATCAAGACAAAATTTTGGTTTGGGATAAGTTATTGTGCACCTACAGGGAACGTCCTGATTACTGGTTGTCTTTTTGTAATCTCTTTTGTAGAATGTATGGAACTTGAGATTTTCATATCTGTACTCAGCAAGGATGATTGTTATTTTGATGGTAATTGATCAATGTGTTGGTTTTTTGCATGGTAATTGATCGATGTGTTGGTTATTTGCCACTCTCGCCCATATCCCTGTCTTTCTCCCTTCTGCTTTCCTCTGTGTCTAGTCTCTTCCATTTCTGTCCTGTGGATTTGTGGCTCCTTTACAGATTGGATCTGGACCTGATTAATAGGATGGTTAGGCAGGGAATCAGAAGACTGAGCTTGAAAGCATTTGGGGGTTCTCCTACTTTTTCCCTGATGGAGCATTGCAGTTGGCAATGGCTACCCCATCTAGTGGCCCTTGCTCCATGCCCCGTGCCCCATGCTCCAGCCTTCACTGGGCCCTCGTATCACCGTTGTCTCCTTTACCCTGTGAGGTGTAGGGGTGCCATGGCCTCCTGCTGTGGCTACTCTCTGAGTGCATCCACCTTCCTTGTTTGTTCCTTTCCCTGCCTGCCCTTCTGTTAATAATCCTTTTGTTGTAGTTTCTTCATTTGAACGATCTGAGTTGGATTCTGTTTCTTCTGACACTGTAATATAATAGTGACAGGTCATTCACTGAGTATATAGTAGTGAGTCTCAGACTTCAGTGTGCTTAAAAATCCATATTCTTGGGATCTCTACCCCTTGGGAGATTCCTGGGGCAACTCTGAGTCCCAAGATTCTGCATTTTATAGAAGTTCTCAGATAGTTCTAATATTTTGAGGAGCTCTGGCCTCTGAAGAAGGTATATTGAGTACTTAAGACTGACCCCTACAAAGCTGTGCAAATGTACTCCTAATTGGAATTGGGGCAAAATGTTCCTCTTCTTTGTTCCTCTTTCTTCATGGTCACATGTCACATGCAAACAGGATATTCTCATCCAAAATCAAACTTAGACCAAATGGTGACAGGTAACTGTTTCTCTTTCAGTAGAGACCATCCCTCATCATTCAGGACCAATTGTATATTTTACACACCTGCTCTGTTTTTAATGTCACTTAATACCTGTTACCCTAAAGACTATTTGCAGTTGCCCTTTGTAAGGGTCTCCTTTGATCTGGGCAGTAAACCGGAGAGCTGGCTGGCTTGGGGATGTCACATTGTATTTATTTACTTACACATTTATTTAGCACCTACCATATGTAAGGCATGGTGTGCATCAGGGTTGTCAAACCACAGCTCTGGGCCAAATCGACCCTCGGACCCTTTTAGTACATAAAGATTCATTGGAAAACAGCCGTGTCTGTTTATTTGCATATCATCTATGGCTGCTCTTGTCCTACGTTGGCAGAATTAATAGCAAAATAGAGAAACGTATGGCTTACAAATCCTGAAATATCTACCCCTGACACTTAGAAAGGTGACAGAGCCATGGACTAGATCCTCGGAATACATTGTAAATAAGGTAGGCATCATCCGTCATCCATTGCTGGGGACACAGCAGTGGCAAAGACGACCCTTTCTCGTGAAACACATCTTATTGGGAATACAGAAGGCTGTAAAGAAGATGAGGTTTGAGATGGATAATATGTTACAGAGTGGTAAATTTTAGGGAGAAAAATAAAGCCAGGAGAGAGGACAAGCACTGCTGAGTGGAGGGTGCTATGATGTGGGGGGATGGCCACGAGTCCTCCATGGAGAGGAAAACCTCAGCCTCATTTTCCTGGTATTTTTTTCCTGTATCTTCCACTTCATGTCTTCTTCCACTTCTATAATCAACATTGCCAGATTCTATCAAATCTTACTGTGGAAAGTAGAGAGTTAGTTTTCAAGTACGGGGGTCCATCAGTAATAGAAAGTTGGCGGACAACATGGAGATGATCCTTTGGCATTGGACAAGTCTTATCCTAGGAAGCATTTTTCACATTCCTCCTCTTCACCCAAGGGGAGATGTGGGCCACAGAGCAGGAACACGTTTTACTCCAGCTCCCTCCCTCAGCTGGTGCTCACTATTCCTGTTAGCTCTTGGGAAAGGCAGAGACTTCTGGGGAGTGACACTGTGCGTTTTTTCGATATGTAGTAATTACCAATTACTGAGCTGGAGGGGCGGTACATGTAAGATTTAGGATGTTGCTGAGTGTATTGCTAGCTGATCATCAAGTTCTTATCTGTTTTAAGTGATAGGAAGTGCCCACACTAGATATATTGGCATCCTGTTCCCCTTTCATGGCAAAATTTAGGTAGAAATGGTTGATGATTACATACATTTGGAAACATTTCAAGAGAAATTGTATAGTCCAGAATGTAAGTACATCCAATAAAAGTGTAACATAACCTGATTATCCTGTAAGACACATCTTCCTCCTGGTCCCCACTGCTCCGATAAAATGCCCTCCCTCACTGGACGAGGGACAGTGATTCAATTTTGTTCTGAAGTAACCATTGTAGTTTGACTCTGTTTTATTAATTCCCCTTTGGTTTGGTTTATTACATTTGAGATTTCTTCTACTGTTGGAAATTTAGCTACATATCTACATTATTATTCACCAAATCCTATTAGACTCAAAAATTTAAAAAAAAGCATTTTTAGCAACAGAATAAATTAAGAGAGGTAAGCATTAAACCCAACTCTCAAGGCATTGCTTTATGCTAGATTATTGCTCTGTAGCTTCCATTAATTAGATTTCGAAAAAACAAAATTTAAAACAAAACACTTTCACTAAAGGAAAAATTTCAAACTTTCCAGGTCTTAGTTTGCACTTACAGATGGTGTAAAGGATCTATTTTAAGTATATTAAACTACATCTAATGCGTATACACTGCATGTTATTTAATTTATCAAACATTTCTAGTGACAGTCTAAACCGAATATGAGGCTTAAGGGGTTTAATAATAATTTAATTTGGAAAATCTTCGCCCTCTAAAAATCCTCTCTGGCCACTTAACAGAATGCAATAAAAAATAATTATAAAATATGCAATATACCTTCATATATCTACATGTCCAGAGTGTGTTTTTCTTTCTTTAATCATCTATGAAAATACATATATGAATAATATGAAAAAAGACAGTTTGCTATTTCACTCTGGATATAAACTGTGGTGTATTCTTTGTCAAGTATTAAGAATAAGAATCGGGGGATATACGTAACACAGTGGGAACAGTCCAGTGACCTTGATATGATGTGAATTCATAAATACCTAAAATGCTCGCTATCGTCAAATGCGCTTCACTGATGCCTTGTATTCAAAGAAAAAGGGGAAAACCTTGCTCTCCAGGGGATTTCTAATGTGTTGAGGTACTGGCACGGTAACCCATGTTTATGAATAAAGACAAGAGTGCACCAAGTTGTCATTAGCCAGGGTTAAAAGTGATAACCTTGAAGCACAAAGGTTAGAAGTAAAGTATGAATTATCATCGAGGAATCAAATCAAGCCATAGAGTGGACCCATTTGCCCCTCCTTTGCCATTCATTTCTAACTGTGTTTAGCAGAGCCTCTTTGGGAAGGGATAAGAGGCAATTTTCAGCCCCTTAATCCCCCCCCCTTTTTTTTTAAGTTTTTATTTATTTATTTGACAGAGAGAGACAGCCAGCGAGAGAGGGAACACAAGCAGGGGGAGTGGGAGAGGAAGAAGCAGGCTCCCAGCGGAGGAGCCTGATGCAGGGCTCAATCCCAGAACCCTGGTATCAGGCCCTGGGCCTATGGCAGACGTTTAACAACTGAGCCACCAGATGCCCCTCCTTTATCCTCTTTCACCTAGAGCAGCTGTGTTGTTGACTGCTGGTCACTGAGATTCTGGGAGGCTGTCTGGGTCCTCACTAGGAGCAGGAACCCTCCAGGGATCCAATCCCAGGTCTTCCCTCAGTAGCAGTGAGACTTTGGGCCAAGTCACTTAGCCTCTCTGGGCATCACAGGTTTGTTAGGAAGACTGAATGATTTCATGTTTGTAAATAGCGAGCAGTATTTGGATGCCTGAGTATCCTGATACAGATAACTATTGTCAGCAGCAGCATTGTCGTTGTTAGATTTTATCTGAACAAAGGGTTCTATGTCTCAAAGCAAGCTTGGAAACCACTCTTCTAAGGGGCATTTCTGGCAAGTTTGGGAAGTTCTTCTCTACCTGTCTTTAAGCCCTTCTCATTAGCCAAGGGGAAGTTTTCTAAGGCTTACTAAACTTCCTTTCAAGTGAGCTGTGCACAGGCTCCAGGCTCCAAGCCTCAGGCAGGGATCCCTTCCAGCAGAGTTTAACATCTCCTTTGTTTCAAAGTTAACAGGGTTAACTGTCTGTCTCTGGGAGATGATACTGGTTTTCTAGTTATGGTGGAGAGAGAACATTTCCATTTAAATCAAAGTCATTTAAGGATGAACTGAGCAGATGTAAAGAAAATAGATGGCCAATGATAGCACAGGAAGCACAGAATGAGACCAGAACTATGTACTTGACTGTGGGTGGGGAACTACTCCAAGGGAGCGCAGCCTCCCAGGTGGAGTTTGGGGACCTCAGGGTTCAGGCCTTGTTTCCAGCCTGCAGTGTGACCTGGGGCAAATCACATAACCTCTCTGAGCTTCATTTTCTGCATCTTCTGGGACTTACGAAGTCTCTCTAGCAAGATAACCTGTATCTTGCCTTCAGAAGTACTCAAAATTACCCAGTGGGAATCTTTAGGCTCCAAAATTCTCATTCTCTTTTATTATCCGTGTGATTGGTAAAGTGAAGATAAAGGTAAAACATGGCTGGCCATCAGTTAAGAACGCTGGAGGCAGGCCAAGCGGGGTGGCGGAAGTAATGCATTGCATCTGGAACCGTGGGAGCCAGATTCCCATTAGCACCCTTGTTTTCTAGCTGAGTGATCTTGGAAAAGGCAGTGTACCTCTCTGGACCTTAACTGTTTGTTAATCAAACACAAGGATTGGGTAATAGCATGTCTGAGTTGCCTCCAAGTTTCAGGAAGTTGGGGCTTCCTTTGTGCCTGTTGGTGAAAACCTTAAGTGAGTATAATAACCACTCTTTCCCTGTCGCTCTTGCCAAGTGAATGTAACGTCACACGCAGTAACATGTGTGAATGCACCTTTAACATTGTAGGCATGCCACTGGTTTTAGTACTTAAAATACTAGTGTGAAGTCCTGTCACGGAACACAAAACAAAACACCAAAACAAAGCAACATAAAAAACACAGGAATTTCAGTCTTACTCTACTCCAAGATCTCTCGCAATGTAGAGACTAGGAGGCATCATCATTATCTGGAAATGTGTAATTAAAGCAAACTGTTGGGGCCACAGTATTTCTGTGGATTGTGTTTCGACAAGTATGTTTCTAAAAAATTCTGTGGATGTGGAATGAGCGTTTAGATGGATTCCTTTTATATATAGGAAGTCCTTGGATTCTAGCAATTTCCCTGTAGGCTTGGGAGTTCTTCTGTCACTTACTAGTTGTATACTCTTGGCCATGTTAATGGATCTCTCACGGCTTGATTCCTCATCTCTAAAGTGGGGATCGTGAAACCTCTCTTTCAAATTGCTGTAAGAATTAAATGAGATATTGGCTGTCCATCCTTTGCAAGGAGAGTACCACAATAGCAAATGATATAGTAACTCTTATTTTTAGTTTGGGGAAGCCCTGAGCCTGCGAAAAGGAGAGAACCAAGCATGTGTTGGGTTCCCCTGATCACACAGGAAACAAGTTAAATGACCTTTACTAATTTTCCCCAATTTTCACTGAACTTTATAGCTCTGCCTTAATTCCGGCCATATCGTTAGACCTAGTGTATAATTGAACACGTTTTATTTAATAAATGAGTTAAATGGGTGATCATTATGATTTGGGTTTCAGTTGAGTCCTTGAGGTAATATTTGCTAATATAAAACTATAGGCAATTTTGAAGAATTATCATAAAGATTAAAATATTATTATGTTCCTCTATTTCAAATTTATATCTCCCTAATTATAATTATCATCTTTCCTTTTATGTTACTTGTAATTTCAAATTTATAGCACAAGATTTATAAAAATGTATATTTCTTTTTATTTGATTGGATGTGTATAGGTCAGTAACTTTGTCTTTTGTTTTGTTTTGTTTTAAGATTTATATGAATGTCTGAAATAGATACCCAGAAGATAATTGCCACCTATTTCAAATGTACCATTCAGAATATATAGCCATTATTCCCATTATAGTGATTGGACAAGGTTTAACATTTGAATTTCAATCAGAGTAAAAAGCATCAGGTTTTTTTTGTGTGTACCTGTTAAAACACGTCGTTATTGGAGACTATTGCCCTGATGAAAATTCTAGAAAAAAAAAAATTTTTCTCTCCAGTTAACCATTTTTGTCACTTGTTGTTGCTTCCTCTGAATTTATTTGTAATTTGTGGCACTCAAATCTTATTTTAAGGTTTTGTCCTGAAAATATTTTCTTAACCCCCCACCCAGTCATACTAACACTGCCACTGTCTCCCCGACTCCCTTTCACCGCCAGCCTTTCTTTGCCTTTAGTGAACATGCTTGCTTCTGGAATTTTATACAAGGATAAACAAAATTAAAATTAAGGGCAAACTTTAATTGTTTTCATCTAAACAACGTAAAAATATGAAAAGCGGCTGGACGATTTTTAACTGAATTTGAAAAGTTGATTTTAAGTGGTTTAACTTAAAATATGGACTGGGGGAGGGTGTATACAGAAAGTCACTTAGGGGTACCTGGGTGGCTCAGTCGTTAAGCGGCTGCCTTCGGCTCAGGGCGTGATCCTGGCGTTATGGGATCGAGCCCCACATCAGGCTCCTCTGCTGGAAGCCTGCTTCTTCCTCTCCCACTCCCCCTGCTTGTGTTCCCTCTCTCACTGGCTGTCTCTATCTCTGTCAAATGAATAAATAAAAAAATCTTAAAAAAAAAAAAGAAAAGAAAGTCACTTTAGAGAGACCTTGTGCGGGAGAAATTGAGACGTAAGTTGTCAACCTGTGGAGCACCTTGAAACCGAGTTATCAGAAGAGCTCCCAGAGCCTATGTTTTTATGGGAAAGATGCTATGGTGTACCTTCTTAGTGAATCACCTGAAAGCTTCCCTAATTCCTTCCTAACAGAATCTTACTTTATGTAGGTGTCCACCCCTTCCTCACAGGATTATAGGAAGGTGACTCCATCCCCAGGACTAGGGGTCCATCCTGGCGTGAAAAGACCAAAAGTCAGCAACCCAAAACAATTTCTGATAATTACAATGCAATCATTAGCAGAAACAGCTTTGCACAGCCTCTCTAGAAGCTTCTCACCGTTACCACTTTATTCATTCAGTCTCACTGTGGTGTGTTGCATTTCAGGTGGGGCCATTTGCTGTCCTTGCCATGGTCTTCTGTACATTCACAAGACAAGTTCCTGTATCTTCCTGTAAATCCAGTTCTGCACGTTCCAGAAAATCAGATACATTTCTCTAGTACCACTTTAATGTGAAGCACTGACTGCCCTTTTACTGGCAGCTAGTTATCCCAATCTATATACTACTCCATTACCCACTCTGCTCAGTGTCTCCTCCCCCCAGCCCCGAGAAACATCACCTTGTCAGAATGTATACTCAGTTGCAGCAAAAATCAATTGTACATATTGATCAGAATTTGTCAGCACAACCTTTGGAGATTCATAGCATACCAGTTTGCTCTGCCATAGTGGTTGGGAACCCCCAACCAACTCCTGTAGAGTGAAGGGGGTGAGTGGGTTGGTGGGTAAATGGGTAAATAAGCACATGAATGAATTAGTTTTAGAAAGAAAGCTTGGAGAGATTGTAGTAGGCTGAAGGGTGGTCCCCAGATGTGTCTACATCCTAATTTCTAGAAAGCTGTCCTAATTCCTGTTACCTTGTGGGGCAAAAGATCTTTGCAGATGTGATTAAATTAAGAATCTTGAGATGGGGAAATTATCCTGGATTATTTGGGTGGATGCAAAGTAATCACAATGGTTTTGGTAAGAGGGAGGCAGGAGGAGTCCGCACCAGAAAGAAGGCAATGTGACAGCGAGCAGAGATTGGAGCGGTGCCCTTTGCAGATTGGGGAAGGGGACACAAACCGAGGAATACAGGCAGCCACTAAAAGCTGAAAAAGACACGGAGACACATTTCTCCCTTTAGAGCCTCCAGGAGGAACCAGCTTGGCCAACGCCTTGACGTTAGCTCATTGAAACAGACTTCAGACTTCTGGTCTCCAAAACTATAAGAGGATAAATCTGCATTATTTTAGGCAATAAGGTTATAGTAACTTGTTACAAGAGTGATAGGAAATTAATACAGAGATTCATAAACTTTGAAAATGTCAGTTAATGGGCCCTGAAGTCAAACAAGTCAACAGCTGTATGACCGGGAGTCTCATGCTCTTCCCCACATCACATGGTCAGGGTGCCCATAATTGTGGTCTTGGCCCTTCTGATGTGATGTACGTGCAGTGACAAGGCTCAGAGGACCAGGGACTTGGATAGAATTAGCTTAACCTATTTCTCTGTTTCCTTAAGGTGTTTCAAAACAAAACAAAACAAAAACAACTTAATTATTTCAGAGAAGGAACATTTCCTTCTCCTGTCTCTATACCCTTCTCTGCAACTTTCCCCATACTTTTTCTGATTTCTATTTCAATCTTGGTTCAGTGCTATTTCTTTCAGAGAAGGGAAATAAAACTACCCAGAATTGAACCTGACTTTGTTTTTGCAAGTTCTTTCCTTTAACTTACAAGGAAAACTGCCTGCACTCTTTGTCCTTATTGTGACTGGGGGGGTTGGGGGGTGGGAAGGGAGCTTATTTTCAATGTGTTTCATGTCCCCAAAATCCTACATTGCTTTATCACTGCATTGTAACACGACTTGTTAAGCTTTTTTTTTTTTTATGATTTTATGTATTTATTTATTTATATTTATTTATTTTAGAGAGAGAGCATCTGCGCACGTGCGAGAATGAATGAGGGGTGGGAGTACAGAGCAGAGGGAAAGGGACAAGCAGATTCCTTGCTCAGCCTGAGGCCTAACACAGGGCTTTATCTAATGACCCTGAGATCATGACCTGAGCCGAAATCAGGAGTCAGATGCTTAACCAAAGGAGCCACCCAGGCACCCCATGACTTGATAAGATTTTTTAGTTGCCTGAAATGGAATCTTGGACTGGTAATTCTCAGTACAAATGTTCCTATAGCACCCAGGAGACTTTGACAGTTTCTCCTAGGTATTAGTTGTCACACTGGTACACTAATTTGTTAATGAGAGCATATCATTATTTTGATATATTAATTGGCGTTTTTATGCGTTTTCACCCCACGCAAACTGCATGTTGGTAGCTTTGTGATAGTTAACTACTGCAATATTCCATGACATTTGAGTGTGGATGGGATTCATTGAGAATAGTGAGCAGTAGAAAAATCTAATGAGCAGTAGAGGATTTCTAACAGGCAATCAGGTAAAGGGATTGCTTCACTCTGATAATTGCTGTTTTTCAGTTTATCAGTTACAAAGATTACAAATGTCAGCCCCACGTTAAATAGAATCCTCAGGAAAGTTTAGTTGTGTATGCATTTGTTATGGGGATTGATTTTTAAAAGTCCTTAACTAGACTTTGTTTTGTGGGTCTTCATTCATACCTGTAACCAAAAAAAAAAAAAAAAAAAAAAAAAAAAAAAAATTAAATCTGTATCGATTATTTGGTTGTCTTAAATACAAAGTTCAGTAACAAATTGAACCCTAGGATATAAGATTATATATTATCCACTTAAAATTGACACACTGCTGGGCAATATACTTTGCCCTGAAATTTATTATTATTAGATTCCTGTACAGCTGGTCTACAGATTTCATTGTGAATAAGAATCATTCAGAGTTACATAATAAAATATTAGTTCTTGGGCCCCTTCCCCCAGAGATTTTGTTTTAATCAATTAAGAGTGGACTCTGGAACCCCTACTTTTTGCAAGCACTACGGATAATCCACAAACCTTCAGGCTATACTTCAAGAAACATTGCTATATGTAAGGCAGTCCATCAATAATGACAGTAGTGACTGTGCTATGAAATTATCTTAAGACATTCCTTAAAGTCCTTTCAAGTCTTTCCAGAAAAATAGTTGTTGGAACCACTGCTTGCCATATGTAACTATGCTGTGCTAAATTACAGTACACTTTTGAAAAAGGCTTATTCTCACTCAGTGAGCCTGTGGCAATTGTGAGCTTCTGGATTTCACTCAAATTTGTAGCGATGCAAACGACATCCTTTAGATGTGGCTGTAATGCATTTAGCTCAATGACAAGGAAACTGGCAGATATTTCCAGAAGACGTACCAACGGAGAAATAGTGCTTGCTGCCAGTAGCTTGATCTGCATACATTGAACATTTAATAGTTTGTGTTTTTTGCTTATTCACTTGTCCTAAATGCTTAATGAATAGGCTCTAAGGCTTTAATTTTCAACCAATCCTAAGTTTATTACTAAAGTTTATCAAGCAATAAACACACTATTGCACTTACACTGTCATGTTTTTATAAAGCAGTTTATAAAAGGTGACATCTGGCAAAGAGGCAGATCTATAAAAATCATGCTGGTGGATGTAGTGTCATTTTTTCTGCCATACTCCCAGAAAGAGTAATATTATTTTGACACACACATACATCCCCACTGTCAAGTTTCTATTTTTATAGTTAGCTTACTGCACATATCCTTAAGCTATACAAAACCTTTGGGCTAATGCAAAAAGTGACATTTCTGCATATTTATTACAGTACTATTTTAGAGGTTGACTTTGCCTGATAGGATTTTTCCAGAACAGTGTCATTTTCATGACACTAGGCATTGTCAAGAACAATACTATTGTGCAGTTAGTCAGGAAAGGTCAAATATGGAAGGACAAATCATAAATAGCTTAATTTAATGCTTGGCATGATTGTTTCTCAGTATTTGTTAGATATATATGGAGAGAAACCTATGTGCGACATAACCCTGAGAACAGTTCCATAAGTAGCCAGAATCTGAGCTCATGTTTGGGTCAACACATGCCCTCTCCTGTGATCCAGCAACCCCACTCTTAGGTTTATGCCCAAGAGCAATGAGTGCATTTATCCACCAGCAGACTGTATAAGAATGTTCCTGAGAGCTTTACTTATTAAAGCCCCAAGCTAGAAGCAACCCAAATGCCCATTAACTAATGACTTAATGTAATAGACATAAAATGGATCCTTCACAGCAATAAATATATACCATCTACTGACTTGTGCAGCAACATTAATGAATCGCAGTGATAGTTGAGTGGAAGCAGCTAGATATTAAAGAGTACATGCTGTGTGATGCACACTATTATAAAACTCAGGAATTGGCAAAACTGACCTATGATGATAGCAGGTAGAATAGTGGTAGCTGCCTCTGTGTATGTGTGTGTGTGTTTTGTGTGCTGTGGTTATATATGTGTATACATATGCAAAAATGCAGAGTGTGGTACACTTAAGATTATCCCATTTATATATTCGGAGTACTTATTGTGTAATAAACCACTCAAAAACATAACAGCTAGAAACAATTTGTCATTATTAGATCTCAGGTGGTTGTGGGTCAGAGACTCACACAGGGCATTGCAGGGAAGACTGGCTTATCTCAGTTCAATAATGTCTGGAGCCTCAGCTTAGTTGACTCAGATGACTAGAAGTGGGTTGAACGTCTCTCTCCTTCCACACATGGCTCTCTTGGGTTTCCTCGTAAATTGTTTCTAGGTAGTCAGATTTCTTACCTTAGAGAAATCATGGCTTTAGGAGCAAGTGTTTTAAGAGAGTAGGTGGAAACTCCAATTTCTTAAGACCTGGGCATAGTAGGTTCTACAGAATTCTGTTGGTAAAAATACTTACTGAGGGGCACCTGGGTGGCTCAGTCAGTTAAGCGTCTCCCTTCAGCTCAGGTCATGATCCTGGGGTCCTGGGATTGAGCCCCATGTTGGACTCCCTGCTCAGCGGGAAGCCTGCTTCTTCCTCTGCCCCTCTTCCTACTCATGCTTGTGCGTGCTCTTTCTCTCTCACTCTCAAATAAACAAGTAAATAATCTTTTTAAAAAAAGTACTTAGCTCACCAGACTCGAGGAGAGAGGGACCCAGACCCCATCTCTCAGTGGAAGGGTTATTAAAGATGTTGTAGCCATCTGTGTTTTGTTATATTGTGTGTGTGTGTGTGTGTGTGTGTGTGTGTGTGTGAATTAAAACTTTTTTTAAAGAAAAAATCAGTAGCAGTACTCTCAAAACTTTCTTCTTTGGAGGGTATTGTAAAATGTGATTCTAGTTCTGAAAATCACAAACAACCAAAGAAACCCTCCATCTGAAATCCATTTCCAATAGATAATGTATCTTCTCTTTCTTTTTGAGGTTGAAAATTCTGTGATTTTTTTTTCTTATTTTATTTCAAGTTTCTGGGCTTTGAGTTTTTGACTTTTTTTTTTTTTTCTCCAGGCTTGGGTGAACTTAGACTTTTATTTAATCATTTACAGCCTATACTTAACTGTCAGAGTGAAGTCAGATAAAGCTTTTGATACAACTGAAATCCTTTGCTTCTTTTGATGTATGGATAATGAATTTGCCCTCTTATAGTCAAAGTGTGATTTTTTAAAAAAAGAAATCCCATATCTCTTATTAATCATCTATCGGAAATATGTTGCCCAACAGACCTCTTTGTAAAAATCTTTATTAGTTGATGAGAGAAGGTCAACTGAATTTATGCAGGAAGGTTTTATGTACGATTGACTGGAGATGTTTATTCAAGCTAAATGAAGCTGGCAAGAAAGCAGAGCCTTTTAAACCATTGGGCTTCCTTCGAACGTGCCACTGATGGAGACAGCTTGGACAAGCAGTGTGTGTACACAGAAAGCCACATTATCAAACATATCAAAAGGTCTCCACATCAGTGCACCGAATGTCTCTAGCAAAGATAATTACTGCACACGTGCCTGGCATAATCTGGGTCAAGAGCAGCACTTCAGCCAGATCTTTAAACAACATGGTACATCTCATTTGAAGAAGTTTTCAGGGCCATTTCCCAATTTTGTGCCAGTAACTTCAAAGTCTGTTTTACAGAGTCAAGACTAGAAAGATCTAACCTCGTCCTCTCAGATTTTCTTTTTAATTAATTGCAAAACGCTATCCTTTTGCTCCCCCTGAGAACCAGAAAGGATTTATGCAGTAATTCCATATCACCATAATTTCAAGTCGCTGCTTTCATTTGTCACTTAAAGAGCTTTGCAGTATATAAAGCCGTCAACCCAGTACTGTGGCAGTATCACTTTGTCAAAAGAGAGTTGTTTGCACTTTATGTGACAACCTATTTGTATAAAGTACCGGGGTTTGAACTAAATATACCCCATGAAGTCTGAGACACAGATGATGGAATCTCGCTTGTAGTACCCACTCTTGGCCTCTCACACTCGTTCCCATCAGCCTTCACACTCGGTCTCCCTAATCTAATGTGACTGTTTTTAACAGATCCTATTAATTAATACAATATGAATGTTGCTTCAGCCACCTTGGAAGGCACATAGTTCTAGAGAGTTCGCTTTTGACACATTAGTTCTCTCTCGCTGATCCCT
The DNA here is from genome assembly GCF_017311325.1 of Ursus maritimus. Classification (NCBI taxonomy): domain Eukaryota; kingdom Metazoa; phylum Chordata; class Mammalia; order Carnivora; family Ursidae; genus Ursus; species Ursus maritimus. The sequence goes on from NW_024423786.1 coordinate 30,285,462, forward strand.
GACTCATGACTATTGTAGGCTGTTTGTAAAAATGGCATTTAAGGGAGGTGTCAATGTACGTATCTACATATGTATTTATATAAATGGAATAGCTAAAGCCTGTGTGTGGGTGTGAGTAATCTACATGTGTGAGTCAGTGAGTATGATAGAAGCATGATCTTAGGAATCAGCTGGATTCTAGTTTTTGGCCCTCTACTCACAAGCAGTATGACCGTGGGCAAAGTAAGATGTTTGAATCTGGTTGCTCCTCTGTAATTTGGGGGAAAGAATCCCAATGTGCATGATTATCGGTAGGGTGCCTTGGGTGGCATTTCATGAATACCAGGAAATCCCAATGTTCTAATAACTATCACCGTTAGCACTTTTTTTTTTTTTTCCTGCTATGACTTGAGCTGATTCTTTGTGGAACGTTTTGGTTTGCTTGTTTGCTTTAATTGAAACATTTTCAAGAATTAGTTCATATCAAATTGTTAACAAATGAAAACAAATATATATTTGACGTGTATTTCATGTCGATATCCTTCCCAGTAAACTAGGTCCTTAATGTACAGTCTTTGAATCAGGCTCGCAAAGGTGCCCACAGTTTAACTCGCACAAGCTTGTTCAAAAAGTGCAATCTCAGGGGCGCCTGGGTGGCTCAGTCATTAAGCGTCTGCCTTCAGCTCAGGGTGTGATCCTGGGGTCCTGGGATCGAGCCCCACATCAGGCTCCCTGTTCCACTGGGAGCCTGCTTCTTCCTCTCCCACTCCCCCTGCTTGTGTTCCCTCTCTTACTGGCTGTGTCTCTCTCTCTGTCAAATAAATAAATAAAATCTTAAAAAAAAAAAAAAAAAGTGCAATCTCAGATCCCATCCCAGACCTGTTGAATCAGAAACTGCATTCCAACCCTTGTTTTTGTTTTGTTTGTTTTTTTTTTAAGATTTTATTTATTTATTTCACGGGGTGGGGGGTGGTGCATGCGAGTGAGCACGCACAAGCAAGGTGAGTGGGGGAGGGAGAAACAGACTTCCCACTGAGCAGGGAGCCTGATGTGGGGCTTGATCCCAGGACCCTGGGATTATGACCTGAGCTGAAGGCGAACGTTTAACCAACTGAGCCACTCAGGCGCCCCTCAACCTTTGTTTTCACACTAAAGTATAAGCAGCACCTTTCTAATAGAATGACCACTGGTTTTTGAGTTGACAGACCTAGGTTCTGATGGTTTTTAACCATGACCTTCAGTAAGAAATATATTTTATGTCATTACCCAGTAGAGGGGAGCATACACACTCATAAACACTTGTAATTAAAACAAAAGTTTCACCGAGCAATATTTATCCTTGCTATATGCTAAGCACTCAGATATTTTTTATTGTATTTCAGTTTTAAACTCAGCATTCATGGCTCTCTGAATTGATTTTATAATTGTTTGTAAAGAAGTGTTGTGCTTATGTGACCTTGGGCAAGTCATTTTTTCCTCCCTAGGCCTTGGTTTTCTCCACTGTAAAAAACGAGTGGGTTGGGCCAATTGATTTCAAATGTCTGTCAGCTTGAACAGCCTGAGATGCTCTTTGAAATGTGAAAATCCACCCCAGGACCGCATTTAAGAAAGGGCTTGTTGGGGCACCTGGGTGGCTCAGTCGTTAAGCATCTGCCTTCGGCTCAGGGCGTGATCCCAGATGCCTGGGATCGAGCCCCACATCGGGCTCCTCTGCTGGGAGCCTGCTTCTTTCTCTCCCACTCCTCCTGCTTGTGTTCCTTCTCTCACTGGCTGTCTCTCTCTGTCAAATAAATAAATTTAAAAAAAAAAAAGGGCTTGTTGGTTGGTTATTGTATGTGTTGTGTTGTTTCATTGAGAGGGTCTGTGGAACACAGACAATGATGGCTCCCACACCACAGCTTTTGCATAACAAAAGCTCACAGCCCGGAGTGGTAGACAACAGGAAGTAAAAAATTGCGTGCAGATCCTAAACATGTGTTATTATTTAAAGCAAACAAAACACACTGTAAGCTTTTAAAAATGTGCATACTTTGTCAGTATGTAGCGAAAACATAATGAGCTAACTTTTTCCTGTCTAATACACAACGAGAATATCAAGCAGTCTTCTCTTTACAAAAAGTGGTACCTGTATGGTGGAGAAACCTGCCAGACCTTGACCAGGGATCAGAATTGACTTTACCGATGAGGAGCAATGGATATTGTGTGCCTCCCAGAGTGATGTTCTGGGAAGGCCAAGACTCGATCAATATGGTGTTTGGGCAGGGGGCGCCTGGGTGGCACAGAGGTTAAGCGTCTGCTTTTGGCTCAGGGCGTGATCCTGGCGTTATGGGATCGAGCCCCACATCAGGCTCCTGTGCTATGAGCCTGCTCCTTCCTCTCCCACTCCCCCTGCTTGTGTTCCCTCTCTTGCTGGCTGTCTCTATCTCTGTCAAATAAATAAATAAAATCTTTAAAAAAAAAATATGGTGTTTGGGCAGAAATACATAACATGAACCTAATCACTGAAACGCACCCAAATAAGGACTAGTTCTATTTAAAAACAAGCATGTGGGTGGGGGGTGGGAGTGAAGATGGAAATGCATTGTTATACAGAAAAACTCAAAAGACAGATGTTGGAGATTAAAGGATACTAAGGAGACACGGACACTAAATAAGCTCTTATACTGGATCTTTTTTTTCTTTTTACATTTTTAAAAAATTTTTCTTCTCATTAACATGCAATATTAGTAGTTTCAGGTGTACAAATACAGTGATTCAGCACTTCCCTACATCCCCCCGCCTACCTCCCCTCTGCTAACCAGCAGTTTGTTCTTTATAATTAAGAGTCTGTTTCTTGATTTGTCTGTCTCTTTCGGAAATTTGTTTTCCTTTGCTTATTTGTCTTGTTTCTTAAATTCCACATAAGGGTGAAATTTGCCTTTTCTGACTTATTGCACTTAGCATTATACTCTCTACCTCCATCCATGTTGTTGCAAACGGCAAAATGTCATTCTTTTTTATCGTTGAATATTCCAGTGTGTGTGTGTATACATACACACACATACACACACACACCCCACTTCTTCTTTGTCCATTCATCAGTTGATAGGCACATGGCTGTTTCCATATCTTTGCTACTGTAAATAATGCTACTGTAAACACAGAGGTGCATGTATCCTTTTGAATTTGTGTTCTTGTATTCTTTTGGTAAATACCCTGTAGTGCAGTTGCTGGGTAATTCTATTTTTAACTTTTTGAGGGACCTCCATACTGTCTTCCACAATGGATGCACCAGTTTGCATTCCTACCAACAGTGCATGAGGATTCCTTTTCTCCACATGCTCCCCAACACCTTTTGTTTCTTGTGTTTTGCACTTTGGCCATTCTGACAGGTGGGAGGTGGTATCTCATCCTGGGTTTGATCTGTATTTCTCTGATGATGAGTGATGATGAGCATCTTTTCATGTGTCTGTTGGCCATCTGTATGTCTTCTTTGGAGAAATGTCTGTTCATGTCTTTTTGTGTGTGGCTTAAAACATTTCTCACTCCTTTTACCTATCTAAAGTGGGTTGTCAGGGAAACTCTGGTCAGGAACTCATGCTGAAGAGTGCGTATAGTAACTCAATTCCACGACAGTCAGCCAGGAAGATGGAGGATACATTTGCATGTATCCATCTCAAGTGTTTCCATCACTTAAGAAAAAATTTTTATTTATTGCTTTAATAGCCACCAAAAGACTGCATTTTGTTTCCTCCAATTTGTTTCCTCCTACCTATCCACTAGTTATGTTGGCCTTCAACATATTGTTATCATAACACATGTGCATAGGTATCATACATTTATACACACGTATGCACATTCTTTTTTACCCCCCAAATTTTTAAAATTTAAATTCAATTAGTTAACATATAATGTATTATTGATTTCAGAGGTAGAGGTCAGTAACTCATCAGTCTTATATAATACTCACTGCTTATTACATCACGTGCCCTTCTTAGGGTCCAGCACCCAGTTACCCCATCTGCCCACACCCCTCCCTTTCGGCAACCCTCAGTTTGTTTCCTATGGTTAAGAGTCTCTTATGGTTTGTCTGTTCATGTCTTTTGCCCATTTTTTAATTGGAGTATTTGCTTTTTAAGTGTTGCATTTTATAAGTTCATTATATAGTTTGGATACTTATCCTTTATCAGATATGTCATTTGCAAATATCTTCTCCCATTCTATAGGTTGCCTTTTAGTTTTGTTGATTGTTTCCTCTTACACTGGATCTTAAACTGGAGGGAGAAATGCCATCAGGGACATCACTGGGTTAATTGATAAAATTGGAGAACAGAAGATGGTAGATTAGATAAAATACTGGACAAATGTTACATTTATTGAAGTTAGTTACTATGTGGTGACGACAGAGTATCTTTTTGTTTTTTAAGTATAATTGACATAGAATATCTTACATACCTTACAAAATGATCCCCATGATAAGTGTAGTTACCATGTGCCACCATACAGTTATTAAAATATTATTGACTATATTCTCTTTGCTGCACATTACATCCCTATGACTTACTTATTTTATAAGTGGAAGTTTGTACATCTTAATCCCCTTCAGGTATATTGCCTGCCCCGCCCCCCCACCAACCCTTCCCCTCTGGTAACCAGTATCCATTTACCCTGTATATACCAGTCTGTTTCAGTTTGATTTTGTTTTTAGATTCCACGTATAAGTGAAATCATTAAGTCTGATGGGATGGCCAGAGCTGGAGGGAGAAGGCATGGGCCAGGGGTGTTAGGGTGCTCCATGTCACCTTGGAAGGATGGTTGGAGCTGGAGTGGGCTAGGGGCTAGCAAGAGTGCCTAGACCTCGTGGTCCTAGGAGGCCAGCAAGAGTGCCTAGACCCTCCTCTATACTGCCAAGGTGGAGAGGAATGTAAACAGTGGCACTCACCAGTCCCTATGACCCAGGAGAGAGTTCCAGCAGCTCCCCCCATCTTTGGACACTGTAGGGTTAGTAAATGGGTTTTCTTCACCTCTAGTCTAGTTGCCTTTTAACCCACCGATTGATTTTTTTCTGTGCCCAGGGCAGGTGAGTCTGCATATAGGCCCCTCAGAGACATCCCTACTTTAGGTCATAAGGTCCCAGGTGGGGTTCTTTCCATTACCACGTCTCTGACTGTCCTGCCTTTCTCTCCTATGGAAGGTGTTCATTCAGCCCTCAGTTCTTCAGGGGAGATTCCTGTATATACAGGTGGAGATTCAGTGTGGCTGTGGGAAGAGAAGAGTTTGGGGTCTTCCTGTGCTACCATCTTAGACCACCTCCAGAATATCTTTTTCTAAAGAAATAGATATTGAATGCAATTTATTTTAAAATAAGGGCAGGAAATTAATAATGTGTATAAGGAGAATGAGAGAGTGCAAATGATAAGCAGGTGGAGAAAATACAAGTGAATCTGGGGGTGTGCACAGGTGTTCCCTGTACTTTTTTTTTGTTCTTGGGGCTCGTGAATAAGTTTGAAATTAATTCCAAATTAATTTTTTTCTATTTAATTGTGTTCCTATGTGTTTCAAGGATGGTTAGAGTGGTTTTGCCTTGGAGGTTGTGCTCATGGAAGGCCAAGTTTGGTGGAACCGGAAGCTCCAATATTCTCTAGTTTTCAAAGAACTCTTAGCTCTCTCAGGAGCTGACAGGAGGGACCTGAAGTCCCTCCTGCTCCTACCCTTGTCCCTGGGACATTTTGGTCTTTGCCCCTTCTATCTACATACTCCTGATCCAGTGCTCAAATGTATTATTGATTAACTGGCTCCTTTGGTTCCATTTGTCTTTCTCACTTGGCCTGTAGCTGACTCTGACTTCTACCCAGTTCTTGTCTGAGTTAACTAAATCCTTACATCTTTGAGCACCAATCTGTTTGAGAGAACATCACTCTTTTTTAGATTTTGCAGAATACTTCAGGACCCTCTTTTAAAAACCACTGTAGAATAGGGACTCAGATACTAATAGATGTCTGGACATATCAGGGAGTCTAGAGACTTTAAGTATAGGTTTTGGGCTTTACCCACAAAACACCTAAAAAATTTAAAAATTATGGTCTTTTCCCATGGCAGGGGAATGCTGGGAGAGTAAACAAAGGTGTTGCTTGCCTATCTGCTCTACCAAGTGCCTGCATGACCAGATTCCAAAGCAGTGGCATTCTGTAATTGTTAATTATCTTTGAAGACACGCCCTTGTGCTCAAAGAGTTGCAGTCTTATTGATGAGGTGAGACACTTGAATGTGAAGCCAACTAAAAGCTTATGTGATTTAAGTGCATTCAAAAAAATTATAGTAAGTAACACATGGTAGGAATGTGGGAGACCAAGAGACCATTGTGGCTTTAGGGGCAGCTTGAGCTGATGGAAGAAGGTGGAGAGCAGTAGGGATGTGTCTCCCAGGATCTATAGAAAGAGCCCCCTGGGGCGCCTGAGTGGCACAGCGGTTAAGCGTCTGCCTTCGGCTCAGGGCGTGATCCCGGCGTTATGGGATCTAGCCCCACATCAGGCTCTTCCGCTATGAGCCTGCTTCTTCCTCTCCCACTCCCCCTGCTTGTGTTCCCTCTCTCACTGGCTGTCTCTATCTCTGTCGAATAAATAAATAAAATCTTTAAAAAAAAAAAAAAAAAGAGCCCCCTAATGGCTCTATCATGAAAGGGGAAAGAAAAAAAAAAAAAAAAGACAGGAAAGGAGACCAGCAAATGAAGCATAGAATATCAGATGATTTACTGAAAAATCAGATCTCAGAGTCTCAGGGATAAGGGGAGAGGGCTCATCCCTTGGCCTCAAGCTGCATTTTCACAAAAAGCCTCAATTTAGACTTTAGATTTTATTTCTAAAAGAGGAGAGTTACAGAAATGTTCTGGTAGGAATGCAAAGAGGACTCTGTCAACCTACCTCACCATTCACTGGCCATTCACTTTGAAATTAAAAAAAAAAAAAAGTTCATTTCCATTACCTTATGAATATCTTAATTATTCTGATTTTGTTTCATGGTGCTTAAAGTAGTCTTTCTAAAAAAAAATAGACTATACTTTTGGGACTATTGGTTTGAGATTTTATTCCTTTATTTTTTTCAGTATACCAAGGAATTCAAAAGTGGACTTGGTGGTCTCTCATCTTCCCAGACTCCATCCATCCCCATCCATCCCTTTAATAACATCTTACAGTGTGTTTCATGCACCTGGGAGGTGGATTTCCTCTCTCCCTGCCACATCTCTGCACCCCCAAGATAAATGGTTTCAAACCTTCACTGCTAGCAAAGTTAGTGTTTATTGTTAATTAATTACTAGCACTTCCTTGACAGAACATAATGGAACTACAGAGCAATCACTTAGAAAGGGAAACAACTGTCAATTATCACTCTAATGAATCCTGTTTAGCAGACGTGATGGCAGCCCAGCTGATGCACATGCTTCTGTGCGTGCAAAGTGGATCCCTTAAAAACTCCATTCCTGTGCTGAGCGTGTGATTTGCAAGATAACCATTTTCAAGGCCAGATGTTAAAGTGGTATCAGCTGTGGGTAGCAGTGTGGAATTTGGAACTATTTTCAGAACTAGTGATTAACTCTTCCTTGTTAATATTTGAACGCGAGTAAACAAACAATTGCTAACATTAAAAATTTTAAATGGTATGATAATGGTGATAATTATTGTGATGTTCATAGCAATGATATAATGTAATGGGTGACATTTATTGAATTATAGGTGACAGGTCCTATACTCAACATTCAATATGTATTATCTCATTTAATTCTCAAAATAATCCAGTGTTTAAAAAAAAAAAACAATGTGCGGAAAGGTAAATTAATGGCTCTTGTACAAATATAAAATAAATATGGTTCAATATCTTATTTAGCTCACTAATTGATGAGGGACCTAGTAAGATGTTAAAGTCAGTCTAAAGATCATATGAGATTTTATATATACATGCAATTTGATAGGTTGTTGGGTTAGATACAGAGCAGGATAGTGTCCTGCTGGTCCATAATAGCTCACAGAAGTCACTATCTCCCATCAGGACTGTAAAACAGCCCTGTAAACAGAAAGCAAACCCTGGCCGTGGGAGCACTACACTGAGGGAACGCAGCAATCTCATTTGCGTATTTCCAAGTTTAAGGTGATTTTTCAGAGGCCTGGAAAGGTAGGTAATGTTATAAACCACACATTACCAATGAAGAAACTGAAGTTTTGTGAAGTTAAGTATCTTGCCCAAGGTTATAGTAAGAGTTTGAGCTCAGACTAACTCAAGTGTGACTCCTTACCAGCTGGCACTGCGGTGATGAACGAGTTTAGTAAACATGGATTTGGGTTCAACTCCCAATGACCTTGGGCAAAGTAATTACTATAATTTTTTTAAAGATTTATATATCAGAGAGAGAGAGAGTGCATAAGCAAACAGGGGGAGAAACGGGGGGGGTGGGGAGAAGGAGGGGAAAGAAACTTGAGGAAACTCCTGCTGAGTGCCGAGCCATAGCGGAGCTTGATTCTGACCCCTGAAACCAAGAGTTGGCCACCCAACTGACTGCGCCAGCCAGGTGCCCCAGGTAAGGTAATTATTGTGCCTTAATTTTGTCATCTGTGAAGCAGTGTTGCTAATAATACTTTTAACTCAGAATGGTGTTATAAGGATACAGTGAAGTGACATGTTAAACCATAGTATTTACCACACAGTACTCCCTTAGTAAATGGCAGCTCTTGTCATCGTTAGTAATGATCGTATGACCATGTACAATCTCCATATGCTGGACCTACATGTGTCTTGAAAATAGCAGTGTCTCCATCTACTCTACCTGGATTGGCCTTTATTGCCTAAGAATCTGAGCACAGCCACCATATAAGCTCCAGGAATCAACATGACAGGAAACCAGCTGTGTCATGATGTTGGTCCAGAACCATGATCAGTTTCAGCTGACACTAAGAGTAGGTTGATGCTGGAGTACTTGGAGAAATGCCCCTTCCCCTGGGAACAAAACAACAGTACACTATGTCTCATAATATATTTGCCCCTGCTATTTTATAAACTGCCTGACTTTATAGATGCATAGGTCCATGATTCTTGTAGCCAGTGTCAACTTTATTTTTTATTTTTTTGTAAAGATTTTATTTATTTTGGGGGGGGGAGAGAGAGAGAGAGAAGGTGAGCATAAGTGGGGCAGAGGGTCAGAGGGAGTAGCAGACTCCCCACCAAGGAGGGAGCCCGACGTGGGACTTGATCTCGGGACCCTCGGGACCCTGGGATCACGACCTGAGCCGAAAGCAGACACTTAACTGACTGAGCCACCCAGGTGCCCACCAGTGTCAATTTTAAAATATCCTCAAAGTAAAAATAAGTGTCATACAACATAAGCGAGAGTAGATTTTCCTCGATGGCAAAAATCCAAGCATGGCATTCAGTCCTTCCTGGAGCTCATATTCCTCTATATCACTGAGAATGAATTTTAAATGTTGAGGACTTATTTTTAAAGTTTTAATTTAAATTCCATTTAGTTACATACAGTGTAATTTTAGTTTCAGGTGTACAACATATAGATTGAACACTTCCATACCACACCTGGTACTCATCACAAGTGTGCTCCTTAATCCCCGTCACCTATTTCACCCATCCCCCCACTCACCTCCCCTGTGTTTGGGTATTATCGTATTGTCCAGCTTTGAGCAGATGAGGTGTTAAGGCATTCTTATGAATTTGTCTTTTGGAATTAGGGACTGCTAAACAATAGAAATCGAAAGTCAGATGACAAAATGGTGTGTGGTTGGTGAATTTACTGATTTTAAAAATAAGACATCCTGTTGTGGAGTTGGAATTTTTTGAGTAGATACTTCACTGGAGGCAGTTCTACAATGGATCCTTATCTCTGAGAGAGAGCCTTACTGAAGTCAGCGTGTCTGTATTTAATTACTCAGGTATACCAATAATTTCTCTTTATGCTCTTTTCTTTGTTATGTGGGAAAGAAGGAAGTATTCACGTCCAGAGGGGAGTATGGTTTCTTGATGTGGAATTCGTTAAGAACACATACAAATGACTAACTTTGCCTTCTCAGGATTCATGTGTCAGATTTTTGCCCAATCACAAAACATACGCAGCATGTAAGCATTTACTGTTGTGATTAGGAGGAAGGCAGATACTCTAGTGATCAATTCTCCATAATTTGCTTGTTATTATTGATAATACAAACAATATGTCTGTACTCTCTGAGAGCTGACAAGCACCAAGTATATTTTTAAACATGCCAAATGTGTTTAGTACTCCTCCTACATATTTCCTTAAATTTGTAAAATGTAACATTTTTTGTTTTATATTTAGAATTATTGCCTTATAAACTCTCTTGCCATACTGTGAACAGTTCAAAGAAACTCAGTTTAGTTTGCACAAAAATTATTGTGAGGAATTGTTATGAAGATCTACTATCAAAGGGTTGAACGGTTGTTCCTAGCGGCAATAAAGTGGGTTGGAAGAAAAGGGAGCTGGGGAACCTCTCAGTCTAGGGACATTTAAGGGGCATACAAATGACACCTTGTTAACTCATGTCAGGATTCCCCCAAAATGCTTTTACAATGTGTCTCCTTCACAGCAAGGCTGTAGACAGGCTTAAGTAGGTTAGCTCCAAATTTCTATTCCACATAGCCTTGACACCCTGAAAGCAAATATATTTTCTCTTTTACTCTTAGTTTTCTCAACAAAATAGGACTTAAGTCACCAGTGAAATATTGCAGAATGTATTGACTTAGGGGAGATACGTTTTCTACTTTTAAGTTCTTTGGAAGTTCAGTTGATGTATCCTTTACTGTAGCTTGACAGATGCCCTGTATTTTCGTTCTAATCAAAAGTCAGACTAAGTCAAGAAGGGAATCAGGAGTTAATGAAATTCCCTGTACGTTTGTGTCTTTTCAGCTTCATAACAGTGATAGATCCTAACTTTTAATTTTTAAAACCTCTCATGAAGACATACTACAGCGTTAAATGTGGGCTCCTTTAGAAAGTAGTGGAATTATGTTTTAATTGCATAGTCATTAACTGACTAAATTTGCTTTTTCCAAAATACAAATTTTTAAATTAGCCTTCCTGACCTTTATAAACATTCTAAGTTAAGGTAGAATGGAAGCAATGCAGTCTCATTAACTTTAATAAAGTTCGATAAAAATTCTAAATTTAAAATACTGTCTTCATAAAACAGTGTGTTATTGCCAAAGCATTAAGTAGCACATCAGAGTTTAGAATTATTAAATATTACTAAGTATCCATTTAGAATGAGATTTATTTTATGATTGCAGACACCTCCAAAACAAATTGACACTCAATTGCAGTGCATTTTGATATGTAAAAGCACCATTAATTACTGTTAATGGTACTTCTCTAATGTATGTAAATACATCATCTGCACCCAAGCTCATGGCAGTTATTTCTTATTTCTTTCTAGACGGTTTAAAGATCTTAATTTATTAATATTCACAACAAGTCAAAAGATAAACACATTGTTTTGAAGCTCTTGATGAATGGCGATTGGGGACATACTGTGCTTGGGCTGAGAGTAGATATTAGTTCGTGGGCAATAACTCATGCAACAGATCCTAGAAGAGAGACGAAGAGTTTAAACATTATTAAGAGTCTCTGGAAGCACTTTATTCCAAGGCACCTCAGATTTGGAAATTTTATTAGCCTCACCCTACATCTATTTCATTATTTGTCCCAGGCATGCTAAACACAGTGCCTGCTCCTGCCGTGGTAAGCATTATTTTAGATTCCCTTTACTGAATGTGATTGACAAGGACTTTTTCAGGAATACATTGGTAGAGCAGTATTTCCTATTTATTATGTCCTTTCATCTGTGCCTGAGCTAGAATATTCATGCAGCTGTTATAACGGGCTTCATGTTGTAAAAGTAATAATAATAATTTTTTAAAAAGGCATATTCTGTGTTTTCTAGCAACTCCCCATCCTCAAATCCTAACAAAGTGAATGCCGTAGAGACTCACAGTTACGCTTTTCACCAATTTAGATACAAGATGTGACACCTGACAGACCTGATACATCAACATATGGATCGTTGTCAAATGCCACAGGTTGTGTAGTAGGGAAGGAAAGGCAAGTTTTTTTGGTAATGAAATATTTTGTGCCATTTATTTATTTATTTATTTATTTATTTATTTATTTATGACTATATATCCTGGTACTGTACTTTTCATCTCCTTGACTTACTTTATAGCTGGAATTTTGAAATTTTTTAATTGTAGACTAAAGATTCTACCCCCACCCCCATATCTCTTTTAACTTTCTTTGATAGAGACACATAACAATCAGCTTAGCTTCGTTGCTCAATAGAGTATCAGTGAAAAATTTCAAATATTGCTTCTAATTTAGAGTTGCCAGATTTAGCAAATAAGAATATAGAGGCCCAGTTAAATCTGAGTCTCTCAGGCAAACATGAAAAATGTTTTAGTATAAATATGTCTCATGTGATATGTGGTACCTGATATACCAAAAGTTTTTTATTACCTGAAATTCAGCAGCTCATCCTGTGTTTTATCTGGGAACTCTAGCTTATGAAGATAGATCAGTGCTTTCTATGAGCATATAAACTCATACACTGGTTGTCTCAGCTGTAAAGTGGTGGTAAAATAGTGATCTCCCAAGACTGTTGGAAGGATTCAGCACACTGATATGAGTAAAGCTTCTGGAACCATTCCTGGCACTTAGCAAGCACTGTGGAAGCATAAGTTTTTGTCCCTAAGGTGGTTGCCATTTGTTCCAGTGTTACACACCTTTTCTGGTATCCTACTGATACAGATCTGTTAAGATGTAAAAGAATCTTCCCAGTGCAGTTGACAGAAACTATGCCAACATACAGTTTGGCCCAAGTGACCCTTGACCGAAATGCTTAAAAGTTTAAAGTGTTTGAGTGTTCACAGGCATTGAAAAGAGCCACAGCAATGACTTCAGCCTTTGCATTTTGTAGAGACTTTTTTAATACTTATTATGATATGTCAAGTCTGCTCTGGAACATATATGTGTTTTAGTGTAGAAGTATAGAAAGGATAAAGGAGACAGATAACAGCTAAGGTGCTAGTCACGGTTGATAATAATCAAAACAAAGGTAAGCAATGTGAGAGTACAAGAGTACATTACACCAGATAGAAATTTACCATGGTGGTGGTGGATGCTTTAAAGGTAACATCAGCAAGTGTTCCTAATTATTAATTTGTTATCCCCTAAGAAATACCAAGTACTGGGCACCCCCTATCCTTGCTCTGAAAGTCCATGTAGAATTCCGAGTAGGCTGGATTATAATGCAGGAACAAATGATATCAAGATCTCTTTGGCTTTACCAACCGTGATTATTTCTCATCCTTGCAAGGCCCACAGTGGTCCAGGTGACTCTCCAGGGCTGCTCTCCTCCATAGAGTGACTCACCCTTTTGTCCACCACTGTCTCGTGGCAACTTTATCTGAAGACTTCAAAGTTTACCATAATTGCAGGAGAAGAGAGGCATGGACACATTACCACTGATCACAGCCTCTAACCCTGAACTGGTTCTGTGTCCTTGTGCAGCAGCAAAGGGGGTTCAGAAACACAGCCTTCCATGTGTCCAGCAACACACACCTTTTAGGAGAGGACCCAGAATGGTTTGTACTGGTTTGTCACACTAGCAAATATAGCTGATGATTGTGCTATTTCTTTCCCCAGAGCCCAGAAGCAATGTCAGAATATTCTCCACTGTGCGGCAGGCAGTAGTTGGCAAACAAAGCTGGCAAGAGAATTGAAACCCATTAGCCATCAACTGTACCTCTCTCATAAGCCAGTGAAAACACCTATTGTGGTAGGAATTTTGATTCATGCATAATGATTAGTGCTTTAGAAATGAGTGGAAATAGATTCTTATGACAGTTTCTATCACAGGCTCATATATATTGATTTGAATTTACCATCACTCCAGGCTCTGTGTGATGTGGGCAAAGGTAGTTTTCAGGTATGCCAATTTATCAGTCTTGATGATTATATTTTAAAAATGTTTTTCCAATTTACCTGAAATTGAACTCCTCCCTAGCTTTATTCCCATGCAACAAAAATATTAGAAGTTTTTCATAGCTGTGACAAAGAGGGGGAGAAACTTATTAACTGCAATAAAAGTTGAAAATTGTTTTTTGATCCTGGCGTAAAACCGATGGCATCAAAGCTTTTTCTAGCACAAAGCAATCTTGTCGGTGATACCTTAAAATGCTACTTGTTGAGAAATTCAGATCAGCCCCCAATTGTGCCTGGCCATTTCAGTTTAGTTTCACTTAGATGGAATTTTCTGGTGGGTGACACTTTCTCCCAATTAACTTTGGTGGAGGGACATAGTGACAGAATGTTCTCAAGTCAGAGATAGGAGTTAGATGGCAGTGAAATATGACTGTTGGAAGACTGGAGAATAGTAAAGGAATCCTTTTAAATCCAAAATTGTCCTGCCATGTGGTTGGTTGCTTATGTCAGTCCTAATCAACAAAATTTTTTTTCTTTTAAATAGCTGTTTAGTTCAAGACCCTATGATAGACACTGATGAATATCAAGTTATAATGGTGGTGTTTTCTAAACATAAAACCTGAGACTTGAAAGAGAGAAGTATGGTCTATAATCAAATACTTGGGTATGCTTTTCAGGATTACAAAGTCAGAGGAGCTAAGGCAGGAGAAATCACTCAAGGTCAGAGTGAAGGTTTGTAGGAGATAAAAGGTCAGTGAATTCTCTGTTGATTAAATGTGGCCGGAGGGGAGAGAAGATGAAGAGCACCCCACACTGAAGTCATAGACATTTAGTCAGAAGCTGGTTTTTTTGCCCCTTTCAATAAATAGCAAGCTTTTCTTGAACTCTTAGTGATCAGGGGAAAAAAAAAATGACATAAAGTAAAACACAAAACATAATTTAATTCCCACAGCATATTGATTTAAAATGGCCTTCAGTTAATTTCTAATTGCAACCTCCTGATACTTCTTTTAAAAAGCAATTAAAATAGATGCAAAAACATATCAATCTGACGTTGAATCATAGCCACTTTAAATACATTTAGTCAATGTAGGTATTTAAGGATCTCCTGAGAGCAAGCATTTTGTTTTCTAAGATTACTCATAGTTTCTAATTGACAGGACCTATATTTAGCATTTAATGTATGGTTTTCAAACCACAGAGGTTAATGTACAAATGCGTTTTCATTGTTTAAAATCCAGGCACTGGAGAAAAACTGTACTCAGCACCCCATCCCACCTCCACTTTCCCTTCAGCCCTTCTCCTCCAGCTGTTCAAACTTAGGTGTGAATTCTTTGCTACCTTTTCCTAGGTATTTATTTTGCTAAAGCCTACTGATTATAGACCATCAGGAACACAGTCGAATTCCGGGGTAGATTTGTTAGCCCACTACGGCAATGGTGAGCACATACCACGAGAAACGTGGGTGTCTCAAAAGGACAGACGTGAAAAGGGGTACTAGAAGTTATCGAGGGCTTGAATCAGTCATGGGATAGTTTAGGTATTGCTGAAAATGTCAACTAAGCAGTTTCTGCAACATAGTTGATTAGTCTGTGAGGAGAACACGTGACACTGAATAAACGAGTAAGAGTTTAAGCTTTGTCTGTAAAAAAGGCTTGGTTAGGTACAGCTTACCTGTTTCGTGAGTCATAGTGCAGGTTTGTAAGTTATGGTTGATACTACCACTCCCAAGTAATACATATGTAAGACAACTGGTGAAACATGCTACATGTATATATTTCAAATTTTTCTCCTTGTCTTTTTGAAGCAATGCTGATGCCAGATGTCAGAGTTAACTTTCCTATTTTAAAGCACTGATGTTAGTTTTATTTTATTGATCATAAAGCTATTAAAAAGAGTTAGAGTGATGCTTTTAGAGTAGATTTTTATTTTAGTATAAATCATTGAAGGAAAAACCATTTCAGTGTTTTGAATGAATGAATAAATTATATTCTTGACAGAGGGGAAGCCTGAATGGGATCCAGGGATCTAAGGAACGCTGGAGAATCTAGCTTGGGTTTGGGAAATCTGATCTGGGTACTGGAAAGGGGATTCTGGCTGCTGTTTAGAGAAGAGCTTAAAAACCAGGGAAATCAGCATGGTGACTATTAAGATAGAGGTTATAGAGAATGGGGCTGGGTCTGGGGCTGCTGGAGTGAGGTGGACAGATTTAAGAGAGATCCAGAAGTACCATAGCAAGACTTTGATACTCTTACTAGACCAGTGGGGAATGCCTCACATGTTTCTAACATGCACTGGTGTATTAATAATGGCTGAATCCATGCTGGAAAATGGGAAAAACTGGAAAGGACCGGGTTTTATTGAAGCAGGATGAGGGTAGGTGGAGAGTTCATCATCGCAATGAAATAATGTGCCTTTTGTTTGTACCTTAACTGAAAATGGACCAAATATCTTTCCGTATCCTCTGTGGTCTTGTCCTGACAGCAACTGTGGAGGGGCTTCTAGGCGAGTATCATTTCCATCTTATAGAAAGAAATCAGGATTGACTGAATGTTCAAGTGACAGATTGAGTCACAAGACTATTAAGTGACAATCCTTCCATTAGAACTTGAGTCTTTTGATTGTATCTCTCTTTGTTTTTTATCCCTTCCTTTGCCTTTTCTCCAGTAAAGCTATGATAGCCTCTTGCTTCCTCTCCTTTGTCTTGAATCCTCTGGCATGATAGGATCTGGTGCTTTAACAGTGAAGAGCAAAAACAGTTATTAAAAAACAGAAGTAAAGGGACTTGCACATCTGGGAAGATGGAATAGTTTCTCTTTTCCTCTTATTAACTCCAACTAAAAACCCCGGGTATTACATAAAACTAACATAAAAAGATTCTGAAAGGTGCAGAGAGGAAGTCAACTAGTCAGGGACCTGGAGACAGAAGAAACAATACACTAGTGAATTCCTTAGCTTTTATTTTTGCCTTAGATATCACAGCCCTAGAACTAAAGAAGCCAGCAACCCTCAAACACCGAAGGCCTAGACAAAAAAACCAAAACAAAACAAAAAAACCAAAACAAAAAAACTCCTAACAAAAGTGTGTTCTCTCTAGCTGAAGGATTAAGAAAGGGGCAGTCTAGCAATATAGGAAACTTCTAGACAATATCTGCTCTACTCCAGCCGTACACCACCAGACAAACAAACCCATGCTGTAGTGTTGCCCCACTTCCAGCAGTAAGGGTCAGGTGGGGAGCCTAAACTTTTACCCTTACTGGGCTCTACTGAAGCACCCCAACTTCCTTACCAGGTTAGTGTCAGAGAAGGCCAAATATGGAGCCCGGACTTTCATAGCCACTTGTAGTAATGACTCCAAATGGGGAGCCTGCATTTCTACCCACCAGCAATAAAGAAATGCTCCTCTGTTCCTTGAGGGAGTGGCATCAGAGGAGGCCTAATGGACAGTTAGGACCCTCACCGCTGCTTAGCTGTAACAAGGCCACATTTTCCCAGTCATGCGGAAATGGCACCATGTATTTCAAATGCTGAAAGAATTACCAAACCGGAATTCTATGTCTAGTGAAAATATTCTGCAGGAATAGGGGGCAAGGAATACATTCTCAGATGAAGGAAAACTATTCACTTATTTCTTCATTTATGAAGTTCAATACCAAACAATAGAGAAAAAAACTGTGGACTAACATCCTTCATAAATGTAGCTGTAAAGATTTTTAATGAATTGTTAGCAGATAGAATTCAACAGATTTAAAAAGAAAAATAATTATGATCAGTGACCAAGTGGCGTTTATTTGAAAACAAAATGATGTAATTCACCATATTAATAGGCTGAGGAAGAAAAATCACATGATCCTATCAATTCCTACAGAAAAAGCATATGGCAAAATTCACCCATTCATGATAAAAACCCTCACAATACTCAAAAAAGGGGGAACTACCTTAATTTTATAAAGAACATCTACAAAAAAACCTACAGATAACATCATACTTAATAGTGAAAGATGGACTGCCTTCTCCTTAAGACTGGAATAAGACAATAGCCAGTCTCCCACTATTTCAACATAGTATTGGAGCATCTAAACAGCACAGTAAGTCAAAAAAAGGAAATTAAAAGGATATACAAATTGAAAAAGAAGGAATGAAAATGTCCTTATTTGCAGATGACTTGATTGTCCACATAGAAAGCCCTAAGGAATTTACCCTAAGACCCCTCAAAAAAAAAAAAAAAAAAATTCCCAGAAATAACAGATGAGTTCAGTAATGCTGCAAAATACAAGATCAGCATATACAAATAAGTTACATTTCTTGATACTAGCAATGGGCCTGTGGCCACCAAATTAAAAATATACTACAATTAACAAGCACTCAAAAAAATGAAATGCTTAGAAGTGAATCTATCGAAACATGTATAGGACTTACATGTTGAAAACTATAAAAGGCTGATGAAAGAAATCAAAGATCTAGATAAATGGAAAGACCTACTGTTTTCACATATTAGAAGGTTCATTATAGTAAAGATATCAATTCTTCCAAAGTGATACACAGATTTAATGTAATTCCTATAAAAATCCCAAGACTTTTTTTGTAGATATAGATAAGATTATTCTAAAATTTAATGTAAAGGCAAAGGAAATAAGATAGCTAAAACAAATTTTAAAAAGAAGAATAAAGTGGTAGGGATCATTCTATCTAATTCTAAAACTTATTATATAGATCCAAAAATTATGACCGTGTTAATTGACAGAAGTGTAGATACATAGATCTGTCGTGTAGGCACAACAGAATGGAGAACTCAGAAACAAACCTGTACAAATATGTCCAACTGATTTTTTTTTTTTTTTACAAAGATGCAAAAGTAATTCAGAGAGGAAGGATGGCCTTTTCAACAAATGGTGCTGGAGCATTTGGATATCTATAGGCAAAAACTTTAAAATCTTGACCTAAATCTCACATATTGAACAAAAATTAATTCCAGTGTATCAAGAACTTAAATATAAAACTCTAAAACTTTTAGGAAAAAAGAGAAAATCCCTGGGATCTGTGTCTAGATAAGAGTTCTTAGACAAGAAATGCCATAAAGGAAAAATCATTAAACTGTACTTGAACAAAATTAAAAACTTCTGCTCTGTGAAACACTCTGTTAAGAGGCTGAAAAGATGAGCCACAAATTGGGAGAAAATATTTGCAAACCACATATCCAATAGAGGACTATTACTACAAATTTATAATGAACTCTCAAAATGTAATAGGAAAAAATGGCAAACAATCCAATCGGAAAATGAGCAAAAGGTATGGATAGACATTTGGATAGACATTTCTTCAAATAATCACATGAAAAGGTGTTTTACATTATTTGCCAAAAAGAAAATGCAAATTAAACCCACAAGGAAATATGTCAACACACCTATCAGAATGACTACAGTAAAAAGTGACAACATGGAATGCTGGCAAGGATATGGAGAAAATGACTCCTCTCATCCATTTTGAGTTAATTTTTTTACAAGTTTTGAGGTGTAAGCCAAGGTTCTTTTGGGGAGGGGGGCTTTGAATGTCCAGTTGCTTCAGCATAATTTGTTGAAAAATCTACTTTTCCTCTGATGAATTAATTTTTGCACCTTTGCTAATGAGAATGTGACCTGGTACAGTCACTCTGGAAAACAGTTTAGTAGCTTTTTAAAAGCTAAATATACAACTACCATACAACTGTACCTTTGCATTCTGGGACATTTAACCCAGAGAAATGTAAACTTAGATCTACACAGAAACCTATACATAAATATTCATAGCAGCTTTATTCATCATAGCAAAAATCAAAAACCTAGATGTCCTTCAGCAGGTGAATGATTATATGAAATGTGGTACATTACATCATGGAGATTATTTAAGATTTGAAAGATCTATTGGTACACAAAAACCCTTGCATAAATCTCCATAGAAGTTATGCTGAGTGAAAAAAAAAAAGCCAATTTCATAAGATTACATGTTGTACAATTCTGTTTATATAACATTTTTAAAATGACAATAGTATAGAAAAGGAGAATAGATTGATGGTTGCCGGTGGTTGAGGGTGGGTAGGGAAATGGGGCAGAAGGGGAATGGGTGTGGCTACAAATGGGCAACATGAGGCATCTGTGGTAATGAAAATGTTCTTGGGGAGAAAACACACAAAGGTTAAACACTTTAACTGGGGCAGTTTGTTTATTTTTGTAATTGTTATTTTAGGCACAGCATATGACTGTAGTCATTGTTTCTGTATTCATGCTCATTGGTGTTTAGAAAATAAAAGTATGGTATCATGAAATTAGATAACGTATTCTGATCTGACTTCTCTTGCCAACTAACTTGTCACCTTGAGTATGTTCTTCATGTCTGCTGGAACTTAGGTTCCTCTGGAGGGTTCTGTGGTGATGAAGCTCAGAGGTTCCTTCCAGCTGTAGAATTTGATAGTTTCATGTTTCAATACATCGAATGCACTTCAGCGTCTCTAAAGTATACTCAGACATGCAAGAGTGCGTCTGTTAGGTTATTTATCCTATTTCATCAAGCACGTTTTGCATGGGTTGTTTTAATGCATGGAACATAACAGCATTTCTTGTCCACAGTGACAAAGTCAGAGACCCCCAATCCTCCTCCTTGCAGTTCTTTAAGTACTTTTGATTACTACTTGTGCCTCTGAAGACATAGCTTGGCTTTGCTTATGGAAAGCTGTTGAAAAGGACTCACAGTGAATGTTGGTTAAAAGGGAATTGGAGGTTTTGGGGTAGAACATATTGCTGAGATTGCTTTTTATAATTTGCCATGGTTTTACCTTCTCATGAATTCTTTGGTATCATCTAAGGCATAGTTCACATTCTGAACTAATCTGGGGCAGGGTTTGCATCACATGTTGATGAAACTTAACCTGCAATAGGTCTTATTCATGTGAAATTTTGTGATCTGAAAGCCCATTTTCTGAACTTCTTAGTATATCTTGGAAACCCTTACATCACCATCACTCTTCATCTAAAGTGGCTCAGTCGAGTGCTCCCTGTTGATTTTCCCTAAGTCCTGGGAAGAGAGCTAAGAAGTACACTTTCTCAGGATGGTTTTCATGATGTTAAACATGGGATTCCCTCCTTTCCAATGCCAAATAGCAGGTATATTTTAGTGCCTTCCCTTATGCCCTATAATATTGGGAAGAAAACGTATAGTTACGTGACCTTGAGGTCTATACCTCACCTCTTTCTGAACTAATGGACATTGATTAAACATTGTCTGCTGTCAGGGAAGGTGGGTAGAATGTGTGCTTGCTTTATTTCTATAGAGACCGGTGGCTTTGAAGTTAAAGAGTAGGATCTTTACCGTTTTTATCATCTTGGGTAGCACCAGTGTCCTTCCTCCTTAACTTTTGTGGTTTATAAGTTCTCTGGTCTTTGACTTGAGATTTTTGGGAAAAGTGCAAATTAGACATAAGTTATCTATTACTATGAGTATAGAAACACCAATGGTCAGAATTTCCAAAGCCCAAATTTTTCCACTATTACAACTAATGATCTAATATAGTATTTACACTGTTATATTCTCATAGAAAAATAATCTCAGGGAAGAAATAATACCTGTAAAACAAGATGTATATTATAGTATATTTGAATATCATCTCTTGATTACTTATGTTTTCAAAGGCATTTTTATGCTTTGAAAGCTCTGGGTTTAATGTACTATATGTATTGGCATCAGGGGAACCAAAATGAAATATCAGTTTGATTTAGGGTTGCTCTGGAGAATATTTTAATGTTTCCATTCAATAGTTTATAATATATTTATGCTTGTTTATACATATATACTTGAGCAGACTTCTAGTTTGGTGAATGTATTTTAATTGACTATCAAGATGTAATAATAGCCATTTGGGGAAAAAAACCAATAAGCAAAAAAAAAAATACACTTTCAATTTTATTTTACAACTCCTTAAGAGAAGGCAATTTAACAGATTGCACACTTTTTTGTTCTGCAGTGAAAGCTTTTCATGAGGTTTTTTGATATGTCTACTGATATCATTCAGTATTCATCCTTTGATATCCTGCCTTCATCAGTTGGTATTTATAATTGCTGTGTGTGAGGTATCGTGGCCAGCATCTTAACTATGTCTAATTATCAAGTCACAGGTAGAACGACCTTGCTGTAGTCACACCGTTTTGTCCCAAGTATGATATGCCCTTATACTATCTTCTAAGGCTTTCTTAGAGCAGAACCTATTATTTAGGTTTGGTTTTAAAAGTTAAAAGAAAAAAAAAAAAAGGAAGAAAGCAAGCTCAAGAGTAATGAACAGCAGCTAACATCTAAATTAGGATGCGCCCCCTGATTTTCTCAGACTTCCCAACTTTTATGTCTGCAGGGGAAGGGAAACTCCCATTTGTTGAGGATCTGCCTCATGCCTGGCGCTCTGCTCATCTGGAGATGGTATTCAACTATGGTATCATATACATCTGGGTTTATACTTACTATTTCTTTTTTTTTTAAACTCAATTTATTTAATTTTTTAATAATAATTTTTTATTATGTTATGTTAGTCACCATACAGTACGTCCTTAGTTTTTGATGTAGTGTTCCATGATTCATTATTTGCGTATAACACCCAGTGCTCCATGCAATATGTGCCCTTCTTATTATTTCTAATTCAATTTTTCACAATCACATTAGAGACAAAACATTGTTGGTTTTGTTTGGGCAGCACTGACTTTTTTTTTTTTTTTTTAATATTTATGTTATTTTGGAGTGAGTGCACATGAGGTGAGTGCCCAAGGGAGAGTGGGGGAGAGGAAGAAGCAGATTCCTGTGAGCACAGAGCTGACTTGGGGCTTGATGCCATGACCCTGAGATCATGACCTGAGCTGGAACCAAGAGTTGGATGCTCAACTGACTGAGCCACCCAGGTGTCCCAGGGTAACACTGATTTTTAAGTATTTTATTTTAGAGGTGAAGTTAGTGTTTTGATCATTGTTGCAGCTGTTGTTCTTACTGCCACTCATGACCACCTGGGTGCTAACTTGACCAAGACAGTGGTTGACCTAGAGAGACAGGCATGGCAGCTTCAAGTAGAGGCTGTCCTCTCTGGCTGGGCATTGACATCGTGTGGGACTTATATTCGTTTCCTAGGGCTGCCAAAATGACCACAAACTTAGTGGCTTAAAACAAGAGGACTTGACTCTCTCATAGTTCTCGAGGCCAGACTTAGGTGTGAGCTGGGCCACATGCCCTCTAAAGGCTTGAGGGGAGAGTACTTCTTTGCTTCTTCCAGGTCCTGATGGCTCCTGCTCTTCCTGGGCTTGTGACACCCTATCTCGTCATTACCTCTGTCTTCCCTTCCTTGTTCCTGTGTCCACAACCCCACCCCCTTTTCTCTTCTGAAAACATCAGTCATCAGATTCAAGGCTCATCCTCAATGCTGGATGATTTCGTCTTGGTATTTTTAATTAATTACATCGGTGAAGACCCCAGGATCAAGTCAGAGCTAACTTCATATCAGAAAGCATGGAATGAGGCCACTTGATTTTCTCCGTTTCTCCAGGCGTTTATATCTGTGTGCATCCTTCCACCATCCAGCAGTGCCCTGGAGCAGACTTAGACTCAGATCTTCTTAGTGCAGGAGTCTTTTTTGATGCCCCATCCCTTCTTCTCACCCCTGTATCTCCTCTGCCTGGGAAGCCCACACTCAGAAGGTGAGGGGACTACACAGAGTGTGAATCCCGGAAGGTGCAATCCTGAGGTGCCATTTTGGAAACTGCCAAGGGTAGGGCTCTCCCCCCAAACCTATATTATTTTGTTTTGGAGTATCTCCTAACTATCTCTAGCTTGGGGTACGTGCTGCCTTTTTGCTCCTGCCGCATCTTCTGAGCACAGAGGAGCAGCTATAAATTGGTATACTGACACATAAGAGGTTAAAGAGCGGGGACAGCCACACAGAGCATCAGGAAAAGTACTGTGATAAGAACCTCTATCAGCTGATATCCTGGTGGGTCATTATCTCCTGAATTATTTTGCTACATGATTACACATGAACTATTGAGCTTCAGAAATAAACCGCTATAGCAGGCCAGGAGGGAACAATATGAGCAGTCATTTAGAATGTGCCGCTGCAGAGAGAGTCGCTAAATGGCAGTTCTTTGAAACCCCTTTACCAAACTATAGTTTGTATATCTGCTGTAACCGCTCCTTATAATAAACCATAGCAGCTACACTCTCATTGCCTGTTCTAAACACCCGGTTCTGAAACCATCATTCCAGGAGGATATTCTTGGGAGAACACTGAACATCATTTCTAGGCATTTCCAATTCTACATAATTAGAATAGAAAGACTTTCAAGTCGGCTTCAGGTTTTAGCTTGTTATATAAATAAGTTCACAGGAATCTCAAATGCTTTACAGAAATCTGACAGCAGCTATAAAAGGCTTTTGAACATTTTTGTTGCCAAAGTCCCAGGGATTGCTGGAATCTTAAATAGCCCATTTTAAGCTCCAATTCAGAAGCTTTTTGTCATGTTTAATAATGTGGTGAATAATTCCTTTTCTGTTAGTCGTTTCCTCTTTTATAATCCACAAGGATCTTTGAGCCATAGAATGGATATTTTCTGGAGCTATAAATTAAAAGTCCTTTGGATCCCGAACTTAAAATGGCCTTTTAATGTACCACTTCTGTAAATCCATTTATCTAGGTCTAAAGATTCATTAAAATCCATTTAAATGAAAGCATCATATAGGTATGTGTCCAATTCAAGGGGTGCTCATTTTGAAAGGAGAATGCTGCAGAAGACATTGGATATTCCTACATACAGTAGGACATTTAATAGGAACAAAATTTTTATTTTTAGAGAATATTAAATATTAGAACTACCTTTCTTTTCCTATTTTTCCCCCTTTCTTTTAATGTATAAGGGTAGTTAGAAGTTTAGTCCAGGGTCCAGTGACCACCTTTGGGTCCATGGAGAGTGTTCATGAAATCTGTGAACTTGAATAGGAAAAAAAAAAAAATTACATCTTCATTTATGCTAACCTCTCACTGGAATTTAGCATTTCTTTCAAACATGAATATAGGCATAAGACCAGAGTAACATTGGTACTGTTTGTGACATTGTGACCAAAAGAAATCATAGATATTGCTTAATCATATTAGAGTTATTGCAAATACCTCAAAATAGCATTTGGTTTATTACTCCTTTAAAAATAAAGTATTTATTAGACCTGCTATTGAGTTTCATTATTTAGTGTCCTAAAAAAAAGCACTTGTTACTATATCACAAATATGTTTTAAAATATTCTGATAGCTATACTTCAGTTTAATTTGTATTCTTTGTAATACGATGTGTATATATATAAAGTAGTCTCCACATCCAGCATGGAGCCCAACATGGGGCTTGAACTCACGACTCTGAAATTCAGACCTAAGCTGAGATCAAGAGTCAGTTGCTTAACAAACTGAGCCACTCAGGCACCCCTTACTATGTACTTATTAATTTTAAAAAATATTATTCTTAGAGGTAATGCATAGGCTTCATCAGGTATCCAAAGGTGTCCAGGTACACACACATGTACATATATATACATGCTCACATTGTGCTGGAACCAAGAAAGCATGTAGAATGAATGAGAAAACCTAGCATTAATTGATCAAATGTTGGATATTAGGCACTTCGATTGGATGGTGTCCTTTCGTCTCCACCAACTTTGTGAGGAGAGGTCATTATCATTGGCAATTAAGGCTTACAGCAGTAACCAGCCTCCAAAATGGCCTCCAATGATCCTTGCCCTTTTTCTATCCCCTCTCCCCTTGTAGAGTCCCTGCCCACAGTGTATCAGGTTGACCTCTTTGACCATTGTAATACAGTGAGAGCAACATTGTGTAACTTCTGATACTAGATCATAAAAAAGATTGCTCACTTGGGGGGACTCTAGTTACCATATTGTGAGAACATTTAAGCAGCCCTATGGAGAGGTCCACGTGGCAAAGAATGAGGTCTCCTTCTAACAGCTAGTACCACCTTCACAGCCTTCTAAGTGAGTCATCTTTAAGGTGGATCTTCCAGCTCCAGTCAGGCCTACAGGTTGTTCCAGACACAGTGGACATTTGGACTCCTCCCTCCAGAGACACCCTGAGCCAGAACCACTGATCTCAGCTACTTCCAAAATTCTTGACCCACAGAATATGTGTGAGATAATTGTTTATGATTGTTTTAAGCCCCTGGGTTTGGGGTATGGTTTATTAAATATCAGTAGATACCTGATACCCAGGGCTTACATAACTTTCCCAGGGTTGGAGGACTAGTAAATGACAGAGGTAGGATGGGGACCCAGCTGTGTTGATAAAGAGCTCTATTCTCCTCCACTTAGCAAGACAGCAGTGTTCTGAGAGAGAACCCTATATCCGTTCTCCTCCTTTTCCTTCATTACTCCTTTTTCTCTCTCCCTCTCACACGCCATAGACATGTAGTACTTGACAGTTGATTAAGTAGTGGGTCATCTATTTCCTACTTGATCCCCTTAACTTCTTGAAGGAAATTAGGCAGTGTAACAAAAACACTTGATAAAATTTATTAAGCAATTAATATGTTCTAAACAGGTTTCTAAGAGTTGAAATCAATCCCAAAAAGAGTCACGTATGTTACACTCTTATCACCCTAATGTGACAGGAAGTAAATGAAATTTCCCTTGATCTTCGCAATAACCTTGTCAGGTGGGTAGGCAGGTGACACGTCCCCATTTTATAGATGACTTGGCTGAGTTTAGTGTTAAAAGGACTTGCTAAAGCAATATGGTTTTTCTGTGTTAGAAGCAAGAGTAGAACCTGCTTCCCCTGATTGGAGTTAATCTCCTATCCCGCTGATACGAATGTATTAAAAGATAAAAGAAGAGTCACTAGGCTAATTTGTACAGCATTTATTTGAAGTAATGCCTTCTCTGTGTAGATATGAAAATATCTGAAGTCTGTACATTTCTTTGGAAGAACTTGGGTAAAGACCATCTTAACATTTGAATTTATATTCCCAATTTGAGGGGGGGAAGCAATGTGCATTGGATGGTGAATTGATCTCTGGATTATCCCTTGACCTTTTGGTGACATTCAAATGAAAGAAAACTAAACGAAATGATATATCTCCGCAGCATTCTAAGCCTACTGATATAAAATGTAATTTAAATACCAAACACCAACTTTCCCTGTTGCTCTTCTGTCTGATTTTTAAATAACATTTTCATTATTGTTTCTATAGTAGATTAGCCTGCTAGTTAGAAGGAAAACTCAAAACAAAATACATTTAAACCTGTAAATATCTTTTTATTTGAGAGAAAGATTGGGTGCTGTGAGAATTACAGTAAATTACTTAGCTGATATACACTAATATTGAAAATATCCTTTATAGATACTTCATTTAAAAATTTATTTCCACTCAATAAAATGTGCATACCATCAAGGGACTTGGAAAAGAGACAGATACATAAAAATAATAACAAAAATGCATTTGAGAGAAAAACTATTCACAACTCCTCTCACATTCATATAAGTTAATTTACCTAGTTTTATTTCAAAGCTTCTAGAAGTCATTAAGAAGATGATCAGTGGCCCCACAGAAAAAATAGACACAGAACATTGTGGCATGTTATGTTTTCCAGAAATGGCCACAATTATATTTCCAGAATCTGGTAGAAGCTGGTAGAACATCTGTGTTCTATCAGAATCTTGCTAGGTTCTGTTAAGATATGGAGTCTGTTTGTCTTTCTCTTGTACCTAGGTAGGACTTTGTTACTGCCTCTGTGCATAGAATACTGTCCCTCTGGGCACATAGTCTCTGTCCCTCTGTCCTATCCTCTCCCCATCTTGGGATACAGTCCTCTGAAATCCAATCACCGTGTGACGAAGGAACCCTAACCATGTGAAGAGGATGGCCATGTGACATAAATGTTCCAGCTGACAACCCCAACCAGGGTCTCAGCTCAGAGTCAGCATCAAATATGGGATGTCCTAAGTCCTGTCTTAAAAGATGGTTAAATCAGGCCTACCCACAATAATCTCCCAAAATGAAACTCAACTCATTAGACACTTCAGTTATATCTGCAAATCTGTTCACAACAACACCTTGATTAGTGTTTGACTGAATGACTTGGGACTATAGTTCAGCCTAGCCAAGTTAACACATTAAAAAGCCATCACAGGCATCATGAAGATGTCCTGATTTATAAATATATATATATAAACATAGATATATCTGTATATATAAATGTATCCTATATAAATATATATCATATATATTTGTAAATATACACACACTCCTTGAATTAGGTATATACTTCTCATTCTGTGATGTAACTCAGAGGTATAATTCTAAGAAGGGTGGGGTGGCAGACCTCTGTAATGATAACTCACGAGTTATAAAACTTCTTTGACATTGTTAATGATACCTTACTTTTGTTAATTTCTCTCTCAGAACATTGGCAAAAACAAAGTAGAGTTTGTTCAAGTTGTGACATTTGATATTCTGCATGTTTAAAATTATATTTTCAGTGGAAGTCCTTAAAGTTAAAAGGCTTTTGATTTGTCTATATTAACTTGACTGTCACAAGGCAATTTATGTTGTCTTGGCTTGTTCATATTCATGAGACAGGTATTGGTTTATTTATTTAAAAAAAAAATCTTACACAGGTGCTTGATGGAGGGCAAAGTATTATTTTTAAAGAGTTAAAAATATGACTTTATTACAGATGTAGAATAAATATGTACCAAGTTTTAGTAAGTCTTTAATGAGGAAGGCAATGCAGTGCAGGAATAATCTGAGACACTGGGTATTTGCGTATTTATAGGCATTTTGTTAAAAAGGAGAGGGCAGAACACGTGAATGAGATTGCTAGATTAGATACAAGACTGGTAAATATCCTACAGAACAATCAAATCATAATCTTTGTGATTATCTTTTGTATTAGACAAAATTTTGCAAGATGACCTGTAACTTCTTAGTAGGTGTAAAATAATCAAAAAATGCCTAGCAAATTTATAATCAGGTATATTCTCTTAGATAATTAAATCCATAGGTGGGCTTCGGAAAAATATGCTGGTACGATATTGAAAGGACATACTATGTATCACCACCACTATCCTCCCCTTGTTTCCGATTTCATGATAACTTTTTAACAAGGGCCTTCATTTTTGTGTCATAATAGCTGCCACAATGAAATTCTTTAAATAGTCCATGTGTTAGTATCTTAGAAACATTAAGATATTAAAAAAAGTATATGAATCTCTTAATTTTTTCTGAATTTTTCTGAGATTATTCTGAAACAATAAGTGTAAATTAGCAAAGAAGGTGAGAAAAAGAAGTTGTGAAAATGTAGTTATCCCCTAATACCATGATTTTTATCATACGGTTCCACTCTCTAAATTGGGAAAACAGATGGTAAAACTAACAAATTATGGGTACTTTCTAGATAACCTAACCTGTAAATACAATCAAGTGGGATGGCCTCCAGAATTAACCCAATAGAGAAATTCAAGATTAGACCTTCTCTGCTAATACTTTCAGTCTGCAGTTATCGAGTATACTTGAGACTGCATTCCGTGAGGTTATTCTGGTTTCATTAACATTTTGTCTAATTTCCACCCGAACGTCTACTTTTCACTTGCCTTTGCATTTACCATTTGCCAACGTCACACACGGAACTAAGATTCTTAAATGTAATTGACACCCATTTTCAAGAAATAAGGGTTTCGTCATGAAGGGTATTTTTAGGTTTATGGTAAATTTGTTCTCATTTTTAGTTTGTTCTTCAGACAAATAGTGTAATATATATTGTTCTTCCTTATTCTTATTGAATATTTTCTACTAAATCTGTCTTTTTATGATTCTAAAATGCCAGCTTCAGTTTTTTTATTAATTCATACTGACCCTGTGCAGAGCTGTCTATCTCAACTTAATGACTCTTTATAATATATGGATGGCATTCCCCTGCCATTAATGTTTAATGAATTGGCTCCTGATCCAATAGAGTCTAATAAAGGTAATCACTAGAATACATTGTCTTTCTGCAGTGCCCTAGAAACTTATTTATATTCCCTATTGTATACCTTTGGCCCATAGTCTTCTTTTTTGCCTTTTCCAATGCACTTTTGCTCAACCTCTTTTTCATTATTTAGTCCAAATGTATACATTTTTACACTTAATTTTTTTCCAGGTCAGGATGACAGTCTTCTGTGTGGAAACTTTAATAAGTATCAGCCCACATGATTGCTGGAGAGAAAGGAAACCTTTCTAAATACAGAAAGAATATAGATGTATTAATGTGCAAGGTAAATACTTGAAAAAGGAATCAAGGATTCTTATCGGACATATCTCTAGCTGATTGGTATTTTTGTGTACTCTGAATTTGAGGCATGCGTTTAAAAACAAAATTTGGGTTTTAGAATTAGGTAGTAGTGATGGATACATAACTTTGGGAATATACTAAAAATCATTGAATTTAGTACTTTGAAAAGGCAAATTTTATGACATGTGAATTATGTGTATGTATGTGTATGCGTGTGTGTGTGTGTGTGTGTGTGTGTGTGTGTGTGTGTATCTCAATAAAAATATTGGGACTGAATGAGTTGAAGGAGCAAAGCCGAGCATCTCCTGACATGATAAACACACACACATTCTCCCTTTTATTCACTCTAGTAAATGGACTCTTTCCATATCCCCAGTGAAAGGGATTTTGTTGTGCGTGGGAAATGGATCTGACATCGGTCTGTCACTAAAGAACCTAATCCGAAGCCATGTTTACACCAGCGTGCACTTCCTAAAGTCATCCTTCATTAGGATGTTTCGATTATGAGGGAGTTTGGCTCAGCCATCTATCACATCTGAACTGCCAGTTATTCTCTGTTTTGAATGCAAGCCCTATTCTTGGAACTTAACCCATTTCCAGCTGTCTGTTGTATCTACCTTGGGGCTCCGTAGACTTAAAGCCATGGTCTAAAACAGCTCTGAGAATGTTCCTAGCTGCTTGAATTGGGGGTTTCTGGTTTCTAGATCCTGTTCCCAGGGAGCATCCCGAGTAAGTTTTTAGATGCCCTTTTCTTTGTGTTTTGTTCCCTTTCCTTTCCTTCTTTCCTTAAAAATTAGTGAACTTTTCCTGTCCATACAATATCCATTTATTTAGATCTTTTATTTCTTTCTTCAGAATTTTGCCTTCTGTGTCATAAAGATCCTACATGTGTGTGTATTTTGTTGGATTTATACCTAAATATTTGATTTATTTATACAAATATAGATGTCATTGTGTTTTTTAAAAAGGGATTTTATTTTATTTATTTTTGAGAGAGAGAGAGTGAGCTTGAGCGGGGGAGGGGCAAAGGGAGAGTGTTGTCTTAAGACAGCAGCAGTTTGTTGTCTCACAGTTCTGGTGACCAGAGGTCCATAATCAAGGTGTCAGCTGGTCTGCACTCCCATCAGAACTCTACGGGAAAATCCATTTTTTGTCTCTTCCAACTCCTGGTGACTCCAGGCATGTCTTAGATTGTGACTGCATCATTTCAGTCTCTGTGTCTCGGTCACACTGGTTTCTCCTACGTGTATCTGTGTTTGTTCTTTATAGTTAAAAGAGCCAGTTTCTAAGGGTGCCTAGGTGGCTCAGTCAGTAAAGCATTTGCTTTAAGCTCAGGTCATGATCCCAGAGTCCTGGGATCGAGTCCTGCATTGGGCTTCTTGCTCAGCGGGGAGCTTGCTTCTCCCCCTCCACCCTGCTCGTGCTCTCTTTCTCTCTGACGAATAAAGAATAAAATCTTTTTAAAAAAATAAAAAAGAGTCTGTCTCTTGGTCTTCCCCTCTCTTTTTCCCATATGATTGGTTTTTTTTTTTCTTAAATTCCACATATGAATGGAATCATGGTATTTGTCTTTCTCTTCTTTCACTTAGCGTAATACTCTCTAGCCCCATCCGTGTTGTTGCAAATGACAAGGTTTCATTCCTTTTATGGCTGAGTAGTATTCTCTTCTGTATATCTATACCACATCTTTTTTATCCATTCATCAGTCATTGGACATTTGGGCTCTTTCCATAATTTGGCTATTGCTGATAATGTTGTTATAAACATAAGGGCATATGTATCCCTTTGAATTAGTATTTTTGTATTCTTTGGGTAAATACCTAGAAACAACAGGTGTTGGCAAGGTTGCAGAGAAAGGGGAACCCTCTTACACTGTTGGTGGGGCTATAAACTGGAGCAGCCACTCTGGAAAACAGTATGGAGTTTCCTCTAAAAGTTGAAAATATAGCTACCCTATGACTCAGGAATTGCACTATTAGGTATTTACCCAAAAAATACAAAAATGCTAATTTGAAGGGATATAAGGATATTTTGAATGGCATTTAGGACCCACTCAAATAATCCAGGATAAACTCCTAATTTCTAAATCTTTATTTATGGCTCCAAAGTCTGTCTGTCCATCTGTCTCTTGTTTTTTCCCCAAGTAATATTTACAAGTTTCAAGAATTAAGGCTTGATATCTTTGAGTGGCAATTACTCAACCTCTTACACTGAAGTTAAGAGGAAAGCATCCAGGTTCTCACCAGTAGGTATGATGTTGTTTTAGCTGTATGTTTTTGTAGATTTTCTTTATCTACAGTTGAGGAAATTAATTCTGTTCCTTGTTTCCTGAGAGTTTTTATCATGAATAAAACATTTTCTCAAGTTTTTTTTTTTTCTATATCTATTGATACCATAGGATTTTTCTTTTTTGACTGGTTGATAGGCTGGATTACATTAATTGATGTTTGAATGTTTGACAGCCATGTGTACCTGGAATAAATTTTACTTAGTCGTGTTCTATAATTATTTTGATACCTTATGGATTTGATTTCCTAACACTACTGAAAATTTTTACATCTGTGCTCATGAGGGATACTGATTTCTAGTTTACCTGTCTTTTTCTGATTTAGGTATTAGGGTAGCTCTAGCGTTGCAGAATGACTTAGGAAGCATTCCCTCTGTTTCTTTTTTCTAAGAGAGACTGTAGAAAATTGGTATCATTTCTCTCTTTAAATTTATGGTAGAATTCCCCAGTGGAACTTTCTGGGCCTGATGCTTCCTCTTTTAGAAGGTCATTATTTATTGACTGAATTTCTTTAATGAATACAGACCTATTCAGACACTGTGTTTCTTTTTATGTGAGTGTTGGGACTTTGATTCTTTTAAGAAGCTGGTCCTGTTTATCTAGGCTACCAAGTTTGAGATCATAGAGCTTTTCATAATGTTCTTGTATTATCTTTTTAATGTCCATGAGATTAGTAGTAATGATATCTGTTATTTCTAATATTAGTAATATATATCTTCTCTCTCTTTTTTTCTTGGTTTGGCTAGAGGTTTATTAATTTTATTGAACTTTTTAAAGGACCAGCTTTTGGTTTTATTAATTTTCTCTAATTGATATCTTGTTTTCAATTTAACTGATTTCTGCTCAGATTTTTATATATTTTCTTCTGAGTGCTTTAGGTTTCAATTGCTTTTCTATCTCTGGTTCTCTAAAGTGTTAGTTTAGATTATTAATTTTTGGATCTTTCTTCTTTTCGAATATATGTAATCAGTGCTATATATTTCTTACTAAATACTACTCTCCTTGTATCCCACAGAATTTGCTAAATTGTAGTTTAATTTTCATTTAGTTCAAAATATTTGAAAATGTCTCTTGAGACTGTTTGACTCATATATAATTTAGAAATGTGAAGTTTTATCTCCAATTATTGTGGCACGTTCCACCCATCTTTCCACTATTGATTTCTACTTTAATTCCAGTGTAGTATAAGAGTAGACATTGTATAATTACAGTTCTTTTAATTTTGTTAAGCTGTGTTTTATGGCTTAGGATGTGATCTGTGTTGGTGAATATTCTCTGTGAGCTTGAGAAGAATGTGTAATTCAGCTGTTGTTGAATGAAGTATTCTGTATATGTCTGTAAGATCCAGTCGATTGATGGCACTGTTCAATTCAACCATATACTTACTTTCTACCTGCTGCATCTTTCAATTATCAATAGGGGGTTATAAAAGTCTCCACCCATAAGAATGGATTTTTTATTTCTCTTTGCATTTCTATTAGTTTTTGCCTTACATATTTTGAGGCTTTGTTTTTAGATGCACACAGTAAGGACCATTTCATTGTTTGTTTTTTTGGAGAACAACCTCTTTATCATTAAGTAGTTCCCCTCTTTATCCCTGATAATTGTCTTTGTTTTGAAGTCAGCTTTGTCTGAAATTTCTTGTGATTGGTGTTGGTGTAGTATATCTTTCTGCATTTCTTTACTTTTAATATATCTACGTCATCATATTTGAAGTGGATTACTTGTAGACACCTTATGGTTGAGTCTTGTTTTTTTTTTTTTTTTTCTTTAATCCACTCTGGCAGTCTGTTTTTTATTTGTGTTTTTGAACATTTGTATTTAAAATGATTATTGATGCTGTTAGATTAATACTTCCAGGTTGTAACTGTTCTCTATTCCTTGCACCTGTTCTTCATTTCTTTTTAAATCTTCCCTGGTCTTAAATAAGGATTTTTGCATGATTCCATTTTCTATCATGTAATTAGCATATCAGTTATACTTTGAAAATGTTTCATTGTTTGCCCTTGTGTTTTCAGTAAACACTTGCAACTAATTTTAGTCCACTTTCAAATAACCTACTGCTTCATGGTAGTACAGGTCCTTTATAACAGTGTGTCCTCTATTTTTCTCTCTGACCCTTTATGAAATTGTTCTTCCTTGCGTCTTTTATTTACATGCTATAATCACCCAATAGAAGGTTTTATTACTTTGAGCAGTCCCTTATTCAAACAACTCAGAATAAGAGACACAAAAGCTTTTATTTTTATTTTTTATCTCTCATGCTTTTCCTTTCTTTATGTAGTTAAGATTTCCGTGTCATTTTCCATCTCTGTGAAGATCTTTTAACATTTGCCAGGTGAGTCTACTGGTGAAAAATCCTTTATTTCTTGTTTGTCTCAGAAACTGTTTATTTCTCCTTGACTTTTGGATGACAGTTTTGCTGAGTGCATAATTATAGGTAGGTGATTTGGGGGGGGGGGGGTTGGTACTTAAAATGTTTCACTCCATTCCCATTTTGCTTGAATCATTTACAGCAAGAAATCAGACATGTCCTCCACAGATAAGTAATATTTTTCCTTTAAATGTTTTCATGGTTTTCTCTTTGTCTATGTTTTTTTGTTTGTTTTGTTTTTTGCAGGTTGAATATATTATGCTTAGATGTAGATATTTCAGGATTTATTATGCTTGGTGATCTCTAGGCTTCCTGGATCTGTGGTTTGCTATCTGTCATTAGTTTTGAAAATTTTTCAGCAATCGTTACATCAAATTTTTCTCTCTCCCTGTCATTCTCTCTCTTTCTTCTCTTTTGGTATTCCCATTACAGTTTTTAAAAATTGTCCCACAATTTCTGAATGTTCTGTTTTGTTTGTTTGTTTGGTTGGTTGGTTGGTTGGTTGGTTTTTTTTTTTGCTTTTTGCTTTTTAGTTTGGAGATGGTTCTGTTGACATGTCTTTTTTTTTTTTTTTTTAAGGTTTTATTTATTTGTGTGAGAGAGAGAGTGCACAAGGAGGGAGGGGCAAAGGGAGAGGGATGAGCAGACTCCCTGCTGAGCAGGAAGCCTGGTGTGGGGCTTGATCCCAGGACCCTGAGATCATGACCTGAGCTGAAGGCAGATGCTTAACTGACTGAGCCACCCAGGTGCTCCTCTCTTGAAATGTGTTAAAGTTCACCCATTCTTTCCTTGGTCATGTTCTGTTCACCAATAAGCCCATCAAAGGCATTTTTCACTTCTGTTAAAGTTTTTTTTTTTTTTTTCCTTAGAATTTCCATTTGATTTTCTCTTTGAGTTTCCATCTCTGTGCTTACATTACCTGTTACTGCATGTTGTCTACTTTTCTAGTGGAGCCCTTAACATCCAAAGTTTAATTCCTTCCCTGATAATTCCAAAATCTGTCATATCTGAGCCCACTTCTGATGCTTTGTCTCTTTAGATTGTGTTTTTTCCTTGCCTTTTAGTGTGTCTTGCGATTTTGTTATTGTAGAAAGCAGGAAATGTTATGTCAGGTCATAAGAACTTAGATTATTAGGCTTTTATTGTGAGATGTTATATTTAATACATCTAAGAACTGGACTGTGTTTAATGTTTGTTGTAGTTATAAATACCTTTTCCTCCCCTGCTTTCTGTGGGTTTCCTTAAGAAATCGTCTGTAAATAATGTCTGTGTCTTTCATCTATCAGTTGTAATCCATTGTTATACTAACTGTTC
The DNA here is from genome assembly GCF_017311325.1 of Ursus maritimus. Classification (NCBI taxonomy): domain Eukaryota; kingdom Metazoa; phylum Chordata; class Mammalia; order Carnivora; family Ursidae; genus Ursus; species Ursus maritimus. Next base: position 30,321,705 of record NW_024423786.1, read on the forward strand.
ATCTAGTGGTGAGATGTATTGGTCATAGTTACAATTCTATAATGTTATAATCAAATCTCATAGTTACAATTCTATAATGTTATAATCAAATCTCATTTGTTAGGGGGTCTGATTCCCTGGGCTGTGATTTTAGAAGCATTTCATAGTCTTTTTCTTTAATTTTTTTGTCTCCTATTGTGAGTCAGAAAAAGTAGAAGGGGTTGGAATTGGTTAATTCCCCTTCCCCAAAGTCAGATAAAACTCTGGTTAAATAGATTCCCTAGGATGACATGCTTTTAGTATGAGAACAATCTGGGAAACTTTCAAAACAGTTACTTTTTCCCTCTCCTGAAGGGATGTTTCCTCCAGTCTTCATTATGAAAACATGGTGGGCTTCCTAGAGTTAAAGCCACCAAAAGTGTGGAGTCTGTCCAAAGACTGGGTGCTTAGGAGTTTTTAACTCTCAAGTTAGTTCTCATTAAGCCTCCAGCAATTTGCTAAAATTACCATTTATGTGTTTCCAACCATTACTAGCTCCTTCTGTTTTAGCTTCAGGTAAGCTGATCTTGGCTATGATTCTTTGTATTCTCCTATCTCTGCAAAATGTGGGGTGGTGACTTGCCCCATAACCTCAATTTTCTGATGGTTCTGAAAAAAAATTTTTTTTTCTTCTGTTGGTTGACTTTTTGTTTTGGTGAGGATGAGAATGATGGCTTCCAACCTCCTGACATGTCCAGCCCAAGAAATTTTCATGCAAATGGTTGATAGATAAACCCAGAAATTTGTACAATCATATTAATTTATAAATTGATATTTTCTTATGTTTCCACTAATTTCTTGCCCACCAACACTACTTCAGCAGAGGATTAAGATGCCACTAAGATTTTTAAAGTAAATACAAGTTTAGGTGCTGAACCTTTTGTACATTTGAAATAGGAATTTAAAAAATATTTTGTGGGGAAAAATAAAAACATATTTTGTGATTCACCTTGTTTAGTTGTTACATAAACACTACTGGAACATCTCCATTTATTGAGACAGGTTTTCTCACCAGTTTTACATCTTGTAGACTCTCAGACATGGTGGACTCCGAGTATCCCAATATACTTTGCACCATTATTATCCTTTTTCTCAGTTCTGAAAAAAAATATTTGTGCAAATGAGTGGTCTGTTAACAACATAAGCAAGATGTTTTAGCATGCATCTCTCAGGCTGCTTCTATATCTATAAGGGGATATTGGAGTATAAAACATAAAAATTCTCCAGATTGTTGCTTAAGCCTACCCTGATGGTCATCTAGGAAAAGAGCAATAACTACTGCCTTGCTCTTTAATATGTATGAACTAAATGTGTGCACATGTAAATATGTGTCCAGTTTCAAAACCACAGACTGCAAGCTTTTGTACACGGTAACCTTAAGATGGATACTGAGATACCACATGAGAATAGAATATGTTGGTTTAGTTTGGGTTACTGACTTTCCTGTATAAGCACTTGGGGACTCTCTATAATCCATCAGGACAAGGTTACTCAGATTTAACCTCCCTTCCTAACTGTGAATTTAAGGGTCGCATACTATATGCCAGCAACCATGCTAGTCACAGCTATATGATAGTGACCAAGATACCATCTGTGAACTCAAAGAACTTTCTTTTTAGTGGGGCATAAGACAAATGTTGACTGTCAGTTTTGCACAAGACTGCCAGAAAAACCTATATTGATAGAGCAAAGTTATGCTTTTAGACCTAACACAGTAAGGGGTATGCCACTTTGAAAGAATCTGAGTAGATTCTCAAAATAGGGAAATTAAGGTAGTGTATTTATGAAGTTTAGGGTTTGAACTTGGTTATTTTAAAGCAAGTATTGCAAGTCAAGAAACTGATTGGAGTTGAGCAGAGTTTGGGACATAATAGCTTTGTGTTGATGCTATAGAAAGTTGAGGGTCTTGAAGTAGCCTTGATGAATAAACTGATTGCTTGTTAAATAAACTATTTTAGTTCATAGATTTTTGTTCCAGGAACATGTATTTCCTACAGCAGGTAGCTAAGTTGTTCTTATTCGTTGTTCGTAATAATGAACAGAGGAATAAGAATATGCTTAGTTCCAGAATTTTCACAAAGGGACATGAAATTGTTAGTTTCAGTTATCACAAGTTAATGAACTGAAATCCTTGAAGTGTAGCCATAAGGAGGATTTAAGTAAAAGGCAAAATTCTTATCCTGTTAAATGAAAGAAAAGGATCTTCCTCTTCCTTGCTATTCTCATTTAAAAAAAAATAATTAGATGAATTTGGGAAAACTCTTTTGTTATATTAATAAAATTCTATTTGGGGATGCGAATTAAAGTATTTTCTTTCCTAAAGTAAAGTTATGGACTTTAAAAAGCAGTTTTTAAGCCTATTGCAGTTACAATCATCCATGCTCAATTTGAAGACATGAGTGTTTTCATTTAGGTCTTTAATAGTTAGCCTAGGCTGGGCTGGGCCACATCTGCTGGCTGGGCTCTCAGGCCTGCTGTATGCATACTTCTTTTTTTTTTTTTTTTTTTTTAAAGATTTTATTTTTATTTATTTATTTGACAGAGATAGAGACAGCCAGCGAGAGAGGGAACACAAGCAGGGGGAGTGGGAGAAGAAGAAGCAGGCTCATAGCGGAGGAGCCTGATGTGGGGCTTGATCCCATAACACTGGGATCACGCCCTGAGCCGAAGGCAGACGCTTAACCGCTGTGCCACCCAGGCGCCCCTCTATGCATACTTCTAATAGCACTCTCACTTGTTTCTGCTGGACCTAAAATTCCTGAACTCAGTCCAGTAGACTCCAAGAGATTGCCTGTTCTTTGTATTAATAGTTTTGTGCTTTTTCTTGAGTTATGTGAAATAGTTAGGCTATTGCCTTAATTTTGGAAATACTTGTTGTTATGGATATGTTTTTGTTATATATTTTATTTTCATAAAATCCAACCATTTTTTAAATTTTATTTATTCATTCATTCATTCATTCATTCATCAATCATAGCTGATAACAACTATTCTCAAAAGTGCAAAGGGAAATATAACAGTTAAATGGATATACCCACATAATAAATGTTAAATTTATTTTGCTCATCCCATATATAAGGTATATTCTAAAGCAAGTATTCAGGTCAAATTTTTTTTTTAAAGATTTTATTTATTTATTCATTTGACAGAGATAGAGACAGCCAGCGAGAGAGGGAACACAAGCAGGGGGAGTGGGAGAGGAAGAAGCAGGCTCATAGCGAAGAGCCTGATGTGGGGCTCGATCCCATAACGCCGGGATCACGCCCTGAGCCGAAGGCAGACGCTTAACCGCTGTGCCACCCAGGTGCCCCTCAGGTCAAATTTTTTGTCCATCCTTCCTCACATATGTATTGAATGACTGATAAGTAGTTCATAATATGTATCCGAGGTGCTGGGTGTTTGGAGCTGGGGATTCACTGGTGAACAGAATGGAACCAATGCCTGCCCTCAGGGAGCTTATAATTGAGTAAGGGAGAAAGATGTTGAACCATGAATGAGATACCTGCGTGTAGTATTGGAGTCCTGATAAGGGGTGTGAAAGAATGATCTGTTATTATAAAAGCTGACCTGAGAGTGAAAGGAGGATAAGGAGAATGAAAGGAGACCATGAGGCAAAGAGTGGTCTACGTAGAGAGAACAATCATGCAGGAACCCTAATGAAGAAAGGACTAGGACTCAAGTACCTATCAGGATTGCTGAAAGGAATTTATCATTGTGGTATTGTTTTCTTTAAATGTTGATTATTTTTTTAAAAAAGCTATTTTAGTGAAAGTTATATAAGTGATTTTTAATATTTATGTAAACATGAAATGCTTTTATTAATTTCTCTATAAGTTTCAGAACATTACATTTTTTTGTAATTTTAAACTTTTTTGAAAGATCTTTTAACATGTCCTTCTTCAACACTGAGTTCTCATCTGCATACTTGCCAACGGAAATAGTAGTTTCACCTGAAGTAAACAAACCTAGAATTTAGGAGGTACCATAATGATAATTGCTGCCTCAAAATAGTTGTTTACTGTCTTTTTGTTTATTGACAGTGACTAGAATCATGCCAGCAGTATAATCATCATAAAGAATAAAGAGGCTTTTCTTTTAAACAGAGAATTATGCTTCTAATTTAATAAAGTTTCGCTTAAAAAAGAATTGTATATTAATTAAAAGAAAAATGAAGTTTTTATTTTATCCTGTGCTTATGCAGAACATTAGAGAAATCCCCAAATCTCTTAATCTTTATTTTCCAACTGACTGAAAGGCAGTCATAAAATGCCTGTATAAGCAAATTATCTCTTACCTTAGAAGTTCTCTTTATGTAAATCTACATTTTGAATAGAATGGCTTCTCAGATCTGGTATTTGTGGTTTTTACATCAATCCATTGTTTACCTGTTAAATAGTGGGCAGATTAACTACATAGAGATGAGTCAGATAAATTCAAAGTGAGTTAGTCACTGGTTATTTTGATAGTGTCTCTGAGACCCAATTCAAAGGATACTCCTTGATTTACCATTATCAGTCATCTGGTTTTGTTATCGGTGAATGCATGGAACTCTAGAGTTCCATTTTCAAAATCACGGTTTGCACCTCACATAGTGGAAGGAAGAGCCTACACACGTCTGTTGAATCATATGCAGTTGGGAATTTTTCCTGCCTTCCTTGGTAGGTCTGTCCACCTGCCCCTCTACTGAGCTCAGGGATTATAGTTCTAACATTTGTCTTTATGACATCAGCCTTAAGTTTGTACAAAAGTAACCATTCTAATAATGTGCTCATCCTTACTAAAGTTCAGAACTTCAGAATAATATTTGATTACTTTTGGGAGTCCTCATCAGTCAACCTCAGGATTTGCTAAGAGCGCTTTGAGGGAATTGGTAGAGAATAAGTAAAAAACTTCTCATTACCACTTGCTACAGGTGCCCTATGATGCACATTGTCCCAAACACACTGCTTTTCCTGATATGTGATAGTCTTCCTGAATAGCCTCTGGGTCCTGCATCTCTGCAAATTTAGGCAAATCTTCTGTTTAAGGCTGAGCCCATGTGTTTCTCATCTACACAGCCCTCCTTAATTCTCCTACCCTAGCTAAGAGTTGTTTGTATCTTCTGTACCTTGAGCCTCATTTCTAGAGGTACTTGGCAGATTCTGCCTTATTGGAATAAATATATAAACATCACTTTAATTTCTTGAGAGCCAGTTTACAATCTTATTTGTGTTTGCATACGTCAGAGCACTGAAAATCTGCCAGCTCATCGGCAAGGCATTCTTGAGTTGCCTAGAATATGAAGGCATTCCTGNAGGGTGGTGTTGAGCTCGAGCTCCAGAGGTGGGCTGACTGGATCTAGATGTTAACTCCACCAACTAGTAGCCTTTATTACCTTGAACTAGTTTCTGTACCTTCGTTTCCTTACTGGGTTGTCATGAGGACTTAATGAAACACAGCACATAAAACATCTAGTGCTATACCTGGAGATGAGTACGTGCTCACAAAACATTAACAAGCATGATGGATGGGAATTCAGAATGTGCCTGAAGCCTCATCATTGCTATTGACTTTTTTTTTTTTTAAGATTTTATTTATTTATTTGACAGAGACAGCCAGTGAGAGAGGGAACACAGGCAGGGGGAGTGGGAGAGGAAGAACCAGGCTCCCAGTGGAGGAGACTGACGTGGCGCTCGATCCCAGGAACCTGGGATCATGCCCTCAGCCAAGGGCAGACGCTTAACGACTGAGCCACCCAGGCACCCCTGCTGTTGACTTTTTTATGCATTTGCAGATGATCTCTGAGCCTCCACTCTCTGCTAGGCAGTACGCTAGGTGTTGAAACTACAAAAGTGAATGTTAAATATCTTTGTAACATGGAAGAGGAAGAAACAATACCAGCAACAAAAGCTCAGTGGGGGTTAGCATGGGACTTTTGTGTGTACGAGGCAATGATGTGGTCAAGTGAATTATATGGTAAGGGAGTTCATATGTACCATAAAGTGAGTATCATCTGATCTCATATTTACTAAGCTCTGATAATATGTATGGATCTGGATTCTAACATCAATAAGTAAAATTATTTTGAAATCATTCCTACTTTCTAGTTTAGCTAATTTCTAACTCATTGATGAATAAGCTCATCGTCAGAGATGCTAATACGGAATGAATGAATGAAAGCTGTGCTTGTCTTTTTGTCTATGCTAGTTTTTCATTGCTAACAAGCTATCACGGACCTCAAAGATGGGCAGCAGAAGGTAGCCCCCAAACTGCAACTATTTACTATATCTTTCTGTAGATTCTTGGTAACAGACAACAGGAAGAAAATGCCCCAGCAGTCAGACATGGGTCTTGTTCTGTTGATTGTGGTAGAACACAATTCTTTGTCTAGTTGGAGACCTTTGAAAGTTATCTTTTGATGCCCTTTCTATCTCCTGTCGAAAGAAGAACATCGTTTTTGCAGTCTGCTGTGCAAAGTGGTTTAATGGCAAGATAGGATTTCTTTGAGAAGATAAAATCCCCTCCAGCATTCATCCCATGCTTCTGTGTGAATTCTTTTTCTTTCTACCATTACCTCCTTCTGTCTCTCCTCCACACTTTGAAGTGGCCAAAGATGAACTAATCTCTGAAGTCGAATATAGAGCACTGCTTTGAATCGTGGCCCATTTTAATTTGAGCTTTTTCCTACCTCATTTTTTCAGAAAAATCCTTCCATTTGACTTTTAATAGGGGTCATTGTATGAACAGTATTTCATAAAAGTTATAGTTGTCAAAGTTTTGCATTTGTATGATAATCTATAGTCCAAGTACTTTTATGCTTGCACATCCATTACGAATTCCGCCCATTTTCTGAAAAGGGAAACCACTTTCCTCTCCCCATACTACAGGTGAGGTCATTGAGGCCAACGCCTGGGCTAGTGAAAAGGTGAAATCTGTTTCATGAAGACACACCTACCTCACCGTGTAAGCAGGAGAAACTAACTTCCCAGCCGGGCCTCGTAAGGAAAGGCAGGGCAGGTCTGAGTCTCTGCTTCACTACCATTTTTCTCTGCTTGCCAGCCTGCTTTGTTTGTCTTTGCCTGGGGTCCTACATTCCTGCATGACTTGGCTTCCCAGGGTACTGAGTCTCTATCACCAGACTTCACCGGATTAGTAAAGACAGACTCATCCTTTGAATTGTAGCTATAAATTCTCTAGGTGGATGTAATCTGATTGGCTGGCCCAGTGTGGGTTAAGTGTATGCCCTTCGTCATTTCAGATCCGGCTGTGTATGGGGGCTAGTGGAAGGCTTTCGGAGACAGGTTATATGGGCCAGGAGAGGCACTGAAAGGAGTCTTCTAACCAACTCATGCATTTACAACTAATTGCAGGTTTAGGATATGTTCATCCATACATGCAGAGCTCATTTTTTTTTTTTTTTAATGATTTGGAGTAAGTTGTTTTAGTGAAGTTAGTGGGTTTTTTTTTCTCCTTCTGAGTTGCCATAACACTTTGTGGTTTCTTCTCTTAATCCCTTCCTTTGATTTAAACAGTTCTTTCTGTCACTCCTTCATTAGGCTGTGAGCTTCTGGTGGACAGTGACCATGTGGTAGTCACTCTTCAGGTTCTCAGTGCCTGCACAGTGCTAGCATATTGTAAGTGTTCGGTAGATGCAGGTCAAATGAAGAAACACATAAAAGATTGTGTCAAAAGTTACCTCTTTGTGACTCTATTTTGCATTTAAATCATAAATGACCAAAATAACTTCTTAAAGTGATGAGTAAAATCAACTTTTATGTTGTTGAGATGTACTGCTCATGTGACGTAGTCACAGTGCATTAGGAAAACACCAGGATTCCTTGCAGTACCAGCCACTGGGTGATCCCAAGTAAGTGCACCTGCTGGTCAGTGGAAGAAAACTATTTCTGATTCTAAAAAATTCTAGATTTCAAATGAGTGGACAGTAAATCCCAGGGATTGAATATACCAAGTTAAGTTTTCAAATAAGTAGAAGATGTGGAAAACTGAAAATATCTTGAATGCCCATACTTATTTCCTTAGATACTATTTTTCAGTTTTTATTTTGAAAGTATTTACTGATTAAAATGGTATTAATTTTCTATGGCTGTCATAACAGATTATCCAAAACAGTGACTTAAGGCAACTAGAATTTATTTTGTAGTTCTGGAAGTTGGAAGTCTGAATTAGACTCCTTGCGCTAAAGTCTCCTTGGGCTAAAGTCAAAGTTTTGGCAGAGCTGTGTTCCTTTCTGGAAGCTCTAGGAGAGAACTCATGTCTTCACCTTTTCTAGCTGCTAGGCACTGGTGGCATTTTTGGCTCATGGCCTTTTCCTCCATCTTCAATTCCAGAAAGGGCAGGTCATGTGCCTCTCACTTCTCATCACTCTGACCTCTTCAGGCTCTCTCTTCCAATTTTTGCAGATCCTCATGGTAACTCTGTACCTGCCTAGATAATCCAGGATAATCTTCCTACTTCAAAACCAGCTGATTAGCAACCTTAATTTCATCTGCAAACTTAATGACACTTTGCAATGTAAGGTATCATATTCATAGTTTCCAGAAATTAGGGGACAGACATTTTTAAGAGGCCATTATTCTGCCCATCATATCTATTGTGAACATAGTCTGGTACTACGGAGGATATGAGTAAACAATATATTATAATCAAGAAGTCTATTGTCTAATGAAGAAGTCAGTGCCAGATAACCTAAATCTATCTAGTGGCAAATTCTCTGTCTCAAAATTTCCTCATCACTTACTTAAATGTCCAGCCTCTCAATCTGTGTGCCTATCTCAGGTTGTGTTTCCTGGCCATAATTATAGGGTTGCCTCTACTGAGGATCTAATGTGTGTCAAGACTTATAGTCATTATACTAAGGTATATTGCTATGAACAAGATATCACTTTTTGACTAGACAAATGAATATGTTATTATAAATAAATTATGAAATAAAATAATTTTCCCTAAAACTCTTAGTGATCTAATCTGAGAATGAGAAGTTAAAATTGCAAATTATCTCAAAGTTAAGTTATATTTAAAATCCTCAGGCTAAATAGCCATAAGAGACACAGATTCTTAAACATAATATTATGCTAAAAACTAAGTTTGGACTCATTTTCAAGGAGTTAAAGCAATAAGGTGTTAATGGCAGAAAAATCTTTTTCTTTTTTTTTTTTAAGTTACCTTCTTTGCCCATTTAGACTTCAAGGACAAGTTTGAGGATCTATGAATGATATCCATAGTTTGCATTTAAATTTGAAGGTTATTTATTAAGTGACATTTTCAGTGAGATACAAAACCTTCCTCCTGGTTAGTGATTGCGCAAAGTCATTTTTAGTACGTGTGAAAGAGCAGTGAATCAGGATATTTATAGTTTAGCACTTTTTAAAATGTCCTTCAAATATGTGCACACATAATAGCTTCATAGAAAACTGAGTCCAAGCTTCACCGGGCTTAGACTAAATATCAAACTCAGCCTTCCTAAAGGGGTTTGCACCCATGTGTTTGTGGTGGTCAGCAATCTAGAAAAAAATATAATGCCAGAAAAATAATGTATTAGGAGCAGTCCTAGATCAGATGCTTTCGTTTTACCTGAATTGGCTGTTACTAAGCCTTTAAATATTTGCTGAATAATGAATTAATGATGTATAGGTGAAAGCACCAAGTATAGAAGAACAGTCCCGAGACAGTTAAGCTCTTGTGCTTCTCAGACTGGGATTTTTAGGGCTAATTGGTTTTGTCTTAGCGGAGGGCACATGGATACATAGGATAATTGTGCATCTTCCTAAAAATGAATTTTACTTAAATATTTGAGGGAACTAAGTTAAATATTTTACGTGCTGAGTAACTTAAAATATTTTTATAGTGTGGCAAAATTGTTATATTATTGGGAATAAAATTCACATTTTTAAGAACTGCATTTACTTCTTTCTAATTTTTATCAAATATCTGAAAAATTTTATAGCATTATACAACTTACAAGCGTTTCCTATTATGTATGTGTGTGTGAAATCAAACAGCTCTGTAAGTTTTCTTATTAAAAAACAAAACTCTACAATATCCTTCCTCCCTCAACCTCACTCCCCATCCTCCTTTTAAACCAATTATTTTGGTATTTACCTGCATATCTCTAAATAATATTTATACTGCTACTTTTATTTTTTGTTTTAAGCCTTTTTTATTGATTTTCCACTATGGACGCAGAGGAGGTAACTGTCCTTCATCTTTCCATTTGTACTGCCCATGATTCCCCTTCTTCCCCTCTGCATATGGTGTGACTCTAATTTTGATGACATCAGTGTTCCATATTTACTTTAGTGTACTGTATAAATACCATCTAAAGCTGAGCCATGGGGCGGAGTTCCTTACCTCACTGTTGTTTTCTCTGAAGTAATAATTGTCTTCTTTTTAAAAGTAGTTTTGTTTCCTAAATACAGCAACCTCACCCCTAAACGCTTCAGTTTGCCTCAATGCCTCCTCAAGATGTTTATGTGGTCAGTTTTCTATTAGTTTTCTCTTCCTGAAGAAGCCTGTCCTGGAGCCTGGCTCTCGGCTGTGCCTGGTGTACTCCATGTCCAGAGACCCTCTGTTTGACCATCTAAGGAATGAAGCTTGCATCATTGGCCAGGGTAGAGGCAAGACAGTTGCCTGGCTGTAGGGAAATGGAAGAGATCGGTGGATTTGTTGTTTCTTTTGGTAACACTTTGATTGAGCTATAAGTCATGAACCGTACCATTTGTCTACTTAAAGTATATAATTCCAGGGGCGCCTGGGTGGCTCAGTCGGTTAAGCCTCTGCCTTCAGCTCAGGTCATGATCTCAGGGTTCTGGGATCGAGCCTCCCTCTCCTTCTGCCCCTCCCCATCTTTTGTGCTCTTTCTCTCTCTCTTTCTCAAATAAGTAAATAAAATCTTTTTTTTTTTAAGTACATAATTCCATAGATTTTTGTTTATTCAGAGTTGTGCAACCATCAGCACTGTCAATTTAGAACATTTTCATCATCCCAGTAAGAAACCCAAAACTCATTAGCATTCACTATCCATTTCCTCCAGCCCTCAGCCACCATTAGTCTACTTTTTGCCTCTGTATTTTGTCCTACTCTGGGTATTTCATCTAAATGGAATCAGATGATATGTACTCTTCTGTGACTGGCTTCTTTCAGTTAGCGTTATGTTTTCAAGCTTTATCCAAGTTGTAGTGTAGATCAGAAACTTCATTTCTTGTTACTGTTCATACATTTCATTTATCTTTTTATCAATTGGTGAATATTTGACTTCTTTCCACTTTTGAGCAACTGTAAATAATGCTGTTATAAACATTCATGTATAGAAGTTTTTCATGTGGGCAGATGCTATAGTTTCTCTTGAGTATATACGTGGGAGTGCAGTTACTGGGTCAAATAGTAACTGTGCTTTCACCTTTTGAGGAGACGCCCAAATGCCTCCCAAGGTGTATGCACAGTTTTATGTTACCAACAGCAGTATAGGACCGTTCTGATTTCTCCCTTCTGTTATCCTTTGTTATTGACTGTACTCTTTGGTGGTAGCCATTGTAGTGGGTGGGAGGTGGTAGCTCATTGTGATCTGCGTTTCTCTGCTAGCTGATGATGTGGAGTGTCTTTCCGTGTGATTGCTGGCCATTTGTGGATCGTGTTTGGAGAAATGTTTGTTTAGATCTTTTACCCATTTTTTTTTAATTGGGTTGTCTATTTATTGAGTTGTAAGAGTTTTATATATACCACATAGAGGCCCCTTATTAGATATATGATTTGCAAATATTTTCTCTCATTCTTTAATTTTCCTTTCACTTTCTTGATGGTATCTTTGAAGCACAGACTTTTTACGTTTGATGAAGTCCAGTGTATCTATTTTTGTTGTTGCTTGTGCTTTTGATGTCATTTTTAAGAAACCAGTGCCTAATGTGTGGTCATAAATATTTGCACCTATGTTTTCTTCTGAGTTCTATAGTTTGAACTCTTGCATTTAGATCTTTGATCCATTTTGAGTTAATTTTTGAATACAGTGTGAGGTAGGAGCCCAGCTTCATTTTTTTTTTTCACTTTTTCCACAACCATTGTTAACGCGACTGTTCTGTCCCAAACCACATCATGTTTAAAGATATCAAAGCTCAAATACACTTTCCCCTTGTTAATTATGTACCTCTGTGTTTTTCATCTTCAGAGTGTGCTTTCTTTCTTCACTATCTCTATGTGCTTCCGTTGAAAAGTTTGAAAAGAATCAGTATAAAGAAAATAAACTACGATGGATATAACCCCAAACAAGAAGGCTCTTAGAAATAGACTTTTCATTGAAAGAAGCTGTGGAGAATATGCAAGGAAGGCAGCTATTAAGCTAGAGGTCAGTTTAGGTCATGTTTTCTCAGGAGGGGTGATAGTACCCCCAAGTGGGTAAAAATTGGTTCTTAGGAAAAGTAAAAATCTTAACTCTTTTCAGGTATGAAGCATAGACATACACATAGATATATGGGAAATTTGTGGTATTAAACTTCAGGGGAGCAATTAGGAAAGTATATAAAAGGGTTCATTAGGGAGACAGTAGTGAAAAAAAAAAAAAAACCACTTGAGAAACACTAGGTTAGTGTTAGGTGAAATGCCACTTCAAAATTTCCTTGAACTTTCCATAAGTGACCTATGATGTATATGCATGATTTTGGCATATCACGCTGTGCAGTAATTGCCATGCACTTGGGTATTGAAAACCACCTAAATAAAGGACACCAGAAAAGGGGCATCTGATCCAACTCCTGGGTATTGAAGCCATCCCCAGTAAAGGCTTTTTAGGGAATTCTAAATGTTTGCTCTCTTGTGCTTTTATATAAACAATCTATTAACTTAATATCTTGCAATAGATTTGTTGTTTGTTTTATGAGGACTAAATAAGACAGTAGAGCCTGCGTTTTGTAGTAGGGAGAGGTGGTGTGGCACCGAGGGTTTTCAAATCTTTTCTTAAATGGAATATCCCTTATGATAACGTTCTACTGTCATACTGTCTTCTTTCTTTAGAAGCCAAAAGTTTTCTGCCCACTGGTTTTGATATGTCTAATGGAGACTAAGTGATCGGTAGAAAGGCTTTATTAGTGAACGTACCGGCTAAATGGATTGAAAATCTCTTCCACTAGAGTCTGTCTTTCCATGCTTTTGATCGTGCTGCTTTATCATGTCTGTATACAAGAGTGTTATATTTGCTGGATAGGGTGCTGCTACCTACAGAGTGATTTTTAGAGAACATTCCCCCTGAGAATGTAAATGTGGAAAAGTAAGGACGAATGAGTGTTTCGGTAGAAGGCTTTCTCTTTGGATCCATCTCTGTTATTTTTCTTCCCTACTTAGGTGAATACAATGGAAGATGATGATGCATATTTTGTTGGTGGTATTCTTAGCCAACCACCTCAGGACATCAAAATGTTCTGAAAGAGAAGCATTTCAGATAATTGGTAAAGTTACCAACATAAATCTAAAACATCTCCAAAACAACAAAAAACAACAACAACAAAAACCTTTCACTTTCTCCCCGACCTATTACCAGGGACGCTTCAAACTATTCCAGGGTGATCGGGTAGATTGTAAAGGAAGAACATGTTGAAAAACGTGTTAAAGCCAAACGTTTTTGTTTTTGTTTTCTTTTTTCTTTCATTTTTTTAAAGATTATTTATTTATTTATTTGAGAGAGCACCAACAGGGGAAAGAGGGAGTAGCAGGCTCCCCTCTGAGCAGGGGGACCAACATGGGCCTTGATCCCAGAACCCTGGGATCGTGACCTGAGCTGAAGGCAGAGCCAGCTGAGCCACGGAGGTGCCCCTCATTTTTGTATTTTAATGTAACTTATATATAATAAAGCACACCCTTTGTAAGTGCATCATGCACTGAATTTTTATAAATGTATGCACTTTTGTAATCACACAGGCAATAAAATAGTTCTCCTGAATCAAAAATTTCCTCCATACCCTTTGCAGTCAACCTCCTCCCTACAACCCCTAACCTCAGGCATCCACTAATTTGCTTTCTGCCATTTCATATTAGATTTGGCTCTTCCAGAATTTTGTATTAATAACATTATGCAACATGTATCAGATGCATTGTTACTGCATCTATCAGTGATTCATTACTTTTTATTGATGAATAGTATTGTATGATTATACCATAATTTGTTTACTCAGCTGATAATGGTCATTTGGGTTGTTTCTGCTTGATGGCTTTTATAAAGAAAGTTATGATTTTTCATGTACATGTCTTTTTGGACAGTATGTTTGCATTTCATTAAGTAAATACTCCCAAAAGTGGAAGTATTGAGTCAAATAATATATTTATGAATAACTTTATTAGAAATCATTAATTGTTTTTCGGGGCGCCTGGGTGGCACAGCGGTTAAGCGTCTGCCTTCGGCTCAGGGTGTGATCCCGGCGTGATGGGATCGAGCCCCACATCAGGCTCCTACGCTATGAGCCTGCTTCTTCCTCTCCCACTCCCCCTGCTTGTGTTCCCTCTCTCGCTGGCTGTCTCTATCTCTGTCGAATAAATAAAAATAAAATCTTAAAATAAAAAATAAATAAATAAATAAATAAATAAAAAGAAATCATCAATTGTTTTTCAAAGTGGCTGTATCAATTTATATTTCATCAGCAACGTGTGAAAGTTCCAATTGCTGCCTGTCTTCATCAGTGCTTGATATTGCCGGACTTTTTAATTTTAGCCGTTCTATTGGTGGTAGTGGTGTCTCATTTGGATTTTAATTTGCATTTCCCTAACGACTAATGATAAACATCTTGTGATTATGTTTTGTTTTGTTTTCTTCTGTGCAATATCATTTCAATTCTTTTGCCCATTTTTAATTGGACTTTATTGCAATTGAGTTGTAAGAATTATTATTTTGAATGTTAGTCCTTTATTAGATATATATATTGGAAATATTTTCTTGTAGCCCATGACTTGTCTTTTTACGTTTTAACTGTGGCATTTAAAGAGCTAAAGTTTTTTTTTTTAATTAAACTAATTTAAAATTTTTAATTTTAATTCCAGTATAGTTAACATACAGTATTATATTAGTTTCAGGTGTATGATATAGTGATTCGACAATTCTATATATTACTCAGTGCTTGTGATGATAAGCATACTCTTAATTCCCTTTATCTGTTTCACCCATACCCCCACCCACTTCCCCTCTGGTAACCATCAGTTTGTTCTCTACAGTGAAGAGTCTGTTTTTGGTTTGTCTCTTTTTCTCTTTATTTTGTTTCTTAAATTCTACGTATGAATGAGGTCATATGGTATTTGTCTTTCTCTGACTCATTTTGCTTAGCATTATATTGTCTAGATCCATGTATATTGTTGCAAATGTCAAGATTTCATCTTTTTTATGGTTGACTAATATTCTTCTTTATCCATTCATCTATCAGTGGAAGCTTGGGTTGCTTCCATAATTTGGCTATCGTACATAACACTGCAATAAACACAAGAATGCATGTATCTTTTCAAATTAGTGTTTTTGTATGTTTTGGGTAAATGCCCAGTAGTGGAATTACTGGCTTATAGGGTAGTCCTATTTTTAATTTTTAGAGGAAACTTCTACTCTTTTCCATAGTGGATGTACCAATTTGTATTCCCACCAACAGTACAAAGGTTCCTTTTTCTCTCCATCTCTCCAATATTTGTTGTTTCTTGTGTTTTTGATTTTAGCCATTCTGATCGGCATGAGGTGATACCTCATTGTAGTTTTGATTTATATTTCCCTGATAATGAGTGATGCTGATCATCTTTTCGTGTGGCTATTAGCCATATGTATGTCTTCTTTGGAGAAATGTCAGTTCATGTCTTCTGCCCAATTTTAATTGGATTATTTGTGTTCTGGGTGTTGACTTGTGTAAGTTCTTTATATGTTTCAGTTACTAACCCTTTATTGAATTATGTCATTTGCAAATATCTTCTCCCATTCTATAGGTTGTCTTTTAGTTTTGTTGATTGTTTCCTTTGCTGTGCAGAAACTTTTTATTTTAAGGTAGTCCCAGTAGTTTGTTTTGCTCTTGTCTCCGTTGCCTCAGGAGACATAGCTAGAAAAATGTTTCTTTCTTTCTTTTTTTTTTTTTTTAAGATTTTATTTATTTATTTGACAGAGATAGAGACAGCCAGCAAGAGAGGGAACACAAGCAGGGGGAGTGGGAGAGGAAGAAGCAGGCTCATAGCAGAGGAGCCTGATGTGGGGCTCGATCCCATTACGCCGGGATCACGCCCTGAGCCGAAGGCAGATGCTTAACCGCTGTGCCACCCAGACGCCCCTAGAAAAATGTTTCTATGGCCAATGTCGAAGGAATTATTTCTGTGCTCTCTTCTAGGATCTTTTTTGGTATCAAGTCTTCTATTTTAGGTCTTTAATCCATTTTGAGTTTATTTTTGTGTATGCTGTGAGAAAGTTTTCATTCTTTTGCATATAGCTGTCCAGTTTTCCCAGCACCGTTTGCTGAGAAGACTTTTTCCCATGGCATATTCTTGCCTACTTTGTTGAAAACTAATTGACCTTATAATTGTGGGTTTATTTCTGGGCTCTCTATTCTGTTTTGTTGCTCTAGGTGTCTATTTTGTGCCAGTACCATTCTGTTTTGATTACTGCAACATCATATTATATGTTGAAATCTGGGATTGTGATACCTCCTCCAGCTTTGTTCTTCTTTTTTCAAGATTGCTTTGACTATTTGGGGTCTTTTGTGGTTCCATACAAATTTTAGAATTATTTGTTCTAGTTCTGTGAAAAATGCTGTTAATATTTTGGTAGGGATTGCATTAAATCAGTACAGTGCTTTGGGTAGTATGAACATTTTAACAATATTTGTCCTTCCAGTCCATGAGCATGGAACATCTTTCCATTTGTTTGTGTTGCCTTCAGTTTGCTTCATCAGTGTTTTATAGTCTTAAGAGTACAGGTCTTCCACCTTCCTGGTCAAGTTTATTCCCAGGTATTTTATTATTTTTGGTGCAATTGTAAATGGGGTTATTTTCTTAATTTGTCTTTCTGCTACTTCATTATTAGTTTATAGAAATGCAGTGAATTCTGTATATTGATTTTGTATCCTGTAACCTTCCCGAATTCATGTGTCAGTTCTAGTTGTTTTTTTGGTGGAATCTTTAGGGTTTTCTATATATACAATCTTGTCATCTGCAAATAGTGAGTTTTACTTCTTTCCTACCAATCTAATGACTTTTATTCCTTTTTCTTGTCTGATTGTTGTGGCTAGGACTTCCAATACTGTGTTGAATAAAAGTGGTGAGAGTGGACATCCTTGTCTTCCTCCTGACTGTAGGGGAAAAGCTTAAAGAGTTAAAGTTTTTAACTTTTATCAAATTCAAGCCTTTTAAAAATATTTTGATTTACATTGTTTATGTGCTAAGGATTTTTGTCTAATCCAAAGTTGTGAATATTTTCTCCTATAATTTTTTCTGAAAGTTTTATAGAATTAGCTTTTATTGCTTGAATCTGTAGTTTATTTTGAGTTATCTTTTGTGTATGGAATGAAATGATGGTTGATTTTTTTTTTTCTTTTTCTTATGGATATCTACTTATACCAGGACCATTTGTTGAAAAAAAAAAAAAACCACACACCTGTTTTAAAGATTTTATTTATTTATTTGAGAGAAAGAGGGAGCATGAGTGGAGGGAGGGGCAGATGCAAAAGCAGGCTCCATGCTAAGCAGGGAGTCTGAAGCAGGTCTTGATTCCAGGACCCTGGAATCACAACCTGAGCCAAAGGCAGACACTTAACCAACTGAGCCACCCAGGTGCCCCATCCCTGTGTTTTATTTGTTGAATTACCTTGCCACTTGTGCTGAAATTACTGACCATGAATGCATAGGTCTGTTTCTGGATTCTTTAATATGTTTTGTTGAGCTATATAGCTATCTCTACAGCTATAACCACAGTGTCTTGATTACCATAGCTTTTTATTAAGTTAGGAAACTAGGTAGTATATATTTCCAGACTTTGTTCTTTCTTTCTTTCTTTTTTTTTTTTTTAAGATTAATTTATTTTTGAAAGGGAGAGTGTGTGTGCACACATGAGTGGGGAAAGGGGCAGAGGGAGAGAACCTCAAGTAGACTCCCCACTGAACATGAAGCCTGAGTCAGGGCTTGATTTCATGACTCATGAAATCATGACCTGAGCTGAAATCATGAGTTGGACACTTAACCCAATTGAGCCACCCAGGTGCCCCCAAACTTTGTTCTTTTTCAACATCGTTTTGGCTATTTTAAACCCTCTTGTGGTTTCACATATAAATTTTATAATTAGTCCATTTTTACAAGCCAAGACAAGAAATACTAGCACAGATAAAGAGAATCATTTCATTGCAATAAAGCAGCCAACTTATCAAAAAGTCCTAACAATCTTAAACGTTGGTGGGGGATTAAT
The DNA here is from genome assembly GCF_017311325.1 of Ursus maritimus. Classification (NCBI taxonomy): domain Eukaryota; kingdom Metazoa; phylum Chordata; class Mammalia; order Carnivora; family Ursidae; genus Ursus; species Ursus maritimus. The sequence continues at coordinate 30,340,111 of NW_024423786.1, forward strand.
AGTTAAGATTTGTTGCTGCTGTTAGAATCAGAGAGAGTTACAGTCCTCTGAACAGGAAATGTGTATCTCTGTGTCTAGGTAGTTTGAGGATTACACACAGTTTTAATCCTAGCTGATTACTTACGAGGAAAATAATGGGAGGTTGGTTAGAGGTAAAAGGGGAAGAGTCTGTCTCTGGCCTTATTACAGATAAATATCCACAATCTTATGCATGTGTTATGAGAGAGTAAGCTCACCAAGTTTTATCTAAGTCATACAAGGAAGCATGGTAATTCCTTTCAGTAAGCCAGTTCCCAGGACATGAAGTGTGTTGAGATTTTGGAAAACAAAAAGTTGAGGAGTATTTTAACCATCACTGCTTTCCAAGAACAGGGCTTAGGTAAGATTCTACACTTTCAGTGCCTATTTACATGTGGACTCTTTAATTCTTTTTGAAGCAATATTACCGTTGTAGGGGAGGAGAAAAATCTCCTCTACCATTCTTAGGATCTTCAGCTCAAGCCCTTTAAGTGAGAATGGTAAAACACAGATTAACAAGAGAAGAACAGGGGCGCCTGGGTGGCACAGCGGTTAAGCGTCTGCCTTCAGCTCAGGGCGTGATCCCGGCGATCTGGGATCGAGCCCCACATCAGGCTCTTCCGCTATGAGCCTGCTTCTTCCTCTCCCACTCCCCCTGCTTGTGTTCCCTCTCTCGCTGGCTGTCTCTGTCTCTGTCGAATAAATAAATAAAATCTTTAAAAAAAAAAAAAACAAGAGAAGAACAAATAGAAATGTATTAACCTGTGCATTGCACAGAAATGGGACAGTACCCTGTGACCCAGGGATAATCAACCCAAAAGGGTGGTTAGAACTTAGGTTTATACACCATCTTTGGCTACATCAAAAGACATTTTGGGTTTCTGGGGAGGGGCGGCAAGTTATGGAAGGTAACCAGGAAAAGCACGGTAGACAAGATTTGTTTAGTAAGGTTTGCTATACTATTGAAGTCTGTGCCTTTTCCATTGATAAGACTTGTTAAGAGTCCTCTTCTTGGTATGGGAGAGGGAGACAAATTTACAAATGTAAATTTACTTTAGGAAAGGAAATCTCGTGTCCTGTTTCTAGAGATTTTCCTGAGTCAGCTGGTTCTCAATGGCCTTGAGCTCAAAATAATTCCTGTGCCAAAAAAGTATATTTTGGGATGGCATATTCTGGTATCCCTCAACATCTTTTTGGTTCCATCATTAGTAAAATTCATTTTTGACACACACTCATTTTATATTTGTATGAAAGCAGTGTTTTAAAAAATTATACTTTGACATGCCTTAGGCCTTGGCATGTACCATATATATTAGTTAGGTAGGCACATTTTTAAAGGCATATTTGTCCCTTGAAGTTTCTCCTCAAGTTAATTTACCAGGAGGGCAGTATTTATGCTGATGAGTGTGCGATATCAGACTAGTTTTTTTTTCTGTATGTCCTGAAGTTTGTTTTTGCTTGACTCCTGAAACATCAACCAGATCTGTTATATAGGAACAGACTACTGTCGAAAACTCCTGCACTTTTGACAGTGAGAACTTCCTTGTTGGCAAGAGTCATATCTATTATCATTATATTCTGTTGATTCTAAGATGCGTAGTTTCTCCTTATTTAGCCTCTTCGAAATCTCTGTGTTGGTGCTTTATTAGATTTGATGGAATTTGGTATATAAATCTTTTGTTCCTTTTCTCCTGTGTCATGGACATAACAAAAAAAAGTGATGTAATAAATAATTTTATTAGAATTCGTTAAAGTTCCAGGGCACCTGGGTGGCTCAGTCAGTTAAGTGGCCAACTCTTGATTTCCACTCAGGTCATGATCTCAGGGTCCTGGGTCAAGCCCTGCATCAGGTTCCATGCTCAGCGTGGAGTCTGCTCGAGGATTCTCTTTCTCCCTCTCTCTCTGTCCCTCTCCCACTCATGCGTTTGTATGCATGTGCTCTCTCTCTCTCTAATACATAAATCTTTAAAAAAAAAGAATTCATTAGAGTTCCAGAGGCATTTTTTAAAAAAAATATTGTGTTACATCTATAGCCATAATAACTGTTTTCATTTTGGTATTCTATTCATTTATTCAAAGTTTTAAAACTCGTAAATAAAATTAATGCACCAAATTACACCTTGGAGGAAGAAAAATAACTTCTGTATTTTATAGTTTGTCTCTCCTGACTTCTTTAGGGAAAGAAAAGTCTCCTGCAGTGGCAGTAATCCAGTAACCGAGGTATTTACATATCGCACTGTGTTACTCACTAGTTCGCGGTAGTCATCATATTTAATTGGCACACCCTGAAGTGTGAACCAACCTCCCACACCTGAGTGGCCCTTAGAGCTGGTAGGATGTTTTTGCTAGGTCTTCCCTAAGAGCACTAATATTTTTTTTTTTTACTTTTTCCCAAGTAAATGTAGTAATTATATACACAGAATTCAGATTTGAGTTTTTTCTAAAGATGTTTTGAGAATTGTCTTATCTTAAAGTTAAGGGGGAGTGGGAAATCTTCTCCTTTACTCTCAGTTTCTTAGTTTCTTCAGCTAGGGCTATGTAATTAAGGCTGGCCAAAGACAGATTAACAAGAGAAAAACAAGCACGTTTATTAACATGTGCATTGCTCACATAACACATGGGAGTACCCAGAGATGAGTAACTCAGATGTTTAGAACTTGGGGTTATACGGAAAAAAGGGATTTGGGACATTTGGGTAGGGAAGGCAAGTTATGGGATGGTGACCAGGAAAAATACAGTCAACAAAGTTTGTTAAGTAATGTTATATGAGTTTAAGTCTGTGCTTTCTCCATTGATAAGGGTTGTTAAAAGTCCTCCTCTTCTTTTTGGTTATGGGAGAGGGAGCTACCTTTACTAAGGGAAAATCTGTTCCCTGTTTTTAGAGCTTTTTCTGTATGTTGGTTCTCAATGGAGTTTAGCTCTAAATAGTCCACATGCTAAAGGAGCATATTTTGGGGTTGCATATTCTGGTATCTCTCAAAGTAAATCCTTTCTTTCTTTAGGTTTATTGAAGAACTTTAGCCTGTGGTTGCATTCTTTTCTATTCTCATTCATTTGGTGCTCTGGAGGGGACCCTGGGGTTAGTACCTCTCAGTACTGAAGTGTCCATTGCCAGGTCTCCACCTTATACTTTGCTTTCTCTTGTTTCCTTGTCTTCCTGTTGCCTCCAGGTAAAGATCAGACTGGATGGCTTGACATAGGAGGTCTGACCTGTGCTTACTTTTTATCCTCCTGTCCACTCCAGATTTAGATTTGTATTAGATACCCTTCCCTGAAGCCCGTTGGGGGCAGCAGTTGGGAGGAATTCTTTCAATATGGTTTTGAGTTGGACAGCCCTGCTACTTACTGTCTGCAAGACCCTGGGCAAGTTAATTAACCTCTCTGAGGCTGTGTTACTTTTTATGTTAAGTGGACATAATAATAGTACTTAGCTCCTGGAGTTACTTTAAGGATTTAGTGAGGTAATGAATGTAAATTAGCTAGTTCCTGAATATTTTAAGCTATTACTTTTTTTTTTTTTTTTAAGGCAGGCCATTATTATTTGCTGTTTTCATAACTTAAGCTCTTTCCATTCTGTACTCAGAATGTTTTGATGTTTTGTGGCAACCCTGAATCATCTCCCACCCCCATCCCCCATTCATCTTCATCCTTTGAACCTTATCTTTGGTTTGAATTTCAAAGCTTTAATCAAGATTCCATAGCTTTCCCTTGAACAAATTCTATCTCAAGTACCCCGCCCCTCATCATCTATGTCCTAGCAATATTTGTTGAAAGAAGAAGGAGTGAGAACTAGTGCCCATTTCTGGCAGTTTTATTTTCAGAAATCTTAAGGATGTTAGGAAGAATTTCTGCCCATTTCTTCCTACTTCCCCAGCCTCAGCAGTGCCTGGCCTGCTACAGTGATTCTTATGTAGTTCTTATCGGTGTAACCTTGCTAGTCTCCTTGCCCCCTGCGTTATAGACATCTAATTGACAAGTAAAAATTGTGTAATTATACATATTTTAGGTATACAACATGATATTTTGATATACATGTATGTCATGAGATGGTTACCACAATCCAACTAATTAATACATTCATTATCTCACAAAATTATCTGTGTTTGTGCATGTGGTGAGAATATTTAAGATAATCCTAGCAGATTTCAAGTCTACATTATTTTTAAGTTATAGTCATCTTGATGTATGTTAGATCTCTAGAACTTAGTCATCTTATAACTGAAACTTTGTACCCTTAGGCCAATGAATATCTCCCATCTCCCCCACCTCCTTTTCCTCCAGTAACCACCCTTCAGTAGTCTGTGTCTATAAGTTTGACATTCCACATATTAAGTGATATCATGCAATATTTGCCTTTCTGTGTCTGGTTTATTTCACTCAGCATAATGTCCTCCAAGTTCATCCATGTTGTTGCATATACCAGAACCCGGAATCATGACTTGAGCCGAAGGCAGATGCTTAACCAACTGAGCCACACAGGCGCCCCCAGAAACTTTTTAATTTGAAGTCCCACTTGTTTATTTTTGCTTTTGTTGCCTGTGCTTTGGAGTCATATCCAAAAAAGTTATTGCCAAGACTTACTTCACTGAGCTTTTTCCCTAGGTCTTATTCTGGAATTTTTATAGTTCCAGGTATAACATTTAAGTCTTCAATCCATTTGACTTGATTTTTGTGTATGGTATAAGATAATGATCCAATTTCATTTTTATTAATTTCATTGGAAACATAGAAAATCTGGGTGTTGTTTTTTCTAGTATGACAATTTAATATACCCTTAAGTCCCAGATTTCATGATTATAATCTTGAAAAGTATCACATAAAGTCATGCACTTTTCAGGTTAGGATGTATACTTCAAAATGTTGTGTGTCAAAAACAACGTACTGGACATTTAAAGAAAATAATCTTATTCAGACTATTGTAATAGAATATTCATTAATGAAGAATATCCTAAAGAAAAGGAAGGGGTTGTGGAGTTTTATCAAGGTGGGTAAACAAAGGAATCTTTATGAAATATGGAAGGTGGGATTTTTTGGAAAAGAGTTGGGGAGAGGCAGATTTCTTAATCATTGCCTTTTTTCTGGGAGTACAGGGCTTAGGCAAGAGATGTACAAAGCCACAGGTTAGGTAAGTCACCCTCTTGGAGTATCGATTTTCCCATAACATTTGAAGGTAGAGATATTATTTTTAATGAAAACCCATGATATATTAGAGAATGGATAAAAACATCTGCAGACATTTTTAAGATAAAACAAGAGACCTTACACAATTTTTTTCTTGTAGTCTATTTCCATCCCCTCCCCTTTCTTCCACTCTGGTGAAGCAAATAGTAATTCTCTTTACCTGTGTTATTTCCATGTAAATATCTGAGAAGCATGGGCTTAAAGAATCCACAGTAGCTATTTACATTGAATGCTATATGAATAGCCACTGTCCAGGGGGAAGGATTAGCATCAGTAAAGGAAGAAAATTGGGTGAGTAAAATGTGTATCTGGGACCTGAGGAGTTCCTTTTGGCCTCTATGTAGGATGTGAATGGGTGAAAAGTGGAATGAATATACAATTGACAGAGTAGAGTAGGTTATAATGTTGGGTTTCAACCGTAAGGTGATGTCTCTGGACTTAATTCATTGGCAAGTGATGCCCATTGTAAGATTTTGAGAAGAGGATGGACTTTTTGGGAGCTGGACATGTTGAAAAACAATTTTCAGTAATAAGTCAAGCAATGACTCTCGTATAGATATATAAATGAACAGTGTGTTAAATATTTTAGTTAATTCATGAAGAAACCTGCAGGTATGGTAACTGGTTCAAAAGAGAGTACAAAAAAAAACCCATTTATAGAATAGAAATATTGAGATGAATGTAATAATGGACTCAAAATTGTTTTTTGTGTAAGTGGTGAGGTGGAAGGGTGGGTTAGGAGGGAGGGGTGGTCCATTAAACCTCTACCAGACAGAAAATAATGTTCATGTCTTGAAGTTTGCATTATTATCATTACTTGTAACTTTCAGAGTTGTAAGATATTTCAAACAATGAACAGAGACAGGCAATGTCAGTTTCTACTGAAGTACTTTTTTCTTTTCTATAAGATATGTTAGAAGCTGGACATGAGTAAGATCATAACATTGTGAAAATTGGGATTGAAGAGAAAGAAACTAGAAGCATAAAGAACAGTTGAGAGATTATGGCAGTGTCCAAAGAGGGGCATCCAGAGGGGTGTGAATAAGGTAATTGTGCTGGGGTGGAAGAATGAGACAAGCAAGTTACTAAACCAAGGTGGGATCTACCAAAATTACCAATTAATTAGAAGTAGAAGGTAAGGGGGAGAGTCTCGTGGTTAAGACTAGATCAGTATTTGGATCCTGGATCTACATAGTTGTGTGACCTCACACAACTGTGAGAGAGATGTGACCTCTCTCAGCCTGAGTTTGTTCATCTCTAAGATGGCATAAAAATACTTTTTATCTTCTAGTATTGTGCAGGTCAAGTAAGAAAGGGCATATCAGGTAGACTTGGCTCATAGTAAAAAGTCAACAAGTGTTAGTTGGTATTGTTACTATCATTCTACCTCTACTTCTTCTTTCTTTCCTTTTTTTTTTTTTTTTAAAGCCCTCCTTCATTCAGTTCTTTCAGATTTTAAGCCCAGATTTGGGAAATCTGAATTTTAATATGTGGAGGGATTTGGGAGGTATCCTCAAAAGAGTAAGAGTGAAAACCAAAGGAATGAGTAGAATTATTACTTGAGAGAAAGGACCTAAGACTAGACGATTCCATGTAGTAGGCAAGAGGATGTGAGTGAAAAACTGGATGGGTAATGTTCATTACCCTTTATTATCACATCTCGTGGTAAGGAGGAAGTTGATCTAGAAAGAGTCAGATGGGAAGTTAACCAAGAAGTAATATCACTGAGGTCAGGAGTTTAAGAAAGAAGGGTGAGTTTAGTGGTATTAAGGAAATTTGAAGAACTTGATCTTCATGAGAGACATGGGAAGGTGAGATATCCAATGCTGCCATGAAATTAAAGCACGTGAAAGCTGGGAAAAGGCACCACTTCTCAAAATTTGCTAATTTCAGTTACTAATGATTTTTTAGAAGCATGGGATAAGTTTACAATAGGCACTATCGAGAATTTAGGAGTCAAGAAGAAAGAAATGGAGTAAGAGCTTGATGAGCACTGGTAAGCTCATTGAAGGTCACAGCTCAAAATCATATCCTGTAGGTGTGATAGTCTACTCATGATGATTAATGCTTCTTCCACCCCAATTCATTTTTTTAAAAGATTTTATTTATTTATTTATTTGAGAGAGAGACTGAGATAGTGACAGAGATAATGACAGAGATAGTGAGAGGTAACAGGAGCAAGGAGGAGAGGAAGGAACAGGCTCCCTGCTGAGTAGGGAGCCACCACCACAATTCATTTTTGAAAGCCAGGCTATAAAACCTAGCTAGTATACTAACTTCAAGTGTTTCACTTGGAGGCTGAGTTCTCTGTAAGAGTAGGGCATGAAATAAGCCTGAGCACTGATCATGAACTCTAATTGTTAATCTCCTCCCCCATTCAGGTTTGCAGATTGATGTCCCCAAGGCCAATGGGAGGGAAGCCATAGACTGTTTTCCTTGGTCTTGTTGGCTGGCTTGCATGCTTGCTTGCTTGCTTGCTTGCTTGATCTATCTATCTATCTATCTATCTATCTATCTATCTATCATCTATCTGTTTATTTATTTATAAGCAAATATGAAATGGCAGCCAAAATTTTAACTGGGAGAGTTCACCTACAACATTTAGATTTTATATTTCTTTTGAAAAATTGTCTACGATGGCTGCACAAGGTGTACATTTTATGCTTGAGAGCAATTGGTGAGAGACCCGGTGTGTGCAGTCTCTCGGTGCTGTTTGCCTGTCCAGCCTGTTGGAATCCCCACTATTCCCTGTTTTCTTTAGAGCAAGTCAGCTTGCCTCACTTCGCTTATACCTGTTGGACCACTGTGGACATCTGTCTTTGCAACTCCTGCTCCATCCTTCCACAGTTACTGTCCGGATTTTGGAATTGTTTGTATGTGATTGGTTCGGTGCTAAAACCCTGGAAAATCCCTATCCTCTAGATAGATAGTACTGACATGCACTCCCACAGCTCATTATATTCATCTAAGGTGAGATAGAGTTGTTTACACCTCAGTGAGAAAAACAATACATCGAATCTATTAAATGCATTAACTTTATGGAAAAGTTAGGCAGGAAGAGAATTCTCACGACACTTTATTCTTAACCTAAATCATAAGGAAAAGTTATTATAATTCTACCATCTGTTCAAGTTTTTAAAGCCATTTTGGTAAACTTAATGCTAATGCAAAATACATGCCTTAGCACTAATTAACCGAAAAATCTGTTTCATTCTTCTCAGATAATGAAAAAATATGTCAAGGACATGATTTCTTAAAGAAAATCTAATTTATGTCACTTAGGCCTTTAAACCACCCTTGTGATGTGCTTATGAACACAACCATGAGAATAACAAAAAGTCACATCAAATATTCCCATTAGGAAAATCCCCAGACTAGAAGCTTGAGACATTTACAGTTGTAATTTAGATTGCCTTTCCCAATTAAAAAGTACTGTACGTTTTGGTTGATATAAAGGTATTTGTATTGATTTGGCAGGGGAGGAAGGGATTGGAGTGGAGGACTGAGGAACATGGGGAGTATCTATAAGGCCAATATTGATTTAGTGTCCAAGTCTAAATACCACATTACTCCTCTAGAAACCTAATTAATTGAAATATATGCTGTTTGAGTATATTTATATTAAATATTGTTGGTCAATGACTTTTTAAATCTCCTTAGTTGTCTTTTGTTATAGGGACAGAACAGACCCAGTTTCATTCTGTTCTGGGTAATATTTTCTGTATTTTGAACTGTTCATCTCTTTTGTCTGCTTGTCTTTAATATATCATCCCCAAATTATCTTGAAAAAATATCATATTTATTGCATCCCAAGCCCACTCAAAAATGCTCGGCAATACTTCATTTTCTCCTAGGTAACATCTATCGGATAACATGCTTAGGGTCTTTGCCACTTGTCTTTCCAGTTATATTTCCCGCTGTCCATGGTACTAAACTCTTCGCTTGAGGGAGATTATTTTACTCAAGATACTAAATACATCTCACACAAGGGTTGGGTCTCACTCTGTTCTATGGGAGTGATAAAACCTTTCGTCTTTGTTGCCTGGAATACCCAAGCCATCCTGCCATAAGGAGCAGCTTAGGTGAATGGTAACAGCAACAATAGTGTGGTGTGCATATGTGTGTGTGTGTGTGTGTGTGTGTGTGTGTGAAGAGAGAAAGTGGATATGGCAAAATATGAACAATTGATGAAGGGTGAGTACAATTTGTATTAGCTTTTTGGGAGTAGGTATTACTTTGCTAAATTGATTGTGGAATAGAAATAAAAACTTAGGAATGTAAGTAGTTTGAATACTTCTGCATTCTGTGGTTCTTTAACACTATGCTAGACTAGAGAGCCCACGAAGCCCCAGTCAGTACCTTTTATTCAGTTACTTATTGAGGAAACTGCTGTTGCTCAGATACAGTGCTAGCTGCTGAGATAAAGATGTCCACTGCCATCCAAATCCTGTCCTCGGGGAGCCTCAAAACTTCACCAAATGTGAATTTTTATGGCTGAAATGAAAGTTTTCTCCCTTTTAGTTGGTCAACTTTGGAATGCATTTTTGTTTTTTAGATTTTATTTATTTATTTGACAGAGAGAGACACAGTGAAAGAGGGAACATCAGCAGGGGTAGTTGGAGAGGGAGAAGCAGGCTTCCCGCGCTGAGCATGGAGCCCGATGTGGGGCTCTGATCCCAGGACCCTGGGATCATGACCTGAGCCGAAGGCAGATGCTTAACGACTGAGCCACCAAGACACCCCATGGAATGCATTTTCTAGAGTGAGTTTGAATTGTAGTTGTTCTTGGAATGCACTGGAATGCCTTCATGAGCTCAGGAACACTGTCATGTGTCCTGTATTATTATGAGGTATGCAGGGAAGGAGCCATGTCTATCTTATTGCAGTGTTGGTCATATCTTGCCCATGGTTGGCACCTAACGAATACTTGTGAAATAAAGGAGTAACGGGGCTTTGAAATAGAAGGAAGTTTTCCGTAGGTAGAAATAGGAAGGAAAGGAAATGTATACCATGTGGAAGAAATGGCATGAACAATAACTCAAAAGCTAGAGAAGGGTAAGATTACTGAAGGAATCTCTAACTAGATATGTCTGGACTTGATCAAAGATGGTTTTAGAGGAACCTGGAACATACATGAATTATATCATCTATGGAGTCAGAAACTCGAATAACTACTGTCATGTCCAGCTTTCAATGTTTGAAATACAGTTTTGAATGCGGTTTTGGGAATCAGAAAGATGGGGTTTCAATTTTGGTTCTTACACTCATGAGTTGGATGATTATAGGCCAGACACTAACTTTTTCACTCTTTTCTCATTTGTTTTTTCAAGTGTCCCTGCTAAAACCCTTCCTCGAAGGGGTTAGGTGCCTGGATGGAGTTGAGTCCTCACTCAACAGTAGTTGATGATGGTTGGTGTCATTGTGCTCATTGTTCCCTTCCTGCTCCTTCTACAGAGAGAGCCTACTATTCCATAATATCAACACAACCTGTTATAGCTTCTCTTAGGAACATATAATAGTCTAGTGCTAGTCACCTAAAATTTAAAGGCCTCTGGCTGTTTTTTATGAACATGACGTACTTCTTCGCGAGAAGTAAATGTGGTTGGGATAACTTAATCCAATGAGAGCTATCTTTCCTCTCTATTGCATAAAGCTCAAAAGGTATGTCTTCATAAAATCTGTACCGGTGAGGCATATGTAAAACCCACAGGCAAGTATAATAGGCTTTGCTTGTACAATTCCTAGGGGCTACTTAAAACATTACCTCTTGTGTAAAAGATGCTGAATAATCATAGTGTCAGGTTTCACTTTTTGTTTTGTTTTCAGTTACCCACTAAGGCAATGTGATAATTTTCTGGGAGGCTCTGGGTTTTGGAGGAGAGGGGTTGGAACTTAAAGAATCTCACTGGAGCTCCTCATTTAGAGGTTGCTGTACACATCAGCATTCATCACTCAGCAGGAAGCAAAACCTCGTCTAAATATTGGTTGAAAATCGGGTGGTCTTTTTATTTTTTTCCCCTCTAAAGGAAGGTACTCTGGAGTAGTGGGTAATTACCAAGCCTGAAGAAGAAAATTATAATAAAAATGAAAAGAAAAAGAATTACTTAATTACAACATAGTTACTCCAGAAATCTTCAGGATGAATGGGGAAATTTAGCAGAGCTCTTAAATGTCACTGTAATTTAGCCCCATGCCCCAGAAATTCTAAATTGTAATTGACCCTAATTATATAAATACCCACTGGTGAGAAAAAATCTGTTTTTTAGAAGGCGTTACTGCTGCTGAACTTCACTGACAAGTCACTCGTGACTTCAACAGAGGTTTTCTTTTTTTTTTTTTTTTTT